>NC_089820.1:63209151-63551651 GCF_029633855.1 Hoplias malabaricus
CTTCCTCTCACTCTCTTTCGCTCATCTCTCCATTCAGACCTGTAAATGTAGAACTAACAGCCTTTTATGGGGTGGGGGTGGGGGCTAAATCCAGCATGGGTGGCGATGGTGGTGGGGAGGGGAATGCAGCTTATTGAAATGGCATCCTTCGTGGCGGTCCTAAATCTCTCGACCGTACGGCGGGTCAGTCGAGGTGAGCGAGCCGGACTGAGTCAGCATGGCCCCCGCGACAGATTTACCAAATTAATACCCCACTCAGCAGAGGGAGAGGGAGAGGGAGGGCCGATATCTCAGCCTGGGTGTTTATTATTGGTCATAAAGGCCTGACGCATGCAGGGGATTATTTGGGGCGGGAGGTGGGAGGTGGTGGTGGTGGGGGGGCACCAGTGTTCCTTTCTCAGAGTTCACAGAAAAGCCACTGCTGACTTGTTCAGCTCGTGTCACCGTGGTCCACAGCACTGAAGGTTTTGGGTCGCCATGGAAACGGCATGGAGAGGATATTCCAGGGGTCTTTTAGCCACATTAGGATAAATGAGGTTTTAAAGGCCAGCCGTTTGACTGCTAGCTTTGAACTTTTGGAGCATCACCAGGTGTCCAGCACCGTTTGCTCAGTTAGGTGTACACCACGTCCAACAGCGACCAGACACAGTGACTGAATCTCCAAATGAACGCATGAAAAACGAGTCATTCCTGTGACTAGTGTTGAATAGAAGGGTCTAAGCACTGGGGAACTGTCTATACTGGGAGTGCTGACTTCAGTTGGCTTCGATTCTCATAGTTTAAACAGCAGAGAATACGACCAGGCTCACCCTGTGCTGGGGTGTTCCTCAGAGGATATGTTTTAACCTTGATTTTAAACTAAATTTGTTTAAGCTTTAAGTTGGACAAAGTCGTATTTGTCTGAAAATGTGAGCTACAAAAAAAGCCTGCATCTCCAACCTTTCTGCAGTTCCTGCACCCGAAGCTCTGTTCACTTTGATAAAGTTTATATTCGACTACAATCTTCAAGTCTTCAAATCATTTAGTGCATTGTGTTTTGTAGAATCTTTGTTTTATAATCAGTTAAGTGCACTATGTAGGGTACAGGGTGTTATTTGGGACTCCTCTCTCTTCAGTTAGACTTCTTTAATGTTTAATGCCTAATTAATCACATTTGGCTTTGGTTTTAAATGAACAAAATGACATATTTATATCTGTATTTTGCCTCAGAGTGCATCTTTGATGACGGTATTCTATAAAAATGAAGGCATTTCTTTCCATTCTACTTCCAGCATCCAACAACACAACGATCATTTCGTCATTTCATGGATCTCGCTCATTTCACTCCACGGGTTTTGGCTGGATTTCTGCCCCCACGATAACCCAGCCAGTGATGTAAGAGTGACGTCTATTCCAAACAGGTCTATGCTGTTCATTTTCATCTTTAAAACTTAGCTGAAGTAGTTCTGAGTCTGTATTTTTCCTCAGTGCCATTTTTTCGTCATTAACATATGTTCCTTATCCCTTGTTGAGTTTAATTTCATTCTGCTCTGTTGGTTCAGCTCCTGACTGGTATTTCATTAGTTCACAACTCTCTCTTTGGGGCTTTAACATATTATTTCCGGCCTATTAAAAATACCTGCTTCTAACCCACTCCTGCTCCTGTGCTGATGGATGTATTCAGAAGTCGTACTGCTGCTGTTCTGCAGGGAGCTCAGTGCTGGAGGATCTGGGACCTGATTCACTCATGTTCTTTGCTTCTATCTAATTGGAGAGACATTGCATAGCACACAAACAACAAGATTAGTACAGAAGGGGCAGCCCTTGTTCCTAACACTGGATTGATTTGTGATGTGTCAGTGGTTACGTTACTATCACAGAGTGAGCTCTTTAAAGTTAGGCACAGGGCTGAGGCAGAGGTTTACATGTAAGTCCACAAGGGGTGTACACATTGTATGAATCATTAGAACAGTCGTTCAGTCAACTATGTAGATGCTGGGAGAGGGCTGGGACGACCATCGGCTGCTCTGCACAGCAAGAAGTGTTTAGCAAAGTTTATTCAAATGTATTGCAAATGGATGAGGCCTCCCTATTGCGTTTAGACGCTCGGGCAGGAGCGGAACGAACCTCCCCAGGATCTGACTGAAGGTCGGTACAGTACCCTCTCAATCCTATACCAGATCATAACTGTACTGTACATGTCTCTTCCCTCACATCTCCATATTCCTGTCAGAGTAAGATTACACTGGAAGAGTGTCTGCAGAGTTATTAAAATACTGGCATCAAACGCCAGGTCTGAACTTTAAAATACCATGGAATTTACCTTTCTGCCGGGCTTTTCCGAGAACTCCATGTGACCAAATATAATCCTCGATGTATGTTATATGGTCTCTGTCACATCACGCTGTATGTTCTGAAGGAGAAAGTTTAATAAACGATTTTTAGGTTTGGATTGAAGTTCTGTTAATTTAATAATTAACAACCTGTTTTTAAGGAGTGTTCTCCCTGTGTCTGCGTGGGTTTCCTCCTGGTCACTGTCTGTGAGGAGTGTGGTGTGTTCTCCCTGTGTCTGTGTGGGTTTCCTCCAGGTGACTGTCTGTGAGAAGTGTGGTGTGTTCTCCCTGTGTCTGTGTGGGTTTCCTCCGGGTGACTGTCTGTGAGGAGTGTGGTGTGTTCTCGCTGTGTCTGCGTGGGTTTCCTCCGGGTGACTGTCTGTGAGAAGTGTGGTGTGTTCTCTCTGTGTCTGTGTGGGTTTCCTCCGGGTGACTGTCTGTGAGGAGTGTGGTGTGTTCTCCCTGTGTCTGCGTGGGTTTCCTTCGGGTGACTGTCTGTGAGGAGTGTGGTGTGTTCTCTCTGTATCTGCGTGGGTTTCCTCCGGGTGACTGCCTGTGAGGAGTGTGGTGTGTTCTCTCTGTGTCTGCGTGGGTTTCCTCCTGGTCACTGTCTGTGAGGAGTGTGGTGTGTTCTCCCTGTGTCTGTGTGGGTTTCCTCCAGGTGACTGTCTGTGAGAAGTGTGGTGTGTTCTCCCTGTGTCTGTGTGGGTTTCCTCCGGGTGACTGTCTGTGAGGAGTGTGGTGTGTTCTCCCTGTGTCTGCGTGGGTTTCCTCCGGGTGACTGTCTGTGAGAAGTGTGGTGTGTTCTCCCTGTGTCTGTGTGGGTTTCCTCCAGGTGACTGTCTGTGAGAAGTGTGGTGTGTTCTCCCTGTGTCTGTGTGGGTTTCCTCCGGGTGACTGTCTGTGAGGAGTGTGGTGTGTTCTCCCTGTGTCTGCGTGGGTTTCCTCCGGGTGACTGTCTGTGAGGAGTGTGGTGTGTTCTCCCTGTGTCTGCGTGGGTTTCCTCCGGGTGACTGTCTGTGAGGAGTGTGGTGTGTTCTCCCTGTGTCTGCGTGGGTTTCCTTCGGGTGACTGTCTGTGAGGAGTGTGGTGTGTTCTCTCTGTGTCTGTGTGGGTTTCCTCCGGGTGACGGTCTGTGAGGAGTGTGGTGTGTTCTCCCTGTGTCTGTGTGGGTTTCCTCCGGGTGACTGTCTGTGAGGAGTGTGGTGTGTTCTCCCTGTGTCTGCGTGGGTTTCCTACGGGTGACTGTCTTTGAGGAGTGTGGTGTGTTCTCCCTGTGTCTGCGTGGGTTTCCTCCGGGTGACTGTCTGTGAGGAGTGTGGTGTGTTCTCCCTGTGTCTGCGTGGGTTTCCTTCGGGTGACTGTCTGTGAGGAGTGTGGTGTGTTCTCTCTGTGTCTGCGTGGGTTTCCTCCGGGTGACTGTCTGTGAGGAGTGTGGTGTGTTCTCCCTGTGTCTGCGTGGGTTTCCTTCGGGTGACTGTCTGTGAGGAGTGTGGTGTGTTCTCTCTGTGTCTGCGTGGGTTTCCTCCGGGTGACTGTCTGTGAGGAGTGTGGTGTGTTCTCCCTGTGTCTGCGTGGGTTTCCTTCGGGTGACTGTCTGTGAGGAGTGTGGTGTGTTCTCTCTGTGTCTGCGTGGGTTTCCTCCAGGTGACTGTCTGTGAGAAGTGTGGTGTGTTCTCCCTGTGTCTGTGTGGGTTTCCTCCGGGTGACTGTCTGTGAGGAGTGTGGTGTGTTCTCCCTGTGTCTGCGTGGGTTTCCTCCAGGGTACTCCGGTTTCCTCCCACAGTCCAAAAACATGCGTTGGTAGGTGGTAGGTGTGTGTGTGTGTGTTGCCCTGTGAAGGACTGGTGCCCCCTCCAGGGTGTATTCCCGCCTTGCGCCCAATGATTCCAGGTAGGCTCTGGACCCACCACGACCCTGAACTGGATAAGCGCTTACAGATAATGAATGAATGAATGAACGAATGAATGTTTTTAGGGATTCCTGCTCTAAATTCCTTTTCTAAATCCCGCATTTCCAGGGTTTCCACCGGGGGCTCTGTTTCCTGGACCAAAAACAGCTGTTGGTATGTTAACTGAAATGTTCCACTTGTGTGAATGAGTGAGTGACTGGGTGTAGGGGCAATGCCCGGCACTGGACTGGTGCTCTGTCAAGGTGTGTTCCTGCCTTGCACATGTTAGGAAGTGCCTGGTAGACTCTGGACATAATCCCTGGTGAGGATGAAAAGATTAAATAAGACGTATGAATGAGTGAGTGAGTGAGTGAGTGGATGAAGGTCGTTTGAAGAAGGCATGTACATTGTGAAAAAAAAAAAGTATGACCCAAAGGGATGGTCCAAAACAATCTCCAAAGACCATGCTCCATTTACTTCCATTAAAAACTGAAAACCTCTTTTTTACTTTTTCATATAGGGGTACCCATCTGGAGATAAGGTTTGGCCCTGGCAGTGATGATATATAACCATTACCTGCACTGAAGGAGTCTGGAAAATCTTATTTTGAAAGAGGACTAAAGCTGGGGTTTGTGGAATAAGTCTTTAAAGGCTTATGTAGGTGTCATTAGACTTATGACCAGTGGATGTTTACGGTTCCTTTGCTAAACAGCAGCTAAAGAACCCATTTTTAGGGTTCATGATCATTAGGTTTCAATATATGACAACAATATGGAATGTTTTTCAGTTGTGAATTTCTGAACCCTGCCTTGATTTCAGATCCTGGAGAGTAAGACTGAACATGACCCCAGAACATTCTCCTAACACATCGGCCAATTAGCCCAGCATGTTCCACCTTGGACTGGGAGCAAAACAGGCTCTTTCTCACCTCCTCTGCCTTTTTTCAGGACTGAACACTCTGATCTGTTTCCCAAATAAGAATTCCCAACATCCATGGACTGAGATTCTTTGATCATGCACTTGTAAACTGCATCCCAGCCCTCGTTCTGACTGATCTGGACTAATCCACGGCGTCTACCAGAGGCCAGCACCAGTAAAACGTCTGGACCTTCACAGCAGAGATCTTGCTTTTTTTCGGTTACTTTTGTAGATGTTCCAAGTTTTCAGGCAGGATTCTGACAGATATTCAGTATCAGAGACATTTCTGTAAGATTTATGACAGTGTTGAGATTGAAGGGTTTCCAGAGGTGTGATCTAATATAAAGCAGTGGGAAAAGTAGTGGGTGAGTTTGAGATGAGACCAGACAACCCCTTCACTCTAATGTTTCACAACCATAAGGTAGTCACAGGAGCTTTAGATGGGTACAGAAGAGTCCTCTGGGTAGAACATGGCACACTGTATATAAGGCCTTGTCCACATGCATCTAGGTATTTTTGGAAAAAAAAAATTAAAATACTAGAAAAGACCTTTAAAAATTATATATAGCAAATAAAAGGCAGCACGGTGGTGCAGCAGGTGGTGTCGCAGTCACACAGCTCCAAGGACCTGGAAGTTGTGGGTTCAATTCCCGCTCCGGGTGACTGTCTGTGAGGAGTGTGATGTGTTCTCCCTGTGTCCGCGTGGGTTTCCTCCGGGTGACTGTCTGTGAGGAGTGTGGTGTGTTCTCTCTGTGTCTGCGTGGGTTTCCTCCGGGTGACTGTCTGTGAGGAGTGTGATGTGTTCTCCAGTGTGTATTCCCGCCTTGCACCCAATGATTCCAGGTAGGCTCTGAACCCACCGTGACCCTGAACTGGATAAGGGTTACAGATAATGAATGAATTAATATAACAAATAAATGATCATTATTAACATTATTTTATAGGGTACTGTTATGTGAAATCTGCATGAATTATATGTGAATATCTGGCAACCCAGCACGAATGACCTGCTTTAAAACTTAAGTCCGCTAAACACTAAAGCTAAAACTTCAGGTTCAGTCCATATTTTACAATAAGCAGCAGTTAACCAGTGATAGAACTTCCACAAACAGAACAAAGTGCAGCTCCTGGCTGAATACACACTTCTATAAAATGTCCAAAAGCTTGTGGGTATCTCTTATAAATCAAAAATGGGAGCAGAGATTGGATGCCAGACATATTTAATGAACACATTTTAAAATCCAGTTCATGGGTCAAGAAGAGGGCAAACATCCACAGTGGACTGGATATAAACCACATATTGTTGATTGCACTTTTCAGTGAGCGGCAAAATGATCTTTTTCACTTAAAGAAGACATTCTAATCCTGTCGGGGGTTAATTTCCAACCAAAATGTGCCATGTTCAGTGAGTAACTGCCTTAAAGCTGAAGTCGATGTAGAAGTTAAAGTAAGTTAATATCAGGTACAATGAAAAGCTTGGGTAGGTCTCACATCGCTTTATAAACAATGGACTATTTAAACAAAATGGCGGACTCCTTGGTTCCTTTATACAGACTATTAGTCATAAAAGTCTAAACACATAACTAGCAGTTTTTATCAAAAACATCTGAGCAATATCTGAAGCTGGAGCAGCAGGCCTGCTCCACTTAAAGCCAGCAGACCTCCATTATTCGATATCCCACACAGATTCAGAGCTAGATATATGCCAGAATATAAAAGCTGGGAAACTGCTGGCTACCGTGGCGTTGTTTGCGTTGCCATGGTTACACCAACCTCTCTGAAACAGTCATGCTGATCAGAAGGGGAAGTGAACTTTATAACTCCAAATTCACCATTTCATATAGACTTAATACATTATTTAAAAAAATACATTATAAATAAAATAAAATAAAATAAAAAATGCTATTTGCAGTTTGGAGGTTAATAACATTTACAGCTGAATTTTTAATCTGCTGATGCTTCAAATGGAGAATAATACAAAAAAATATATTTTAGTATTTCTTTATTAGTTTCCATTACGATGCAAGGGCTCCAGAGTGGCTCAGTGATCTAAGCAATGGCCCGATCATCATGCCTCAGCCTTAGACCCGGAGTCTAAGACAGCACAACTGGCTTCAATCTCTGGGTGGGGTTTGGCTGGCCCTTCTCCTCCTCCTTCTCCTCCTCCACTCACCACAGTGTGTGCAGTGCTAGCCTGTGTGTGTCTGTCAACTGATATGACAGATGTGGGCAGTTGGCGCTCTCCTCCAGTGTGTTGCTGTCCATTGATGTTAAATTACTTCAAAAAGTAGCAGTGGCTGTCTTCACCCTCCCTGGTTAGTGGTATTGTGTATGTCCGGCTATTAGAAAAGTATTAATTACATACTATAAAGTAATTCTGAGGGTATTTTAGATCTAAGTGTTGCAACATGAGTATAATACACCAGAAGCCTTTCCTCGCCCAGCGTTTTTCTCACTGCTGTCTTTAAATAATTACAGGGACATCAAGATTCTGAAGTGGCACTGCCCCCGGGAGCCAGCCCGGCAATGGTTAACCTCTGTTTTTTAAGGTGGAAGCGCTCCCATCTGTAATTCCGCCCAACTCTCATTTGTAAAACTTCTTAAAGGTTTGGATTCAGCTGGTAAGCCGGCTTCATGAGAAGTTCTGAGAGTTTGATTTGGGTTGGGAATCTACGGAGGCCTGCTTCTGCCCCATGAAGTGTATAAGTGCATTTACTGAGTCTTATAGATGAGAAAGATTCCAATAATTATCACGTAACATGTCATAATAATAAGCTAGTATTGTAATAACATCTTAATATCTGATAACAACCACAGTACATAATGAGTATGACCTAGCATATCAACCGTGACTTAGCATCTAGCATCAAAATTATAACTTACTTTCTCATAACAATGACATAGTACTCCATAATGAGCACGTTCTCTATAATTATGATTCATTATAATATGATAATGACTTGTTATCTCTCATGTTTGGCTCATAATAATGAGATCAAATGTCACAATTATGAAGCATCTCATAATTATTATTAATTAATAGTGAGAAATCATACCATAATTAAAAAGACACAGTTAATGAGGTAGAAAATAATAGTAATAGTATTTTGGTTTACGTTATGGCTATGTTTTAGACTTAAAAAGGCTTCCATAAAAATCACTGTCCATTTATTTTATTTTTTCTTATTTTTCTAAATGAAAGAGGGCAGCACCACACTCTGTTCCCCCACCCCTCGAAAGCCCCGGAGCAGTCCGAGATGTTCCGATCCCTGGAGCCTTCTGTATTAATAAAAGTCTTTCCCAATCTCTCGGCCAACAGCAATAATTCATCCCAGCAGTGACACGCAGCGTGTTTCCAGGCACTCCACACTATTGCTGCCCACTATCTCGTCCTGTCTCCTTCCTCCGAGTCTTCCTCAGCCGAGTGACGTTGGCCTTTAGCCATTAATCACAGCAGAAAGACTGAGACTTGGCTCCGTTCAGAAACACGAACCCAATACACAGACTCTGATGAGCTCACGATTCTATAAAAAACCCCAGCACCCTCCTGAAGACTTCTGCTCACAGCAAGAAGCTCATCCTTTAAAGTGAAGGGGTCTCTGGCAGTGGCTTTTTTTTTCATTTCGATTTCTCAAAGAAACCTGTCTCTCTTTATCCAGGCCCAGCTCCTGACCCACTTCATAACAGGGACTTAGCCGCCTTCTCTCACAGAACTCGGCCGTGCACGGGTTTGTTTGCCATTGCTATCGAAACTGCACTCGATTTTTAAATACGTTGCAAATGAAAGACTTAAAGACAGTCGAAATTAATACGAAAAAATAATTCGGCCCAGGGGAAGGTCATAGCATATGGTACATATATGTTTTATATAACTATGCTTTATATTACTTTAAATTGTACTGTATTACTGTTAAAATACATAGAAACTAGGCACTAAATTTATATAGAAATGTGTTTGCATTTCCAGTTTTTTCAATAATAAAAACCCCCGCATAAGACCACCATAAACAGGTATTATTTGGCTGGTGGATCATTCCCAGCACTGTGGGAATGATCGACACATTTTGTGTTGCACTGGTACGAGTGGATCAGACACAGCAGTGCTACTAGAGCTTTTAACCCCCGCCATATCACTGCAGAACTGAGTATTATCCACTAAACGAAAATGAGTTAGAAACAAGGATGTGGTTTTAAAGTTGTGGCTAATTGGTATGAAATAATAACACAGTTTTTGTTGTTGTTTTTATTGTGAACATAAAAAAGCACAAAGATTTTAAACATACATTTAATCCGTGTTTTTAAAATGATTGCTAAATAGAACAGAACTGGGAATCGCTTCATATTTTCCTGAACAGATACATGCCTCTTCCCTGCTGGCTTTGGGATTTGGACCCAGGCCATCTTGGACTGTGCAGTCAGCAGATGGATGTATAAGATAAATCTGACCAAACAAGATCTGTTGAACTAATGGTCAGATACCGTATGATCATACTCTGTGAAATATGATCAATAACCACAGCCGTTTGGTTGTTAAGCCTCTAGAACCATGTAGAGCATCAGCAACGTTAAAGTCCACCTATCTCGTCCTCTTCCTCTCCCACCCTCACATTACACATTCCCTACATGGAGCCCTGGAACATATCTCCATCTGCTTAACCTTTTCCTCCTGGGCCTCTGTCAGGCAGTGAGACGAGTGACTGACTTGGAGGCGAGGTCCAGAGAAGTGCCCGCTCTGGTCAAGCATTTCCAATTAAAATGGATCACAAAATCAATCCCTCTCTGCACAAGAATAGATTCAACACGCCGAGCTGATCCCAGGGAAACTCGTGTTACGGACACCGTGTCCAAAAACTGTATGGTCATAAAAGCTTTAAGCAGCTGAGGTCAATACCTTTAATATTTCTGAATTTATAGGTGATGAGCAGTAGAAGTGGCTCGTGAACTTACTCAAGAATTCTTAACTGAGCTATAAATAGCAAGTGAAAACTTGTCCGTGCCCAAGGTAAAAGACAAAGGAGAGTATTAGCAGGTAGTGTTGCAGTTCACACAGCTCCAGGGACCTGGAGGTTGTGGGTTCGATTCCCGCTCTGGGTGTGTCTGTGTGGGTTTCCTCCGGGTGACTGTCTGTGAGGAGTGTGGTGTGTTCTCCCTGTGGCTGCGTGGGTTTCCTCCGGGTGACTGTCTGTGAGGAGTGTGGTGTGTTCTCCCTGTGTCTGTGTGGGTTTCCTCCGGGTGACTGTCTGTGAGGAGTGTGGTGTGTTCTCCCTGTGGCTGCGTGGGTTTCCTCCGGGTGACTGTCTGTGAGGAGTGTGGTGTGTTCTCCCTGTGTCTGCGTGGGTTTCCTCCGGGTGACTGTCTGTGAGGAGTGTGGTGTGTTCTCCCTGTGGCTGCGTGGGTTTCCTCCGGGTGACTGTCTGTGAGGAGTGTGGTGTGTTCTCCCTGTGTCTGCGTGGATTTCCTCCGGGTGACTGTCTGTGAGGAGTGTGGTGTGTTCTCCCTGTGTCGGCGTGGGTTTCCTCCGGGTGACTGTCTGTGAGGAGTGTGGTGTGTTCTCCCTGTGTCTGCGTGGGTTTCCTCCGAGTGACTGTCTGTGAGGAGTGTGGTGTGTTCTCCCTGTGTCTGCGTGGGTTTCCTCCGGGGGTCTGTCTGTGAGGAGTGTGGTGTGTTCTCCCTGTGTCTGTGTGGGTTTCCTCCGGGTGACTGTCAGTGAGGAGTGTGGTGTGTTCTCCCTGTGTCTGTGTGGGTTTCCTCCGGGTGACTGTCTGTGAGGAGTGTGGTGTGTTCTTCCTGTGTCTGCGTGGGTTTCCTCTGGGTGACAGTCTGTGAGGAGTGTGGTGTGTTCTCCCTGTGTCTGCTTGGGTTTCCTCCGGGTGACTGTCTGTGAGGAGTGTGGTGTGTTCTCCCTGTGTCTGCCTGGGTTTCCTCTGGGTGACAGTCTGTGAGGAGTGTGGTGTGTTCTCCCTGTGTCTGCGTGGGTTTCCTCCGGGTGACTGTCTGTGAGGAGTGTGGTGTGTTCTCCCTGTGTCTGCATGGGTTTCCTCTGGGTGCTCCGGTTTCCTCACACCCTTCAAAAAACACACGTTGGTAGGTGGATTGGCGACTCAAATGTGTCCATAGGTGTAAATGTGTGAGTGTGTGAGTGTTGCCCTGTGAAGGACTGGCGCCCCCTCCAGGGTGTATTTCCCACCTTGCGCCCAATGATTCCAGGTTGGCTCTGGACCCACCGCGACACTGAATTGGATAAGGGTTATAGATAATGAATGAATGAATGAATATATCCCTTGAGATAAAGAATCAAATCACTTTACGCTCCCAGAACAATCCATTTTTGGATTGGAATGGGACACAATGCTTGCTCACAGAGTAATTGTTCTTCGCATTTAACCCAATCCATGCAGTGAAACACAGTTACACACACATTAGTGAACACTACGTGGCAGTAAGCACGCATGCCTAAAGCGGTGGGCAACCCTAGCCACGGCGCCTTGGGGATTAGGTGCCTTGCTCAAGGGCACTTCGGCCATGACCGGCAACCTTCTGGTTACAATTCCCTAACCACCAGGCCACGGCTGCAGCAGTTTATCATCTCTGATGCCTCCAGAAGAAGATGAATCTTGGAGAAATTACTGCTTCTTTAGGTAAAACATGGGTGGATTTGTACTCTTGAGTATGTGTAAGTAAAGCAATCTATTTTACACCATTCTTCCATCTACACTGGGTTCCTAATCCCATAATAACGATGTCATTATCTTGTCAACAGCATTTGTGCTTCATGGTGATTGGTCACACATCTCACTTTGGAGTGTTTTCACTTTATTGTAATCCACAAAAATCATTGTCATTTATTGTAAGCCTTTTCTGATGTTTCAGGAGTTACTGAGTAGTTAGATGTAACTGCGACATTTATTCAAAGTTGTTAGAGTAGTAAAAAAAGTTGGTAGGATGCATTTACTTGATTATAATTTTGGCTACTCTTACACTTCCACTTTAAATAAAGCACCAGCAGCTTCTAATTATGATGCGCGTCAGTCCCATTCAGTAATAACTGCAATGGGAAAAAATGGCCAGAGTTCTGAGGGAAGTAAACCATGCTGGAGACCTGCAGGGGATTATAACAGTTCATTACTTCAGCAAACTTCAGTACAATGGGCTTCACTTCTCACATGCTAAGTGGTACGCTGTTTAGTGGCCTGGTGTAAATTACATTTTGAGCTGAAGCCCAAATTATACAGAAGAATAGCATGTGTAGACTTTTTTTAAATATAAAATAGGTATAGGACAGCACTGACCAACAGAAAGGCTGCACAAGTTTAATATGAACGTCTAAAGCGGTATAAAGCCCTCAAACGTGATCCACAAGTAGTGATCCAACTCATGGCTGGATCCCAAGTTCTGGGATTTTTTAGTGAAAAATTCCAATATCTGGAGTACAGTCATCCCAGAAGAGTAGACACCATTACTGCTAAAAAGGGAACAAGCTTTATCAATATAATTCATTCATTAATTCATTAACTGTAACTGCGTACACAGTAAATCCACCAGTATTAAATTAGCACTGTTAGTGTAATTACTGAACACTCTTAGTGTTAAGTTAACACTAATAGAGTTGATTTAACAATGGAGAATTTGCTGTGTACCCAGTTCAGGGTCGTGGTGGGTCCAGAGCCTACCTGGAATCATTTGAATCCTTCAGAGGGCAACACACACTCGCACCTACGGACTCTTTTGAGTCGCCTATCCGCCTACCAACGTGTTTTTGGACCGTGGGAGGAAACCGGAGCACCTGGAAGAAACCTACGCAGACACAGAGAGAGCACACCACACTCCTCACAGACAGTCACCCGGAGGAAACCCACGCAGACACAGAGAGAACACACCACACTCCTCACAGACAGTCACCCGGAGGAAACCCACGCAGACACAGGGAGAACACACCACACTTCTCACAGACAGTCACCCGGAGGAAACCCACGCAGACACGGGGAGAACACACTACACTCCTCACAGACAGTCACCTGGAGGAAACCCACGCAGACACAGGGAGAACACACCACACTCCTCACAGACAGTCACCCGGAGGAAACCCACGCAGACACGGGGAGAACACACTACACTCCTCACAGACAGTCACCTGGAGGAAACCCACGCAGACACGGGGAGAACACACCACACTCCTCACAGACAGTCACCCAGAGGAAACCCACGCAAACACAGGGAGAACACACCACACTCCTCACAGACAGTCACCCGGAGGAAACCCACACAGACACAGAGAGAACACACCACACTCCTCACAGACAGTCACCCGGAGGAAACCCACGCAGACACAGGGAGAACACACCACACTCCTCACAGACAGTCACCTGGAGGAAACCCACGCAGACACAGAGAGAACACACCACACTCCTCACAGACAGTCACCCGGAGGAAACCCACGCAGACACAGGGAGAACACACCACACTCCTCACAGACAGTCACCCGGAGTGGGACTCGAACCCACAACCTCCAGGTCCCTGGAGCTGTGTGACTGCGACAGCTACCTACTGTGCTACCATGCCACCTTTATCAATATAATGGGTGTCCATAAACGTATGACCCTACAGAATGCCTGAGTAGAGCTAAAATGTTTCAGTTTGGAAATACTCTCCTTAAGGCAGTGTAGCTAGCTTCTACCCACACCAAGGCTCCGTAAAGCTAATCTAGGATAGCTTCCATAGCTACGAAAGGACGCATTGGTGGCCGCAGCAGTGGTCAGTTCTATAATGATGACACCGCTGACAGGCACACTTTTCCAGGTAAATAGGTCAGCAGTAATTGAAAAAAAAAAGGGCCAGCATGCTGCCGGGCTGGTTTTAAGGTGGAATGGCCCACTTCAACTCAATGCGCAATGGCAGGTGTGTGAAGGGTTAATGCAGGGTTTCAAATGGAATAGTGCTCAGAAGCCGCTGCTTAATGTGCTGTGGCAGAGTGAGGATGATGTGTGTTTGTGTGGGGAGGAGTGGGCATTAACAGCTGACTGCTCTTTTGCACCAAGGGCGGCTCCTCTCCTGCCTCCGAGGAACCAGACCCCAGCCGGACCCCCAGCCGGGGCTGCCTACCAGCTCTCATTAAGAGATACGAAATCATTATGGATCTCTCTCCACCGTCCAAAAACCTCTGGCGGCTGGCGACTGTGGGCGATCATTAGCAGATGACAAACCCCATTACCCAGCCCCCCACTCTGCACTGGAGTGGATCTGACAAGGCCTCTTTAGCCTTCAACCAGATCAAATACGCAAGGAAAACACCCTGCTTTTAAGCACACATGTGCACACACACGCTCTCTCTTCCTTACACACACACACACACAGAGAGACAAACTTTTGGACAATTAGTATTGATGCTGAATGAAGCACTATCTCTCCAGACAACACACCTCCTCCTGCTCCACAGTCCAGTGCTGGGAGGCGTAATGCCCCTCCGGCCTGCACTTGGGTCTGGTGACCTTAAGCTCTTGTGGTTGTTTCAGAGCATCCCCTTTCATTTCACTTTTCTGTGTGAATCTGAAACGCTTGCATCTTAAAATGGCTGAATTGGCTAATTATAAGGGGTGTGTAGAAAGGAGCATATGACTGTACACAGAGTGGACCATGTACACAGTCACTCTCGCTCTTTTTCTCTGAAGTTTTCAAGTCGCATTAGACTCTGCGGGATATTCCTTTCACAAACGCTCCCTCCCCTCCGCGGCTCGTTAGAAAATCAAGTTCAGTGCAGCGACTCTGAGTGAATGGAAGAAAATGATGAAAATTATTGGCTTACATTTCACTTATACTGCAATATCCTCCCTGCTTATTGTATGTCATTTTTTTAGAGTGAAAGCTTTTGCCTTTATTCTGGTTGGACATTGTGACCCTCGTCCTCGACAGCATGAGTTCAAAACTTTCAGCCCCCTTTATTTAAACTGCTTAGTAATTGGTTTGCTGATGTAGAGCATGTTCTCTACAGGGAACACAGTTTTGTTTCAGTGCTGAAGGTAACTGGACTGGAGCAAATGTGTTTTGTGCAAAAATGATGCAACCTTTTTAAATTCGATGACGTTAAATGGTGTGGAGCGTGGTGGCGTCGCAGGTCGTGTCACTTCTATGCACTTCAAAGGTCGTGAAGTCTTGGGTTCTGTCCGTGCATTGGGTCACTGTCTGTTTGGCGTTGTAACGTGCTGTTTTGTGTTCTGTTCTGTTTTTGTTTCTTGTTTGTGCTCCCCAGTCATGTGACTGTTTCCCCCTGTCTTGTGTCTTGTTCCCTGGTCATGTGATACCCTTCCCTTGTGTTTCTAGTGTCATGTGTCTTAATTAGTACCCAGGTGTTTCTTGTTGGTGTTGTCTTTATATAGTCCTTGTCAATGGTTCTTGTTTGTGGGTTGTTGTATGTATGTTTGGTTGTTGTTGTTCTTCATGGGCCTTAGCCTTGGTCTATGTTTAGCCTTGGTCTATGTTTAGCCTTGGTTTATGTTTAATGATCTGTTTTTAGCCTTACTTTGTGTTTAGTCCTTGTTTTATGTTTCGATGCTTTGTTTAATGCTTAGCTTTGTTTAATGGTTAATGTTTAGCTTTAAGTGTTTAGCTTTAAGTGTTTAGCTTTGTTTAATGGTTAGTGGTTAGTTTTGGTTAGTGTTTAGCTGTGTTTAGCATTTAGCCCCTTAGTTCTGTATAGTCCTTGTTTAGTGTTTATCCCTGTTTATAGTTTATCCCCGGTAAACATTTAGCCGTTGATTCAACGTTGAAATAACGTAATGACTGTCGTCTAATCAACGTTCTCTTAAGGTTGAAAATGAAAGTTGAAAAGACGTCCAAACACAGATATTGAAAGGACGACTATTAGACGTATTGTGGACGTCCATTGACGTTATTAATTGGTCCCGAAATAAATTACTTGTATAAAACGCGTTTTGGACGTCCACTGACGTTATCGATTGGTCACCACTTAACTAACTTATTAAGATGGATTTTGGACGTCCATTGACATTTTAAATATGTCTTTGACGGACAGACTACTTTTAGACTTATTTTGAACGTCCAGGGACGTTCCTTATTTACTGGGTCCCTTGTGTTTAGTGTCCCTCTGTCTAGTTTCCTTTAAGTTATATTAATAAAGCCTCCTGCATCTACCTCCATCCTTCACCATTCCTATATGCACCCCACCCCAAACACACATTTTTACAGGTATGTTTCTTTCCACAATTAAAAATAAAAAATGTGAGAAATTGTACACAAGCTTGTGAGTGACGGGGTGAATGTGTAAATGACTGGGTGAGTGTGTGTGTGATGCTCTGCAATGTACTGGTGCCCAATCCAGAATAAGTTCTTGTCTTATAGCCAATGGGAGACTCCAGGCAACTAGTTCAGGAGGAAAAATATACAGAAGATGAATGAAAGTTAAAAAGCATGTATTTATATTAAAAATACATTTTACAGGAAAAATAATCACTTTACCACGGGGAAGAAATGTCATGTTTGAGCTAAAATATTCAAAATATGCAGAGGAACATAGAGGTGTGAAGTAAGTGAATGTTCAACAAAATCACTATATTTAATTTAATATAGTAAATATAACTTTAAATATTTGAAAAATAAATCATCATTGCACCAGGCAGATGCAAAAATTTGAACATGTTTTAACTGTATTACCCATGGGAGTGTGTTTCTCATCTGGTTGGAAGTCCTCTTCCCAAAGCCCTCCACCCAAACTCTCACAAAATGACTGGGTTGCATTTTGCTTATTGTGAAACATTCATCTGGCTAGACCTCAGGGTCCCACCCTTCTAACCAAAGCCCCTAGTAATCACACACACACATACACACACACACACACACTGTACATACAGGCTTGTCTCCATGCCTTCAGGTGACATTACATTGACTCCCATTCATTATGTGGAGAGTTCACCTAACCTTCACTAACCCTAACCCTGAACCAGACATGTCTCCACTTTCCTTATTTAACGTCATGGGGACATGCTCGTTGTCTGTGTGTGGTAGACAAGCACCAAGTGAGTCAAAAGTCATAGGACGCCCTTTTATTTCTTTGATATGCTACATGACCACTTTCCCATTGGAAAAACCTGCCCTTGATCCAATATGGCAGCTTTCAAAATGGCAGCCATGTGTTTACGACTGGGTCCTACTTAGAGAAATATGAAGAAAATGTTCTACAACGGAACAAAAGAGAAAAATGGCAAGTGTTATTACTCATGATGCGTTCATGGTGTAGGGTTTTCTGCTGCCTTTTTTGGAGGTTTTTCATGTGGTCCCACCCTCGTAGCTAAAGCCCATTTTAGGGTCTGGTTTGCTTTGTTGTCCTGGCTTTTTTCCAGAAAAAAAATGCTTCTTGAAGTCCATCTCTATTTGGAGGCGGCGTGTGCATGAGCAGATGAAATGACGGAGATGACCACAATGACTGAGGTGACATTATTTTCAATAAATCCTCAAGCTGTTTCTATTTTAGAGGGTTTTGCCATCTTTAAAATATCGCCCTCAAAGCCGAAGCCCCATACCCCCTCCACCCCGGCATCAGGTTTTAATTACATCTCTTTGGTCGGGGCCATTAGCTTTCCTTTGCACTCCAATCCAAGTCGCTAATTTAAAGGGTTCTCTGAGCCTTCGGGACTTTTTTTTTTTTCCTCCCCATATTCTTTCAGGCAGTGCGAGTGCAGAACGCCACCACTTTCATGTGGAAAACAGTGCGTGCATGTCTGTGTGTGTGTGTGTGTGACAAAGGCACTTAGCTACTATTAATGTCTGCATCACTAAGCCTCGGTGAGGTTTTTAAAATGGGCTGTCAGGGCTTTGAACTCGGCATCATGGGTTTTGCTGCCTAACCAAGAACCAACAAAGGCTCTGGAGCTTTGCTGGCTGTGCGTGCATGTGTGTGTGTGTGTGTGTGTGGATAGGCTTAATGCACAGCTGGGGTAAATTCACTCCATTGTGGACAGCCTGATGTTTGAGCGTCCTCCAGAGTGAAGTGCATGGAGAGCCAGTGTAATGAAGTGTGCTCTTATTGTCTGGAAGTAGGGCAGTGGCACATTGCGCTCTCTCTGGACAAGGCTATCTCACCCTGGCCGGATACAGCCATTATGCTACCAGCCAGGTGATTCACACTAAGAGACCCCAGAGTGCTTTCTGAAGCGCGGAAAAAAAAATTAGGAAAAAAACACAAGGAAATCGTAGCATTTCTAACAGCCAGAGCAGAACAGAGCTGTTGTTTCTGGTCGAGAGCAGCCCGAGCATTTCTGTTAAATGCATTTTAACTGCTCAGGGGAGCCACTCAAATGGAGTGGACTTTTAAAAATCATTTCTGGAATCTGGAAAATGAAGCGTTTTTAGATAAATGTCCAAATGTTGGTTGACAGTGCTTAGAATCTGCCAGTTTGGTGACGATAGAGTACTTCCATCATGGAAACAGCAAAAAACATGAAATGGGAGATGCAGGAGCAGCTGCACATGAATTTAAGATCACTGCCAAGTGTCAACTAGAGGGGTATAAATCCGTCCAGCATTGGGCTGTGAAGTAGTACAAATACATTCTTTAATTACTTTCACTGTGGAAGAACTTTCAGACGGCCATGTGCCCAGATCTACTGGATAGGCAAAGGTTATAGAGACCAGTATTCACTCATTCACTCACCTCCTGTAACTGCTTCATCCAGTTCAGGTTCGCTCTGAATCCGGGGCCAACCTGGTATCATTGGAACATACTTGGACTGGGTTGTGGGGCCAGTCCATCACAGGGCATCAGACACTTACAAGTTCTATAGGGTTTAAGTTTTAATTTCATTTCCTTTATGTTTATTCATTCATTCATTATCTGTAACCCTTATCCAGTTCAGGGTCACGGTGGGTCCAGAGCCTACCTGGAATCATTGGGCGCAAGGCGGGAATACACCCTGGAGGGGGCGCCAGTCCTTCACAGGGCAACACACACCACACTCCTCACAGACACAGGGAGAACACAACACACTCCTCACAGACAGTCACCCGGAGGAAACCCACGCAGACACAGGGAGAACACACCACACTCCTCACAGACAGTCACCCGGAGGAAACCCACGCAGACACAGGGAGAACACACTACACTCCTCACAGACAGTCACCTGGAGGAAACCCAGGCAGACACAGGGAGAACACACCACACTCCTCACAGACAGTCACCCGGAGGAAACCCACGCAGACACAGGGAGAACACACCACACTCCTCACAGACAGTCACCTGGAGGAAACCCACGCAGACACAGGGAGAACACACCACACTCCTCACAGACCCCAGGTCCCTGGAGCTGTGTGACTACGACACTAACCTGCTGCTTTGTGTTTATTATATTTATTATTTTCTAAGAGATTTGTTTCTGCTGTTTTTTACATTTTTCTCCAACACACCAAAGTTCAATTTTACAAGTTGATTGCAATTTCTGCTTCTCATAATCCAAGAAGATGCTCTGGGAATGTCATCATTTTCATTACACAGTGTAAGGTAACTTACATATTGATTAAAAAAAAAAAAAAACAGTGCAACCAATAGTATCCAGCATTGCGTCAACTCATAAAGTCTCCAGAACCGCTTCAGCCCAGCAGCACAGCAGGGGGAAATAGAACTGCATGGACCATCGTTCTTAACTGATAGAGAAGTGCATTAGTTTTACTGCTAGTTTTATTTTCTTATCTCTTTCTGTCCACTCGCTCACTCTTTCTGTAACTAACCCCTGTCCTTAGCCCACCCACTGCCTACAGCTTACTCTGGCTTCATTCTGCCCAGTGGAACATTAAAAGCACAATATATGGTTTCAAACACATGCAAATAAATCATGTGCAGCATTATGTGACACTTAATGAAGGTCTAGAAGACCTACGAGGAGAACCAGTGAAGTAGGAGTGTCTAATAGAATGGACAGTGAGTGGACACAGTGATTAAAACTTCAAGCAGGACTGCTGTGTCTGATCCACTCTTACAAACGCAACACACACCAACACACCACGACATCAGAGTCACTTCCTGGAAAATGTGGATCAAGGATGGTGCAGATTGCTCTCTTAATGCCTCAGTCACAGAATCACAAAACCACTTGGTCCATTTTATTATTTATTTATTTATTTATTTCAACTACTGGCCAGTACCAAAAGGTCAGGTCCGTGCAGATTCGTAAACTCTAGAATCAGTTACGAAATACCTCATATTCTAAAAATGATCTAATACCCACTGTCTCTCTGTTGCAAGTTCCAACCCTTTTATATTAGTTAGTGTATCTCCGGTTTCGGCTTCGTTGCATCATCACCACGGCTCCAGCCATCAGAAGCTTCCCAGTAGCACCTTAACAAACAGAAGCTGTGTTTTCCAGCAAAACCATTAAGGGCCGAAAATGCTTTACTGATTGTGGAGGCTGGGTCCTCAGAGTGCGAGGAGGTTTATTTTCCAACAGTTCAACACAGAGCACAGCACTGAGGCATATTACCCAGACACAGCTCTTTTATTGTCTCCAACCGGGCTCAAGGATATGAATATTTTACTGGGATTATGCCGATTGAAGTGGAGATTGTAATAATACACATTGCAGTATATCATCCCATAGGTAAAATGTGTTAACATGGAATTATTATGATTATTTTATTTATTTTTTTACATGCTCTGGTGGTTAGTAACTTAACAGGTTGTGTTGCTATCACACAGCTCCAGGGTCCTGGAGTTGCTGGTTCTCCCTGTGTCTGCATGGGTTTCCTCCAGGTGCTCCAGTTTCCTCCCAAAGTAGAAAAGCATGTGTGATGCCCTGGGATGGACTGGCGCCTCGTACAGGGTGTTATCCATGAGCCCAGTGATTCCAAACACTATACACAATACAGAGTTTAAAGAAAATGGCCGTCTGACTGACATCTTCTGGCTTGTTGAATTTTTTTAAATTACACAATCTTGTTGTCAATTTGAAATCCCTTTCTTCCAGGGATTGTTCCAGGGAACGATGTTTCCTCTTGAGATCTGACCGACATGTTGTATTATCAGTCATGTGATCTGCTTGGCTGGTTTGATTGGCTTGATAATAATTCCCTGTCTGCAATCTGATTGGTTCCTGGAATTGTCCATCTATGGATTTGACTGGATAGCTGAATATTCAATGATCAGTAGCTACATTTCGCTAAATCTGGCCTATATCTCTTCACCTAATAATTCTGAAAAGGTTATGAGAAATATGGGATGTGTCTAGATGATTAGGGGAAATAGTAAACAGCTGCAGTGCTCTGCAGAAGCCAACATCATTATAACAAACATCTAAAAATTTACAGCAACCCTATTATTAATCAGATTCCTTAGGATTTGGTGTGAGAAGCACTGGAGCCACAGCTGGGCTCGGTTTTATGGAGCTGTATAAGCCACATACATAATCAACATTGTATACAAATGAATCAATATGAAAATCAAAAATTCGACAATCAAATCAAACATTTACTGACACCACAGCCAGAAGCCACTGAAAGAAGTGACAGCTTGAGAAAAAAGTGTGTGTGTGTGTGTGTGTGTGTGTGTGTGTGTGTGTGTAAGTAATGAAACATTCTCCTCTTGCACCAGTGTTGACTCCTCTGTCACCCACAGAGATATTGTGTTAGCAAAATTAACACAGATGACAGAAACAAAAGGCAGCATACAGCAAAAACAGCTGTGGCCTTTTACACACACACACACACACACACACACACTAAAATGGAACTAATTCCTACTTTCCTAATTCCTAGCATTGACTGATCAAAAAATGCTAATGTGGCTAACAGTGAAAGGAAGTAAAGAGGCGCTAAAGCTAACCTTGGTCTCTGTGAAAAAAACAAAGATTTATTAAAATTAGCATCCAAACCATTTTCAAAAATCATAACTAGCACAAAAACATATATATTACTAAAACTTGTAATCAACACTTTTAATATATTAGTCATAATTTAGTGCTACTAGCCACTAGCCTCAGCTGCGGTTGTTTACCACAGTGGCAAATATCCCCAAGTACCATGAAGTTCTGTTGGTACCAAGCTTAATCAGGCACTGACTTATAATCCAGACCCTTCAGCACTGGACCAATGAGAAATGGGAAGGGAAAAACAGCACAGCCCCAGTTTTCTGGTTCCAGTTTGTGACCTAGAGCTTAAAGCCTGACTGTTACTTTTACACTCAGCAAAAAGCATCGTGTAATTTGACATATTTCTCTCTCAATTCTTTGGGAAAAATGGAGAAACAGAAAAGCAGAGATTCTAAAATTCCATTCATACCACATCTGTTTCTGTAAGCAGTTGAGATATTAGTGATGATTTAACTCGATAGAAAAGTCTTGCAGAAGGAACTCTTCACGAGGCACACATCCATCTTCAGTTTTGAAATAGTTTACTGTGGAGAAATATATAGCTTTGACTACAACACACATGCCCATTTTGTACTATCTAAAACCACCAGTGTGTGGTACACACACACACACACACACACACCTGTTTACATGTAGTGTTGATAAAGGGCGAATTGTGTCTAGGACCTTTAACCATGGCATTAAATCCTTCAGATGTCTGGTTCCGATCACCTCCAATCTGAGCTATTCTCTAGGACAAAATCACTCTGAATGACTTGGTCTTCATCACAAACATTCAATTATGCAGACAATTCGGGGGAAAATATCTAGGTAATTCCACTTTAAACGGACGTGTGGTGGAACAGAACATGCCATTAATGTCTTTACTAATGTCAAAGTAAAAGCAGATAACAAGTAATGATGCTGTCAATAATGCATTCATTGTTCTGTAACATTCTTTTATCTCGTTAAGAAAAACATTCCACATTTTTTGGAAAGTTTGCAGAGGACAGGCAAAAGCAACTCTACATGCCACAAAATAGCATTAGCTTGTTAAGCCCTTAGTGCCTTTCTTTATTTCAGGGTTGCCAGTTGTCCCTGAATCAATACAAATGCTGTAAACGCTGAGGGTTTTGTTTGATACAGGCAGTAAAACTCTCCATATTTAACCCCATCAACTTCCATTCTCCTCCAAGTTCAGTTACCTTGACTTCAGGAGCGCTAGAGTGCACTTATTTTAAGAATGTTACTGCCCCCCAGTGCCATTTTCCCGGTACTGCAGGGTTGGTTGTTTCATAGTCAAGTTTAATAGTTTTTTTTTTTTAATTATGACCAAGAGTTGTTAGCGAATTTCTCGTTAATGTCCGTACACCAATGGTCTATTGTAACATCTGCATCATTCAAATGATTGAGATGTAAACAATGAACTACAGTTTCTTACTCAGTTTCCCATGAGACACAGGTGAGTGAACGAGTTTGTTTGCACTGTCTGGATAACATGGTGGGCCTTAGTTTCATTAGAGGTAGGTAAATTGATTTGTCTTCTCATTAAGCTGCATTACAGTATTAATCTCAATGGAGCCAATGTACGGTTTAAACAATGTACAAGGTTTAAAATGGGCTATGGGCCTGATATATGCTTTGCCCTTTGGCCAAGAATGCACCGCCAACCACGAAGGCTAACCCAGTAAATAAGGAAGGTCCCTGGACGTTCAAAATAGGTCTAAAAGTAGTCTGTCCGTCAAGGACATATTTTAAACGTCAATGGACGTCCAAAATCCATCTTAATAAGTTAGTTAAGAGGTGACCAATCGATAACGTCAGTGGACGTCCAAATGCGTTTTATACAAGTAACTTATTTCGGGACCAATTAATAACGTCAACGGACGTCCAAAATACGTCTAATAGTCGTCTTTTCAATGTCTGCGTTTGGACGCCTTTTCAACTTTCATTTTCAACCTTAAGAGAGCGTTGATTAGACGGCAGTCATTACGTTATTTCAACGTTGAATCAACGGCTAAATGTTTACTGGGAAGTTAATTCTATCAAATAAAATGTTGGTAGCATGGCACACTACACATTGAGCAGTGGCAGGGATTTAACAAGCTCAAGTAATGTTTTGGTTAGAACATCTTTTTCACTAATATTCCTTAAATAGACATTATATTTTCAGAAGGTAAAAATACCCTAATGCCTTAAATGCCATTCTGCTCATTCGTCTTAATTCAGCATGCACAGATCTATGAATATGCACTCCATAACCCCTCCAGCTGAAGTTTGAAACCTGGCCCTGCAAGTTGACAGGATTGGTTCCTTAGGCTTATGATGTCATAAACACTGGCTGCCTTAAACTGCCTGTTTGAAGAGTCTGTGAATCAATGCAGAAAGGCTCGACCATGGCGCTGACTGCTTAATTCACCGGAGGACGTATGAAGTTAGACAAGTATGCACTAAGTTTTGATTTCTGTGTAGAACACAAGCGCAGTTTAGGACTTGCGCAGGTTTCTGTGGTAACTGGCAGTTTCGCTGATCTGTAAATCATCCGCCCCCACAGACAGCAGTGTATATGATTTATAGATCTGCGGTGTTCACACTGCAGCTAAAGACGAGGGCGGTCGAAAGAAAAGCGAAACTCGCACTGTGTGTAAACTTTGAGCTATGAAAGAACATGAGAGGATGAAAGTACACTCCAAGCAGACCTGCAGGCAAACAGCACTTTGACACGGCGTCAGCTCGTTTTCTGAGGGGCTTTGGGGGCGACGTTAGTTGAGGTTATGTCGCGAGTGCCTCCGGAGTCGGAGTATAAAATACTAGCAGAGGTAGGTCTGTCATGTTTGTGTTAGCAGGCTACGTGGCTGTGCTAACTGGCTAACCCTCGGCTAGTTTGTTACAGAAAGCTGTAGCTGCTTAGCCTTATAAATCCAGTAGAGGATACGGTTTCAGCTAAAATTGACGCGTTTTGTCCAGCTAGGGTAGCCTTATAGCACACTGTATTCTCGTTCAGTGAGAAGGGGAATTGTCAACTAGCCTTAGAGAATTGACAGAAATACTAATAGCCTAAAGTTGATAATATCTCCACTTGAGAAGTCAATTGCGTGAAAGAAATTGGATTGAAGGACTACACAGGGCAAAATTAAAAATTGTAATGTAATTGTAATTCCCTACAGAAGTCACGAACTTCTACACATCAATTTATCAATTTCTATATGTTTTCAGGAGATAGCTGATAACTATTCTTAAATCTTGACTATGTACGGTTTGATTGGTAAAACAGAAAAATTATATTACTGAGCCAAAGAACATATCTGCTACAATACAGTGTCTTTCCACTGCTGCGAACCGTCCTGTAAAGTCTGAAATAGTCCTTCAACTGTCAGAGCTAGTCGGTAGAATTTGGCAGGGGTATAGTATCGTGTCAGATGTCTTTTAAGTATCTCTCTCTCTCTCTCTCTCTCTCTCTCTCTCTCTCTCTCTCTCTCTCACACACACACACACACACACACACACACAGAGGCTCCAAAAAAAGTGGCCTGGCTCTATGGTCTGCTTAACGCAGTAAATTTGTATCTCAGAAAGAAATTTAGTGAATAGAAGGAGAGAGCTGTCGCTGAATATTGTGTGATATGAAATTATGAATCTCATGAGACACAGGCGTCACTCACAAGTTATGGAGTTTAAGTTTCAGATTACTATGCTCCCTCTATTTGATCCTTAAAAATGATGTTCAATCTTTGTTGGCACAAATATAAGTCTGTAACGTAGAAGACATGTCCATCACGGAGTTCTGATCCAGTTCTCTTTGGATATTCCAACGTAAACATGTTTACATTTACATTAATCCAGAATCAAGGAATGAAACAACACACATTATGAAAATGCACATTTTCTGCAATTACATAGTTCCAACAGAGAGGTCCCCAGCTTCCCAAACCTACTATATTAATGTTGCTGATAGATTCATGGGACTTCTGGAACATGTTGCTGAAAACAACAACAACAACAAATTGTAACTTCTTGTAATCCAGTTATAATTGGCCAAAAAGGTACATTCATCTGTAACCCTTATCCAGTTCAGGGTCGCGGTGGGTCCAGAGCCTACCTGGAATCATTGGGCGCAAAGTGGGAATACACCCTGGAGGGGGCGCCAGTCCTTCACAGCGCAACACAGACACACACTCACACACATTCACTCACACCTATTGACACTTTTGTGTCGCCAATCCAACTACCAACGTGTATTTTTGGACTGTGGGAGGAAACCGGAGCACCCGGAGGAAACCCATGCGGACACAGCGAGAACACACCACACTCCTCACAGACAGTCACCCGGAGGAAACCCACGCAGACACAGGGAGAACACACCACACTCCTCACAGACAGTCACCCGGAGGAAACCCACACCGACACAGAGAGAACACACCACACTCCTCACAGACAGTCACCCCGAGGAAACCCACGCAGACACAGAGAGAACACACCACACTCCTCACAGTCACCCGGAGGAAACCCACGCAGACACAGGGAGAACACACCACACTCCTCACAGACAGTCACCCGGAGGAAACCCACACAGACACAGGGAGAACACATCACACTCCTCACAGACAGTCACCCGGAGGAAACCCACGCAGACACAGGGAGAACACATCACACTCCTCACAGACAGTCACCCGGAGGAAACCCACGCAGACACAGGGAGAACACACCACACCCCTCACAGACAGTCACCCGGAGGAAACCCACGCAGACACAGGGAGAACACACCACACCCCTCACAGACAGTCACCCGGAGGAAACCCACACAGACACAGGGAGAACACACCACACTCCTCACAGACAGTCACCCGGAGGAAACCCACGCAGACACAGAGAGAACACACCACACTCCTCACAGACAGTCACCCGGAGGAAACCCACGCAGACACAGGGAGAACACACCACACCCCTCACAGACAGTCACCCGGAGGAAACCCACGCAGACACAGGGAGAACACATCACACTCCTCACAGACAGTCACCCGGAGCGGGAATCGAACCCACAACCTCCAGGTCCCTGGAGCTGTGTGACTGCAACACCCACCTGCAAATTCTTGTAAACCAATTCTAATTGGCCAAAAAGTTAAAAGACAAATGATATTAAATGCTACAAATACTGGATATTGTAATGATACTGGTTTTGATGGGCATCGGCCTGAATCATTTATATTGGACCAAAACATTTTTAAAAGTCGCCCAGCTTTGATAGTGATGTCACTTCTTTGTCTTTGTTTGCAGTGTAACTATTGCTACCCACCTGACGTTCTGGCTGATGTCAGAGAAGTCACAGCAACTTTTCCAGACTTGCAACTCTATGTGGACTACTACTGTAAGTTTGTATTGTAAACTTATAGGACTCTAGCAATATTTTGTTCTTCACACTCGACTCCACACCTCCCACAGAAAATGGTGGCACCATCAGAACATTATTTTAAAATAATAACAAGCCTCAATGATAATATGTTCAATGGCGTTATCAGTACTGATCTAAAAAAAACATTTAAATCATATGTTACGCTAATCAATGGTGAATGTAATGTTTACCCCCATGTTGCTGGTGTTTTTGTAGTTTGACCCTTTGAACCAGCCTTAGTTCCAGCTTAAACCTTGCTGCTCTGTTACAGTATGCATCATCCTCTCATTCAAACACAGATAATAAGTATACAGTAATAAACAAGGAATTCCAGAGTGCTACAGCTGCATGTGTTAAAATAACATTTTATATATCTGATATAGACTGTAGTCTGTAATTATAAAGTGCTCCTGTGTGGTCAGTAGAAGGTGCAGTGAGTGTAGAAACAAGGAGGTGGTCATGTTATGGTTGATTGGTGTGTTTTCTAGATATAACTAATGACTTGGTCTGTTTCACCTATACAGATTACCCAAACAATGAACGAAAGAAACTGGTTAATTTGTGTGGCATCGTCCCCATTCTTTATGAAGGTAATTTCAGTGTCCAAAATAAATTACAATTTCACAGTTTCTCCAGCAGCCTCCGGTATGATGCAACACATGAAATGTGCTGTTTCCAGCACCTTCAGAATGTAATGTAAGTATTACTGATTCTTGAAGGTAACAAGTACAACATCCCAGTTTGCATCTGGATCCATGAGAGGCACCCCCAGGCCCCGCCTCGCTGCTGTGTTTGCCCCACCCCCTCCATGATAATTAACAGCAAGAGCAGCAATGTGGATGCTCAAGGGCATGTGCTTCTTCACTGCCTCAGCAACTGGAAGTCTGTGAGTCGAGACGTTCACTTTCACACGTCTGTTATATCCGAACATGTCCCGAGCAGTACTGTTTTAATCATTTATAATGAATAGTTCAGAGTAAGAATAACTTCTTAAAGTACAGCTGAACATTTAAACTGCCGTGTTTTTATCTGCCAAATCTTAGTTTGCTAGGATTTAGATGAAGCTTGCAGAAGCTTTTTTTGTGTAGAGGATGTTAACTTACCTTCACTTAAAGTCAGTAGATAATGTTTGCGTACAGCTGTGTACTGTTAGCATTTGGTCATTTACAGTAAAATACAGATATATATATAGTATATAACAGTAAATGGAGTTTGTTTCTATCTATCTACACTTGTGTGTACCTTCACAGGGCTGGTCGAACCTCTCCATTGTCCTGGAGGAGATGGTTGCAGCATTCCAAAGGGAAACCCCCCTTTTTGCCACTTTTCCAGCCAGAGCTTCCAAGCTACCTCCCAGCACAAAACACCCACCTGGAGAATGGCAGGATCATCCCAAACCTGTTTCTACTAAAGACAGGTCTGTATTACGAGTTAAAGCACTGATGAAATGAGAATTGAAGACGATTATTGACAAATTACGCCAGGATTTGACCCAAAAAGTCATAGACATGATTGTGGTGTCATAGAAAGTTTGAGCAGTCAGCCATTTTTGTGAAGTACATCTCAAATTGCTTCATAGACCCTTAATGAACCAGGTAATGCTCCACAGAGCAGGTCTCTCAGTGGGGGACAGGCATCTTTGTAACCCGCAGGTGCCAGTATAAGGGTTTTCATGATGTGAATAGAGTTGCTGGAGCCAACCCCTGATTGCGCCTTTAATTAACCTATTATTACATTCTTTTGCTTTTGGCCTCACCTGAGCAGTAACCCTGTGCAGAGGAAGTCCTCTCATCCTGAAATGAACCAGTCTGTCAGCAGCAGTAAGATCTCATCCATGTTTAGTGCTTGTTTGGTCATTTTTTCCTTAGTCGATTTTAAACCACAGTTGCTAACTGATCTGAAACTTGCTTCAACCTCACAGAGCTTTTATTGGTTTCTCATTAGCCCTTCCTAAGGGTGCAGGAGAAGGCAGCGGTGTAAAGAGATCCTACACACAGGAGCTGCTAGACTTTGGAATCACTTTTGGAGCACCGGACGTCCAGAACAACCCCCCAACAAATCCATTCATCACAAGTGCCAACGGTAAAGCCTAATTTGTTTTAGATATGTTTGCTTTCTGGAGATACTGACAATGAAGGGATATAAAAACAAAGTGTGTATCCATTTAAAAAAAAAACAAAGAAAACAAATGTAAAACTTTAATTAGGACAGAATACATTTTTCAGGAGTGTGGGGAAAATTTGTGTGACTTAGCTTTGTTTTCTGTGAACAATTGACCTGGAATTTGTTTTCCAAGACATTAAATATTTTTCTCTTTCTAGCTCTAAACACAAATGCCTCCAGTGCAGAAGATATTGACAACCTTTTTAAGAGTCTTCGGCTAGAAAGGGTAGTTGGAATATACGAGCTTGACCACAAAGACAAAGGTAAGAACCTCCTTTTAATTGTAAACCTCCATGTGGAGTTCCAAAACAATTTGAGAGACACATAGGAGATTCCTGGGATAATAATCTGCAAATAATTAGTAACATCCCAGCATTCCCAAAGCATCGTGAATAACAGAGAACTTCTTGGACTCTTCTCTTTCAGACGTTCCTCATGCTTGGAGGCAGAGTCAGGCGCAGGATGGTCGCCTTGTCCAGCCAGGGTTACTGGATAATCATCACAAGGTTTTGGCCAGCCACCTCCCTGTGGGAGTGTCTCCGAACAGGATGAAGAACAAACTCACAATTTACTTCCAAAGGAAACAGAGTGGTGGAGGGGAGGTGGTGGACGTGACGTACCCTTCAGCTCAACCAGATCAAGCCGTGATCACCTTCAGACACTATAGAGGTAGATGTATCTGACTTCCAAAACTGTGGTTTTCAGTCGTGGTCCTGGTGCTCCGGTACGTTGTAGTTTTCTCCTCACTCAAACACACCTACCCACTTCAGCTTCGGAGGGGGTTGTAATAAGCTCGTTAGTTGCATCAGGTGGATTGGGAGCAGAGGAACGTCTAAAATGTACAGGGACGTGGGCCACCAGGACCAGGATTGACAGCCACTGTTGTAAAAAACCATCATGGAATTTAAAGTCATGAATATTTGATTAGGTATGTTTCTGTATTGTTTATTTTTTTGGGGAATTTTATCAGTGATATTTTACTACAAATAGCTTTAGTCTTCAAATGTATTTATAATTTATAATATACCAAAATGTACAGGTCTGTCAGGGGTTAATCACAGTGTACACAGAGCCATACAGTTGGGCATCCCTATAAAACACTGTGATAATTGAAATGCCAATATTTACCAAATGTTTGTGTTTATGTTTGAAAAAAAACCTTCTGTAACTAACATCCATCTTTGTTTCTGTAACCATTTGCTGCTGCAGATGCAGAGCATGTTCTAATGGAGCCAAAACGAGTCCTCGTTGTGGACGAACGACCATTTCTCATCCATTTAAAAAAGTTTGAAGATGCTCATGTAAGTAGATTAAAGTGGAACTGACCCACGCAACACACTTTCCTTCAAGTGTTTCCTCTTAACTCCGAGCCCTCTGCCAGCAGGTGTCTGTCCCAGAAGGTGTCAGCGGTGAAAAAGCAGATATGTTCAGGAGCATCCTGAGTATGGAGGGCTGCAGTTTCAGCCCTTCGGACGTTCTGGAAGCGGTACAGGCATGCCGAGACTTCCCGTCCGCTCTCAAATACCTCTCTCATGACTGCCCCATCTGCCAGGAACAGATGTCCTTCAGTAAGGTGAGTTAACACTGAGCCCTTTCTTCTCAAGGTTAGCAGGACTGTTCTCATTCCCGGTCTGGGGGGAGTTCACCATTTCACCTGCTTTAGCGAACCTGATACATCACATTTTTTCAATGTTAAAGTCATGCTTTTCCACTAGCAACATATGATTAATCACCCTTAACGTCAGTATCTTCCCAAATATTTAAATCTGTAAATACAAGCCCAAACCACCTCTCCACCCACTCTAACCAGTCTGCAGGATCTTAATGAAGACCTGGATGTGGTTTGAGTGATTCAGGTCAAAGTATGACTTTATAAAGCAGCGATATGTAGAAAATAAACTTTTTAGTTCTCTGTGAATTGGTATCTTCCTCTGTTTTTAGATGATCACCATGACCCACTGTTCGTGTACGTTCTGTGAAAACTGCTTCAAGGCCTACTTCTCATCTGTGATTAAGGAGAAGAGCATCGTCTATGCGGTTTGTCCACTGTGTAATCAGCCTGATGTTCGAGGTGCTGGGCGCAGGGAGGAGTCCATGGAATATTTTAGCCTGCTGGACACCCAGGTCTGCTGTTTTTGACCTTCGTCTCATATGCTATGCAACTGAATGAGGCTTTCACTGTTGTATTTATTTGTTTTATTCATTGCATCTTGACCTTCGCTAATTCCTTAATAGTTTTAGGATGTTAGACACAATAGTGCGGGAAACACACCTAAATCCTTGCAACCACACATTGCATTTGAATGTTGGATTATTTATTGGCTTATTTTTAAACCACTAGGTCTTTCCTGGATGCTGCTTTTATGCCCCTGTGTGATTTTGTCACTTGTTTAAAATCTCTAGACAGCTACAGGTGTTAGACAATGAAAGTGAAACCCCTGTCATTGTAGTGTGGGAGGTTTCAGGGCTAAATTGGAGCAGCCTGGTGGACAATCTTCAATCTTCACGACAACGCACCAATACACACAGCGAGACTGGTGAAGGACTGGTTTGATGAACATGAAAGTGAAGTTGAACATCTCCCATGGCCTGCACAGTCACCAGATCTAAATATTATTGAGACACTTTGGGGTGTTTTGGAGGAGCGAGTCAGGAAACGTTTTCCTCCACCAGCATCACGTAGAGACCTGGCCACTATCCTGCAAGAAGAATGGCTTCAAATCCCTCTGACCACTGTGCAGGACTTGTGTATGTCATTCCCAAGACCAACTGACGCTGTATCGGCCGCAAAAGGAGGCCCTACACAACACTGATAACTTACTGTGGTCTAAAACCAGGTGTTTCACTTTCATTGTCCAACCCTTAAGTGACCAAAGGGAGGCCTGGAAGTAGGAAGGGTTCAGGAAGAAAGGGACACCTGGGAGTAAACTTTACCAGATTATCAGCTCAGCCTTATGTCAGCGCTCTAAGAGTAAACAAGACTGAACTGTGGGAGAGCTAGCCTTATTTAAGGAGAGACCTGGGTGCTGCAGGTTTAATCGTGATTGCTAGAAAGGAGCTTGTTGTCTCCCTCTGATGGCAGAGAGTGTTCTAACAGGTTACGATGTATATAATGTTTGTAGCAATACATGTTATTGTGATTTAATTTGCAATTATTTTCTATTAATAAAGGACAATACCTGTTGTTTATGATCAGATCATTGATGTTTTGGAGCTAGAAACCTAGTGTACTAAACATATATCTGACAGGCTGCCTGTTAGTTGTGGTTGTGCTTTTTAAAATGCTGTGTAAATTGTTCAAAACTAATATTTATATGAATCCAGTTCATCCAGAGCATTATATACAGTGTTGTTCAATTTAAACTCTGTCGCTCACAGATCAGGCATTACCTGGATCCGCAGATCCACGAGCTGTTCCAGAGCAAGCTGAGGGACCAGGCTCTGCAGGAGATGCCCAACTTCCGCTGGTGTGCTCACGTAAGGAGTTCTGTTCAGGCTCTGGTACACCTCCACTTTCAGGAATGCTTCTGTATAATATCATGGCTGAAATTTTAATTAAAGTTAGTGTAGACCAGACAGCGGGAACGCGTTTTACCTTTATGCTAACAGCCCCCTAGTGATTACCATTCACTATTAAAAGCAATAGCTTTTGTTAAGTAAGTCTCCCTCCCTTTCTTTCCATCCACTTGGCACTTGGCAGTGTTCTTTTGGGCTTCTCCACGAGGCTGACAGACTGAGGATGGATTGTCCCAGCTGTGGAAAGAGCACATGCTTTAATTGCAAGAATCCTGTAAGTACAGCTTCTGTAAGATCCCAGTGCACAATGTTCTGATTTGCAATTACATTATATAAGACGTAGCTCCACTAAAAGTGCTAGTTGCTTTGTTAATTATAAATGGAAGCTACCCCTTGAGGAGCCTTATGCATTTAAAAGCTTCCTGTTTTTACATATTCTTATAAATATATATATTTTTAATATCTTATAAACATATTTTTAAAAAAGCCACTGGGCTTTTATGATCACACTCCTTCATTTCTGAAGGTTCACTGGGTAGTATTTTTACTTAAACATTACACATTTAAAACCATTGTTTTTTTCACTGACCGCTACCAGGGAGAACTGAGCCTTGGTCGTTTTTTACTCTGGGCTCATGACTGTTTTACTTTTGGGGGAGGGTAGGAAACTGTGCTGTAAAAGTGAATGACATTATGTAACTGTAGGGTTGATCCCTGGAGCAAAATTACCAAACCTTACTTAGTGTTCCTTTAATTGTGTAACTCTTGATTATTTTCTCTCTCTCTCTCTCTTTCTTTTTTTTCTTTATTTTGTTTTCCATTTGAACATATTTTTATGTTCATTACTCAATGCCTGGTTTGCAGTGGGCTCCCCAGCATGAGGGTCTTTCTTGTGAAAAGTTCAGAGAATGGCAGAAGCTCAATAGCCCTGAATATCAGAACTCACGTCTAGAACTACTGCTCAGCAGGAACAAAATAGGTAAAGTATGAAAGTACTGAAGCTAAAATAATATTCCAGTTTCATTTGTGGTGTATTTTTAATATTTTAATGTTAGTTTAGTTTTGGGATTATGTCGTGTTATGCTTTTACTTTATTGTATATTATGTAATGGGGCGACACAGTGGCGCAGCAGGTAGGGTCGCTGTCATACGGCTCCAGGGTCCTGTGGTTGTGGGTTCGAGCCCTGATTTTGGTGTCTGTGAGGAGTGTGGTGTGTTCTCCCCGTGTCTGCGTGGGTTTCCTCCGGGTGACTGTCTGTAAGGTGTGGTGTGTTCTCCCTGTGTCCGCGTGGGTTTCCTCTGGGTGACTGTCTGTGAGGAGTGTGGTGTGTTCTCCCTGTGTCTGTGTGGGTTTCCTCCGGGTGACTGTCTGTAAGGTGTGGTGTTTTCTCCCTGTGTCCGCGTGGGTTTCCTCTGGGTGACTGTCTGTGAGGAGTGTGGTGTGTTCTCCCCATGTCCGCGTGGGTTTCCTCCCATGTTTCAAAATCAGTAGGTGTTAGGTGGATTGGCGACTCAAAAGTGTCAATAGGTGGGAATGTGTGAGTGTGTGTCGCCCTGTGGAGCACTGGCGCCCTCTCCCAGGTGTGTTAACGCCTTGCGCCCAGTGATTCCATGTAGGCTCCAGACCCACCGTGACCCTGAACTGGATAAGCGGTTACAGACAATGAATGAATGAATATTATGCAATGGTTTAATGCATGTGTTTTCTCTCTGTTTTCCCACAGATTGTCCAAAATGCAAGTTCCGGTTCTTTTTGTCGAAAGGGGGTTGTTTACATTTTAGGTGTACTCAGTGCCAGCACGAGTTTTGTGGAGGGTGCAGTCGTCCGTTCAGAAACGGCCCTGTGAGTCTTTGCTTTTCCTCCGAATCATCACTGACTGATAACTCAATGTGAGAATCGTTTCTAAAGTATGAAGAGAGGTGGAAAATGTGTTATTTTTGATACTTAAACCAACAAAATGTATGTTTAAATAATTAATTAAACACAAACTGTTCCCCTATCAGAGCCTTCAGCTCTTTAACTGAAAAAGAGACTTGTTTTTGTTATTCTGTATATTTGATGTGTACAGGCGTGCGATTTCTCAGCTGAATGTGGTACTAAGGGTTTACACGCCCACCACCCCAGGGACTGCCTTTACCACCTGAGGGACTGGAGTGTGACCAGACTCCGCAATCTGTTGCAGGTGGGTGCTACTGCTTCCTCTAAGGCTCTGTTTATGACGTCCTGTCCGTTTCATTGTCTCAAACGACCTCTGCTGATTTTTCCAGAGCCATGGCGTAGCACACCCGCTCATGTTCAGACCGAAGGGTGGTTCTGTTGAGAGGGGTCGGAGAGGTATTTGCTAGCACATGTTTAAAAGTTAAGATGCATGTTGTCACTATATGCTTGGGAATTTTATGACCATCTCAGACCTGATGCTGATTTCTTTAAGCCTCAGAAATTATTGCTTGGAATATTAAAAAATTAACTATTGTTTATATATTAATATAATTTACATAGTGTAAGATTGTGCTGTGCTACTCAGTCTATAAATATTACAAAAAATGGAGATGGAACTGGGCTTAAAATCCCCAAATGTAGTTGAAATACTGTAATTTCTGTAATTTTTTGCATTTCACATCCTCCCCATATTTATTTATTTTTTAACTTAAAGCTGCTGTGTTTGAAAGTACACTGACTCCCAAAGTTGTGTGTTGCAGTTTTGTGCGCAGTGTTGGAGCATAAAGAGGCGGGAAGCATGAAAGAAGAACCCTGTGGGCGTCCAGCGCTGCCAGAGTACAGTGGTTACTGCACGTATGTGTAACTTTGCAGTGTATATAATTGTTTATCTCAAAGGGGCATCTCTCAGGTTTGGCAACTTTGCACTTTCTATTTTATTATGCAAATTGATCGTACTCCTCAGACATAACCCCAGAAAATATTTCTAACTGAATTAAGTCTGGTGTCTGAATTTTGCTCAGGGCTTTTATTAGAACAATATTAGTTTAGCATTTCCCCTAACTACTGGAAAGAATCATCCTTAACAGTTAAAGCAGTAAACACTGAACTGAACACTACATTGACCTTCCATGACACCGTCAATAATCCGCTTCCTGTTTTTTATGCTGAAGCCTTCATTACAAGGAGTGTCTGGTGGAGCTGATTAACCAGAACGGACTGGACCCTGTGGTGCTGTTAGACGAGCCAGAACTGCGGGCAGAGCTGGATCGCTGGAAGATTCCCATACCTGTAAAACAGCCCCTGGAATCAGAAAGGCTGTACAATGAACGCCTCAGACAGGTCAGACAGATATGGAGTAATTTTAAAATCTGTCAGCACAGAGAGGGATGGACTGATTTTTTTTTTTAAAAAAAAAGGGGGCTAAACATGCTTTTATTTATTTATTTATTTATTTATTGAACAACGTATAGTGAAAAATTTCCCTCGTTTAACACATCCATGTAAACTAACAAAATAGTGCACACACACCTGGAGCATTGGGCCGCCAGCCCCAGTGACTGAGGAGCAGTGAGGGTTTGGTGCCTCACTCCAAGGCAAGGAAGAGACAGCAGTGTTACCTCACTTCCCAACTGACAAATATTTACTAATCCTTTATTAGCTTTAAAACATTTTAATGTATCAAAATTCTGTACTACCCTGTGAAGGACTGGCGCCCCCTCCAGGTTGTGTTCCCGCCTTGCACCCAATGATTCCAGGTAGGCTCTGGACCCACCGTGACCCTGAACTGGATAAGGGTTACAGATAATGAATGAATGAAATACTGTACTGCACGAATGTAAGAGAATTTAAAACTGAGAGTTGCTATTTTTTTATTGTTGAAAACAGGTGTTGCAAACTTTTGTCTTCTCAGATCTTGAAGGAGAGAGCTGGTTTGTCCCGTGCTGCAGCTGCAGGATTACAACCCCCAGCGCCTTTGACCCCCTCTCCATCCCCCTCCTCTCCTCCAGTCGCCGGAGCTCCGTGGTACTCCGTCCTAAACCCAAACAGAGCTGTACCTGAGGACTCCCAACTACTGCTGCTGCTCAATGACTGAGACAAGGGGGCTGTTCCAGAAGCAGAGGTTTATGACTTAACTGAACTAGGTCAGTTTTTAGAGTTGAGGACTGTCCCATAGTAATGTGGCATAGCTCTTTTTCCTACATGACACATGTGACTCGGGGCTTTATTTATCTGGCTACACTGAGAACTCCTGCTTTCAGGACTCCATCACACTCTCACATTCAAATACAGGTGTGTGTATGACCAAAACTAACCGGACCTTATCTCATCCACCTAGGGTAGGATGGCACACGCTATAGATATTAAACCAGGATTCATTACAGGTGACATGGTTTTTATCCGTCAGGCTTTACACTCCAGCACATTAGATTTAAAACAAAGGCTATGAGAGGAACGTGCAGAAACTATGGGTTCATTTAAAGGAGCAACAGGGGTGTAACTATTCTGTTATGAAATGGCAATTGAACTGACACCTAGTGGGCACCTACCCCCAATTTATTTCACCTAGAATTACGGCCTCAAAATCACTGATACTTCACTGAGCTGTAATAGTGAGAATAGTCTCTGTTGTTGATACAGAGGGTAGGAAATCACCCTCCTCCTCGATTTCAGGACAGTGCTGTAAAAGTGAATTATACTCTGCACGTGTAGGGGGAGCCCAGAAACAACACCACCAAATCTTACCTAGTGATCCTTTAATTATTTCTCCCTCTGTGCGATTCAAAAAGTATGTTCACACTATAGCAGTTATGGCAGTCTAAATACAAAATGACTTTGGTTTATGGTTGTTCTTTACATGATATAAATGCTACCGCTCACAGTTGGACAGCCAATTATTTCTGATCCTATAAAACAAGATGGTAGCAATATGGTCATACACACACTCATTAAAACCAATTCTGCACATTATCCTCAGTCACTGTAGTAAATCCAGTGTGCAGGAGTGACCCGAGCCAACCGAGTAAAAACGCTTCAGTCCTAATATTCACCGACCTGGAGTCGAGTTCTCTCCCTGCCGTTGTAATGCATTAATGAGTGGTTTAATACGGACAGACTGAATCATTCGTTCGTTCATCCAGCTGCACTCAGTCTGCTTTATCACAGTGGAATAACTCCTAAAATCTCAGTGTTCGACTCCATCACTGCAGACCTTTTGTAGTAAGTGTTTTTTTTAAGAGAATAACTGTTTTAATATGTTATTAATCAATACCCATGAATGCCATTAATGAGCACAGGAATGCACTTTTTTGATGCTGTGAATGATGTGCTGAAGTGCGACATTTTGAAACTAATATATTCTCTTTAACTTTGTGAATAACTGTGAAAATAAAAGGTTTATTTTTTTCCACCGTGTCCAACTTTGAATTTCCAAAAGAACACTGTCAAAACACGAATAAATTACAAAACACCAAAACAACCACAATAAAAGAATAAGGATGCACTATATGTCAGGTTTTTCCATATGGACTGAACATTGCTCACAAAATATTAACATGAGACACGTTTTATTCATTTAACTGCGCTGATAAAACCTTTAAAACTTAACGTTTTTCCTCCTTATTCTTTTAAAGTTGACCGTTTTTAAATTATATTTTTTGTAATAGTGCTAGAGGTAGATGTGATGTCATAAATGACCCCCCCCCCTTCAAATAAGAACCACACATGTGACATTTCTTTGTAAAATCCTCTTAGGTCTGAATTTACATTGTTTGTCGTCCTCCATTAAAAATAAGACGGTAAGTGAATCCGTTTTTTTTTTTGGCAGTTCGCTCAAGCTGAGCATCCATTTTACAGTAAAATCGCAGTGAAAAAACAGTGTTTCATGTTTAATTAAAAGCGAAAGTCCATTAAATGATTATCCCTTAAATTGACAACAGAGGATAATTAAATATTGATAGAATCTAGTAAACAAGTCTAGACCTGTATTCATTGTGTAGTCCCAGGAGGAGCGTCGTCTCTGAGTGCAGGATATGCCTCGATCTCTTTGCTGATTCTTTCTGCTATGGTCTTGTTATTAGCAGCAATGATTCTCCTGGACATCAGGTCCATTGGTCCACCTGCAGAGCGTTCAGTTTCCATTACTATCACTGAAGTTTGTGGACAGCTGCTCATGCAAACTATCTTAGATATAAATGTAGTAACCCTCTGCGGAGCATTAGTGAGGTCAGGTCCTGATGGTGGATGATTAGTTCTGGCGCTGATGCACAACTGCTCCATAGAACACAGCTTTGCACCTATGTAGCTGACATGGTGAGCTAAAGATTACGGGCCGCTGCTGCATTTCATGCTTCTCTAGGGGGTGCGCACAATTCAGTATTTGTGCGTATAAAAGTAACAGTATATTTTATTAAAAACGTTGTACTTTAAATACGCATCTTTATAATCTGCCTCTGAATCTCTCTGAGAGTGATTCTTACCCTCAAGGTCCATGAGGACTCCTCCTGCCTCCTCCACGATTACTGCAGCTGCAGCAACATCCCAGCAGTGGACGCCGATCTCGTAGTATGCCTCCACACAGCCAGAGGCAACCAAACACATGTTTATCGCAGCTGACCCTGCACCTCGTATCCTTACAGCAGAAAGGGAAAGAGAAAAATGAGCTCCTACTCTCTAAAGATGTGACAAGTTCACAATGCACCATGCATTAAAGGGAACATCTACGATTGTGGGGAAACACAAATCTCTGTGGGTTCATGTTAAGGATTTCCATGTCTTTTAAGGTGGAATGGTATATTTGAGAAGAAAAAATGACAGTTGATCGAACGTAGCTAAAGTTTAACTGTAAGTTATTATTTACGGTTTGAATTACCACAGAAACCCATTTGAAACTCGAGTTGTTTCGTTTTGTAGCGCTTTCCATAATTCAATTAGCAGTCTCCTGAGTTTGGAGACATTTCCACCTTAAAGGAACACTAGGTAAGATTTGTGCTTTTGGCTTCAGGGGCTCCCCCTAGTGTAATTCATATTTACAGCACTGTGGTTTCCCTCACTCTTCCATAGTACAGTTTCTGCAGTTCTAAGCCATGAGAAGCAGTGACAGAGGCTCTATTCGCCCTTTTACACATCAGTAAAGCATCACAGTGATTTTGAACGAGAGACGGCTATTCTCTCCCTTGGGCCGAGAGAAAGCCTAGCATGACGGACTGAGACAGTTTGTTTTTTTACTAATTTATAGACACTGGAGCTTCATAAAACAGACTGAAGAGTGAGCAAATGGTGAGGAGACATCTTCTAGATTTTATAAAAAGTGATTTTGATTACAATCGTGAGTGTCGCCTTAAGATTTCTGCACCATTTTAAGAAATATTTAGTTTAGCTCAGTTAAGACATTTTCTGAACACTCATAAGCAGATGTTTCTAGTACGTTCTTTTAGAGGATGTGTTATATATTCAAAGAATATCCTTCTGAACAACAGGTGTTCAAACATTTGCACGTACAGGTGTTGGACAATGGAAGTGAAACACCTAGTTTTAGACAACAATAATGTATTAGTGTGGTGTAGGGCCTCCTTTTGCGGCCGATACAGCGTCAGTTTGTCTTGGGAATGACATACACAAGTCCTGCACAGTGGTCAGAGGGATTTGAAGCCATTCTTCTTGCAGGATAGTGGCCAGGTCTCTACGTGATGCTGGTGGAGGAAAACGTTTCCTGACTCGCTCCTCCAAAACACCCCAAAGTGGCTCAATAATATTTAGATCTGGTGACTGAGATGTTCAACTTCACTTTCATGTTCATCAAACCAGTCTTTCACCAGTCTCGCTGTGTGTATTGGTGCATTGTCGTCCTGATACACGGCACCGCCTTCAGGACACAGTGTTTGAACCATTGGATGCACCTGGTCTTACTGGTGCAGTGTGTAGTTAATGAAGATTGTCCACCAGGCTGCTCCAGTTTAGCCCTGACACCTCCCACACTACAATGACAGGGGTTTCAGTTTCATTGTCTAACCCGTGTAGCTGTGTGTTTGTTACACTCACCCGTGCACTGGCAGACACAGAATCTTCCTCATGTTGGAGAAAATCTTCTCAACCACTTCAGGATCTCGGTCAGAGCCAAACTCTGTGGCAATAATCGATTGATTGATCACTGAAAAAGAAATCGGATTCATGAATTATTAATACATACATTTACATATTATTTCACACATAAACATATGACTTCAATCATATGTCGCCAAAATTGTCACATTACGGGAAGAGGACATTTAAAGTGGTGGAAGAAGAAGAAAATAATACAATAAAATCAAATAAATAAATTAATTCATTAATTAAAAAATGATTCCAAGTGATTTTGGAACATTTCTATTGGGCCATTTTTCTTAAAACATGAAGTAAACATAAGCATTCACAAATGGTATAGAGTCCAAGTCATTTTTTGTTTGAGCTGATTTTAGAATTTTTATTTAATCTTGGGATTTCTCTTTAAACACTATTCCATAATTCTTATCAAATGAAGGTCATCAGTGTAATGTGGTTACATTGAGAGAGTGAGGAGCTGAGATGTGGGCACCTTTAGTGTTTAAGGGGATCAAGATAATATACATTTATTCTTTAGCAATATATAACTGTAATCTCATGAAATTTTGGAAAACACACCTAAGTCCAGCTAAATGAGGAGCTTCCACTTGATAATGAGAATCATGAAGCAGGTCAATGGATACGTCTGAGAAATGACTGACCTTTCTGGTCTGACACCTGGAGAGATTCTCCATTGCAGAACGCTCCTTTTCCTCTGCGAGCGGTGTACATTTTATCCTCTATACAGCTGTACACCACTCCAAACTCCAACTGCAGCACAAGCACGAACACAGAACTTTACAGATGTTTAAATCCATTGAACATAAAACGTTCACAATTCTGTAATATGGCAGCAGGTAGTGTCGCAGTCACACAGCTCCAGGGGCTTGGAGGTTGTGGGTTCGATTCCAGCTCCGGGTGACTGTCTGTGAGGAGTGTGGTGTGTTCTCCCTTTGTCTGAGTGGGTTTCCTCCGGGCGACTGTCTGTGAGGAGTGTGGTGTGTTCTCTCTGTGTCTGAGTGGGTTTCCTCCGGGCGACTGTCTGTGAGGAGTGTGGTGTGTTCTCTCTGTGTCTGAGTGGGTTTCCTCCGGGCGACTGTCTGTGAGGAGTGTGGTGTGTTCTCCCTGTGTCTGAGTGGGTTTCCTCCGGGCGACTGTCTGTGAGGAGTGTGGTGTGTTCTCCCTGTGTCTGCGCACGTTGGTAGGTGGATTGGCAACTCAAAAGTGACCATAGGTGTGAGTGAATGTGTGTGTGTGTTGTCCTGTGAAGGACTGGCGCCCCCTCCAGGGTGTATTCCCGCCTTGCGCCCAATGATTCCAGGTAGGCTCTGGACCCACCGCGACCTTGAACTGGATAAGGGTTACAGATAATGTATGAATTCTGTAATGTATGACTGGGCAATATCGCCTATAATTAACATCACAATATTTTTAGGCGATATAACAATAAACTCGATATTTTTAAATCTCCTCTAAATGAAAAAAATGATCAATTTAACCCCTTGATGCATACTTACACTCACACAAGAAGTATAATAAGATTGAGCATGACTGAAATTGTAAGTATGCAGAAAAGAACTTACCTTCTTATTGACAGCAAAGCCAATACAAACAGCAACAAAAGGGTATCTGTAATACATTTTAAAAAAGCAGTAAACTCATCACACCATGAAGACAGTGCCCACCATGTACAAGAGTGTAATGTGCTCTATATTAATATATGATTTGCAGCACCCATGCACAAAATTAGTGGTTCCATCCACAGGGTCAACTATCCAGGTCGGACTGTCTGACAGAACACACGGCTGTCCAGCGGCCACCGACTCCTCGCCGATAAACCTGACACACACAGGAATCAAGGCATTTACAATGGTGTAATAATAAACAGTAGAATAAGGTACTTTGGTATTGAGGAAGGGTGAGACTGACTGTCACGATACCCATGCTCAGGGAACTTCTCCTTCACTGAGGCGATAATGAGCTGCTCCACTTTCTGGTCAGTCTTAGTCACCAGGTCCACGGAGGAACTTTTGCACATGACCTTCATGTCATTCTGCAGGGCATCCCTGATGATCTGCATTACAAAAAGAGAGAGAGAAAGAGGACGTGAGACAGACAACACTCTTAGAACACTCCAGTAGTTTATAGCATGGCTATGTGTGATGAGTGTGATGTGTTCTCCCTGTGTCTGCGTGGGTTTCCTCTGGGTGACTGTCTGTGAGGAGTGTGGTGTGTTCTCCCTGTGACTGCGTGGGTTTCCTCTGGGTGACTGTCTGTGAGGAGTGTGGTGTGTTCTCCCTGTGACTGCATGGGTGTCCTCTGGGTGACTGTCTGTGAGGAGTGTGGTGTGTTCTCCCTGTGTCTGCGTGGGTTTCCTCCGGGTGACTGTCTGTGAGGAGTGTGGTGTGTTCTCTCTGTGTCTGCGTGGGTTTCCTCCGGGTGACTGTCTGTGAGGAGTGTGGTGTGTTCTCCCTGTGACTGCGTGGGTGTCCTCTGGGTGACTGTCTGTGAGGAGTGTGGTGTGTTCTCCCTGTGACTGCGTGGGTGTCCTCTGGGTGACTGTCTGTGAGGAGTGTGGTGTGTTCTCCCTGTGTCTTCGTGGGTTTCCTCCGGGTGACTGTCTGTGAGGAGTGTGGTGTGTTCTCCCTGTGTCTGCGTGGGTTTCCTCCGGGTGACTGTCTGTGAGGAGTGTGGTGTGTTCTCCCTGTGTCTGCGTGGGTTTCCTCTGGGTGACTGTCTGTGAGGAGTGTGGTGTGTTCTCCCTGTGACTGCGTGGGTGTCCTCTGGGTGATTGTCTGTGAGGAGTGTGGTGTGTTCTCCCTGTGTCTGCGTGGGTTTCCTCCGGGTGACTGTCTGTGAGGTGTGTGGTGTGTTCTCCCTGTGTCTGCGTGGGTTTCCTCCGGGTGACTGTCTGTGAGGTGTGTGGTGTGTTCTCCCTGTGTCTGCGTGGGTTTCCTCCGGGTGACTGTCTGTGAGGAGTGTGGTGTGTTCTCCCTGTGTCTGCGTGGGTTTCCTCCGGGTGACTGTCTGTGAGGAGTGTGGTGTGTTCTCCCTGTGTCTGCGTGGGTGTCCTCCGGGTGACTGTCTGTGAGGAGTGTGGTGTGTTCTCCCTGTGTCTGCGTGGGTTTCCTCTGTGTGACTGTCTGTGAGGAGTGTGGTGTGTTCTCCCTGTGTCTGCGTGGGTTTCCTCCGGGTGACTGTCTGTGAGGAGTGTGGTGTGTTCTCCCTGTGTCTGCGTGGGTTTCCTCCGGGTGCTCCGGTTTCCTCCCACGGTCCAAAAACACACGTTGGTACATGGATTAGGTGTGAGGGTGAGTGAATATGTGAGTGTGTGGCCCTGTGAAAACTGGCACCCCCTCCAGGTTGTGTTCATGCCTTCCAGTGATTCCGGGAAGGCTTCGGACCCTGAACCGCGAGCGGATTAGCGGTTTCAGACAATGAATGAATGAACGAACTGTGAGCACAATCAGAGACTAGAAGCTAGTTACAGAGCTAAATATCTGGACTGAATTACCAGGCCACAGATATTTCACTCAGGCCTGGTCCACATCTGGATTTTTTTAAAAGCAGTTTATTCCTCTGTTTTCAAAACAATAATGTACAACGAACATCAACACCAGCAGTTTTAAAGTAGAACATACTCAAATATGGAACAGGGGGACGCCAACCACCAGATTTTATTGTGTGTGTGTTTGTGAGACAGAGAGAGAGAGAGAGAGAGTTAGTACGTTTTGTCTGTTTTGTCTGTTTACATCATAAATCGTATTTTTCAATTGTAAATCACAATCAGAGAAAAATCCATATTGCACAAGTCAACACTCACCTCTCCTGCCTTCTTGGCCACAGCCACAGCATGATCCATGGCGTCCTGCCAAAGATCAGGCATCTCGCCTCCAACCAGCTTCTTTAAATAAATAAAAAAACCCTGTAAAAACAAATAGAAGTCAATAGAATTATTTCCTCAAGAAAGAAAAAAGACGCTAAAGGATAAAATCGCACAGACATTTAATCCATAAAACACAGCACTGTACCCGATGAGCAGCAGCTGCTCCGTTCATGCGTTCATTCTTTAATTCATTACTAGAAAAGATGGATTGCTATGTAAGGCTAGTACAGCTTCTTCTTAAGCACTTTTCCATTATTCCTTATAAAGTGGTTTGGCTAAAAATAATTCCCCGTGTCACTCCCTCTGTGTTCTCTCCCTGTCTCTCTCTCTCTCCTTCTGTCTCTCTCTCCCAGTCTTTAATGGGCTTAAGTCCCTCAGCCACACATTGCTGGCCTCCACGCTCCATTTGCGAGCCTTTGGAGCTTATAACACTGAGAAAGTCTGAAGAAATCGGTCTCATCCATTCCATTAAAACCTCACAGTTTTTTTCTGAATGGCTGCTGGCAGCTGTAATATGTGAAACTTAGACCATGGACGACAGACTTAAAGTCAGTGGCCTCTCATATATAACTGTCAGAGGCTGGGTCCATGAGTACGATTTGGAAGAATTTGAACTTTTCTTTCCAGTATTAAAAGGTTTTGCTCTGTTCCACCTCATTTCTTCACATTTTAAGGGTCTATTCCAGCATAATTTGGTACTTCAGATGTAAATAAAGTCGTTCCGAGTGGTTTGAAGTGTAATGGGTCATTGTAGAGAGACGTGCTGATTCTGACTTCTTTACAGTTATAGTGATAACAACTACTTCTACATCACTAATATAGGCTTTTTAATTCCTATCCACAATCACCAGGGAACTTACACTTGTTTTCTCAGTTCTGTATGTAATAGTGCTATCGGTAAAACAGTAAGAAGTCTGAAATATAAGCAAGAAGCTCTCCTACATGAATATATTCTTTAAATATGTTTAAGACCACAGATCGTATACAAAATGTCCTGTGAGGTAACTACACCTTAGCCTTTATTCAGTACACAATGATGAAATTAGTCCACACATCTCCACCAACCCCTCCGCCGCTTGCCTACTACTCCAAAGCCCCGCCCACAAGCTTACAGGATTGGTTCTAAAGCTTGTGATGTAAGAAACCCTGGCTGTCCGAGTTTGCCCGTTCAAAACTGTCTTTGAAACGCTGCAATATAAAAGCAGACCCCTACCTGTGATGCTGTTAGCCTTGTTAGCATGTGTGTGGTGGTGTTTGTAGGCTAGAAGATGTAGACTTCTGCTCCTACCACAACCACTCTGAACAGTGAGTTAGTTTTATTTCACTTCATTCAAAATAGTTGTGTATGTAAAACTTCGCTGTCTACATTTTATCATTTTTATATCAAAGGAAACATGGGAACTGTGCTGAATTTACCTGCAAATCGACAAAAAAAGGGTCCATTTTGTTCTGGTAGCTTTAACTAAGGCTGTATATTTGGTGGTTGTTTAGGCCGCTATTAGTTTAATGAAGTAAAAACACTTCTATTTCAGTATTTGTTTAAAATGCTGATCTGTACATATGCGGATGAGACCAGTCTCCACTGTGTATGTACAATAAGGGCAATCCCTATGTTGTATATGTCAGCACACATTCACTTCGCATATTAACTGGAGCATTTAGACGCTTAGTTACCGCGATATTGCGGTGGGGGCGCGTAAACAAATAATAAACGAAAAGAAAGACGACATAATTATTGAAACAAGAATTAAAAATTAGAAAAATAGAAGACAAACAAATGACTGACTTACCCGACAGGTCCTTGCCAACAGGAAACGCTTCCTCTGAGAAACCAGAAACACCGCCAAGACACAGAGAGCAGACGTCGCCCCCTAGCGGATAGTGTTCATATCCGATTCGAAAATACATTTTATTACCATGGCCAAAGGTTTGTAGACACTACTAATGGTGAGTGGGATATTTTAAGGTGCACACATTTCTGTCACAGACGTTTAGCTTGGTAGCTACAATATCCACAGAAAATTAATGAAAAGAGCTAAGCGCTAGGTCCTTCAATGCCAAGCACCCGTGGGACCAGACCAGAATTGGCTTCTGCACGTGTGCTCTAAAATCCTCACAGCAATGTTCCGACATGGTGTGTTAACATTCCCAAAGGAATAGAGGATGATACTGCAGAAAAATCCCTCAGTTAACATCACATTTCAGAAGAAATTTAGAATAAACACAACCTTTGGAGAAATAGGCTTCTGTATACAATGTGATTTTTTTTTTAAATAAATGTTTTTTTTATACAATTAAAACATTTATAGTGTATTTAATGAAAGGCTTTTTACAAAGTTCAGCCGTCATTTGAATAAACATTGCTTCACTCCACCAGACATTAGCCCAGTCCCAAACGGAGCCCTAAGACGAGCCGTGGTTTTCCTGAAGGTCTACACTTTTGTGACACCAGCAACATGCAGACCTTAAAGGCAGAAGACCTAAAGGATTGTTCCCAAGGCATACGGGACAGACTTGTGCAATCTACAGGCTGGCATATTGTTTTTGAGTGGGTGTGATGAATGTTTCTGACTTGCCAGGGGTCAGAGGTCAGATTTAATCTGCCCAGTGTGTGAGCAGACAGGTCATTAAGGATTTTGCAGGCGCTTCAATAAAGCACAAGAGCTGTGAGAGGAAGTTCCTGCCAGGTTACGGTCATTCAGTCGAGAAAAGAACTCTTTCAACGTTGTTTGTGTTCATTAGACACAATTACAACAGTGAAATATTGTTTAGGAAAGAAGAGGTAGGCTTTAACATTTACATTATATGGCAGACGCTCTTTTCCAGGGTGATTACAGTGTTACAGAGGGGTGCTAATGCAGTGTTGGACTCTTACTGGTGTAGTGTGGCATTCCTGCCTGAGCTGAATAATGAACCCGTCTTTAATCAGCGCTCAGTTGTTATTTTCTCAGTGGTGCGAGGACTCTTATTGTTTTAGCATGGTGTTCCTGTCTAAACTGGGAACTGAACCCCAGTATTACATCAGTGCAAAAGTGTAAGTAGACTTGCATACATGTATATTTTTGGGAATCATTCTGGTGGTGCAGCAGGTGGGTGTCGCAGTCACACAGCTCCAGGGACATGGAGGTTTTGGGTTCGATTCCCGCTCCGGGTGACTGTCTGTGAGGAGTGTGGTGTGTTCTCCCTGTGTCTGCGTGGGTTTCCTCCGGGTGACTGTCTGTGAGGAGTGTGGTGTGTTCTCCCTGTGTCTGCGTGGGTTTCCTCCGGGTGACTGTCTGTGAGGAGTGTGGTGTGTTCTCCCTGTGTCTGCGTGGGTTTCCTCCGGGTGACTGTCTGTGAGGAGTGTGGTGTGTTCTCCCTGTGTCTGCGTGGGTTTCCTCCGGGTGACTGTCTGTGAGGAGTGTGGTGTGTTCTCCCTGTGTCTGCGTGGGTTTCCTCCGGGTGACTGTCTGTGAGGAGTGTGGTGTGTTCTCCCTGTGTCTGCGTGGGTTTCCTCCGGGTGACTGTCTGTGAGGAGTGTGGTGTGTTCTCCCTGTGTCTGCGTGGGTTTCCTCCGGGTGACTGTCTGTGAGGAGTGTGGTGTGTTCTCCCTGTGTCTGCGTGGGTTTCCTCCGGGTGACTGTCTGTGAGGAGTGTGGTGTGTTCTCCCTGTGTCTGCGTGGGTTTCCTCCGGGTGACTGTCTGTGAGGAGTGTGGTGTGTTCTCCCTGTGTCTGCGTGGGTTTCCTCCGGGTGACTGTCTGTGAGGAGTGTGGTGTGTTCTCCCTGTGTCTGCGTGGGTTTCCTCCGGGTGACTGTCTGTGAGGAGTGTGGTGTGTTCTCCCTGTGTCTGCGTGGGTTTCCTCCGGGTGACTGTCTGTGAGGAGTGTGGTGTGTTCTCCCTGTGTCTGCGTGGGTTTCCTCCGGGTGACTGTCTGTGAGGAGTGTGGTGTGTTCTCCCTGTGTCTGCGTGGGTTTCCTCCGGGTGACTGTCTGTGAGGAGTGTGGTGTGTTCTCCCTGTGTCTGCGTGGGTTTCCTCCGGGTGACTGTCTGTGAGGAGTGTGGTGTGTTCTCCCTGTGTCTGCGTGGGTTTCCTCCGGGTGACTGTCTGTGAGGAGTGTGGTGTGTTCTCCCTGTGTCTGCGTGGGTTTCCTCCGGGTGACTGTCTGTGAGGAGTGTGGTGTGTTCTCCCTGTGTCTGCGTGGGTTTCCTCCGGGTGACTGTCTGTGAGGAGTGTGGTGTGTTCTCCCTGTGTCTGCGTGGGTTTCCTCCGGGTGACTGTCTGTGAGGAGTGTGGTGTGTTCTCTGTGTCTGCGTGGGTTTCCTCCGGGTGACTGTCTGTGAGGAGTGTGGTGTGTTCTCCCTGTGTTCGTGTGGGTTACTTCTGGGTCACTGTCTGTGAGGAGTGTGGTGTGTTCTCTCTGTGTCTGCGTGGGTTTCCTCCGGGTGACTGTCTGTGAGGAGTGTGGTGTGTTCTCTGTGTCTGCGTGGGTTTCCTCCGGGTGACTGTCTGTGAGGAGTGTGGTGTGTTCTCCCAGTGTCTGCGTGGGTTTCCTCCGGGTGACTGTCTGTGAGGAGTGTGGTGTGTTCTCCCAGTGTCTGCGTGGGTTTCCTCCGGGTGACTGTCTGTGAGGAGTGTGGTGTGTTCTCCCAGTGTCTGCGTGGGTTTCCTCCGGGTGACTGTCTGTGAGGAGTGTGGTGTGTTCTCCCTGTGTCTGCGTGGGTTTCCTCCGGGTGACTGTCTGTGAGGAGTGTGGTGTGTTCTCCCTGTGTCTGCGTGGGTTTCCTCCGGGTGACTGTCTGTGAGGAGTGTGGTGTGTTCTCCCTGTGTCTGCGTGGGTTTCCTCCGGGTGACTGTCTGTGAGGAGTGTGGTGTGTTCTCCCTGTGTCTGCGTGGGTTTCCTCCGGGTGCTCCGGTTTCCTCCCACAGTCCAAAAACACACGTTGGTAGGTGGATTGGCGACTCAAAAGTGTCTGTAGGTGTGTGTGTGTTTCTGTGTTGCCCTGTGAAGGCCCAATGATTCCAGGTAGTCTCTGGACCCACTGCAACCCTGAATTGGATAAGGGTTACAGATAATGAATGAATGAATTCTGGAAGCCTTTTTACTTTTACATGATGCAAAATATGAAAAGGGCTATGATCATTATGTAGTGGGCGTTAGTGGTGTGGGGCCGAACAATATTCAGGACCCGATATCCACACCTAAGTAAGCGCAATGTACATCCCAAACATCCCAAACAGGGTGTATTCCCGCCTTGCGCCCAATGATTCCAGGTAGGCTCTGGACCCACCGCAACCCTGAACTGGATAAGGGTTACAGATAATGAATGAATGAATGATACCATTTTGGAGACCTAAGGTTCTGTTTAGCAGTGATGACACACTGAATAACACACAAGACACAAAATGCTCCCTTTTTAATATGGCTTTGACCTCTTTATTCCTCCTCACTGCTCTTTCTTTTCAGTTACCTGAAACAGACAGACCTTCACTGACCATAAATTAGGTCATATTTATGGTAGAAATGGCACTGGTTCATGAACTGCCTTAAGATTGTTTAAAGTATATGAAGTACTACTCATTTCCATTAAAGAAAATAATCTACTTAATGCACCTTTAAAGGATGAACCAGACAAAGCTAACATTCAGCACGGTAAAGTCACATGTAAACAGCCGGAGAAACTGTAGACTACTGTGGTCAGGAAAAACCGAACAATGTTACATACTGTACATTTCTTCAAATTCATTGTGGATTTTGTGAGCGATCGTTTATGTTACAATTAATTGGCTCCGAAAGAGAAAAACACTCGCATTTGCGTCCTTCAAAAATCCCTTTTTCAGAATAGAATATATATTTCTGTACATGTTTCCTGTTATATAATCAGACAGGTGTAAGGGGAATGATCAGAAAATACACACAAAGCTTATAAAAATATTAAAAACAAGTTCTTATTGGTTTAAAATATCCCTGTCTTATTAAAGGAGAACCCCACACATTTCTCTAAATGTCTGTAGAATTAAATGGGATGTAAACAAATTAATTGAGAGAGATTTGACCTGTAAGGGTTCATCGGCGGCGGTGACAGAAGCCAGATGATTAAACCCTCCCTCATACAAGTCTATTAGATAATGTAATCATGTTATCCAATACAGGGGGTCCTCGACTTACGACGTTGATCCGTTCCTACGTCGCGTTGTAAACCGTTTTTCGGTGTAAGTTGGAACATACGTAGGTACAGTACGTAAATAACATACTGTAAGCACTTATCGTACAATGCGACTGGGGTGACGCCGAGGAGTGTGGTGTGTTCTCCCTGTGTCTGTGTGGGTTTCCTCCGGGTGACTGTCTTTGAGGAGTGTGGTGTGTTCTCTCTGTGTCTGCGTGGGTTTCCTCCGGGTGACTGTCTTTGAGGAGTGTGGTGTGTTCTCTCTGTGTCTGCGTGGGTTTCCTCTGGGTGACTGTCTGTGAGGAGTGTGGTGTGTTCTCCCTGTGTCTGTGTGGGTTTCCTCCGGGTGACTGTCTGTGAGGAGTGTGGTGTGTTCTCCCTGTGTCTGCGTGGGTTTCCTCCGGGTGACTGTCTGTGAGGAGTGTGGTGTGTTCTCTCTGTGTCCGCGTGGGTTTCCTCCAGGTGCTCCGGTTTCCTCCCACAGTCCAAAAACACACGTTGGTAGGTGGATTGGTGACTCAATAGTGTCCATAGGTGTGAGTGTGTGAGTGAATGTGTGTGTGTGTGTTGCCCTGTGAAGGACTGGCGCCCCCTCCAGGGTGTATTCCCGCCTTGCGCCCAATGATTCCAGGTAGGCTCTGGACCCACCGCGACCCTGAACTGGATAAGGGAGTTTCAACATTTGAAATGTGGTCTTTGTACATTTTTCAATCAAATATAGAGTTTAAATTATTTGTACATTGTACTGCATTTTGTTTTTATTTACAATTTGCCCAGGATCCCAGCATTTTTGGAAACTAAGTTGTCCAATTTGGAAGTAAACAATATGTTTGAAATACTTCAAAAATCACGCCCATGTATTTTTTTTTTTCTAAATAATTTGTTTACATCTCATTGACTTAAATATTCACCTTTAAACACCAGAGTTATGGGTGACACTTAAAGGCCTGGATACATGATGTTGATTCAATGACAGTATTAAATGATATTTGGTTCCTCATACATACAAAGACAAATGTTTGAATTTCACTACTTTCTCTTTCTGAAGAAGATGGCGCTTTGTGGCAGGGGAACCCAGATTAGGAGTCAGGACTTGCATTTGGATACTTGCTTCATAACTGGGCTTATTTAGTAAATCTGAAAAACGTTTTTGTTCTTTTCGTATATTTTACATTTTTTTTAGACTTGGAAACAAGTTCCTTTATTTGTTAGTTGTCGTATTACTGATATACTATCAGTCATAATTAGGGATTAAAAATGAATACATGATTAAAAGCCTGGGGTTTCAGGACATTCACAATGTCCATTTAGGGTCCCGTACCCAAAGATGTAGAACACCTGATCTAATTAAGATTAGCTTAGCATCGCTAATCATTTGCTTAGTTGTCTTTGCAGTGTATAATCACATTCAGTGTGCTGCTTTTTTTTTTAAAAAACATTGTCTTGAGACTCCATAAAGTCTGTTTTTACATTTTTAGTGAATCCAGAACTGCCTGGAACACTACTTCTTCAAAAAAAAAAAGTGCTAGCATTGCTAATAATGAACGGAAACAGGGCTAGTTAGCACTGTGCAAATGAGATTATGCTAAACACCATTAGCTTTTATTCACTGTAAAGAAATGACCAGTTTTAATGGAAGTGCTCCTATAAAACCAGTTGCTTCTTTACTAAAGCTGGCAGTATACTGCAAAACGACAATATCTTTTTGGCTAAAATGTGACAACAGTACGGTGCTTTGTGTGCTACCTGCTAAACAACAAATCCAAGACCTTCTCCTGATTGTGACTGGTCTTAGCCCCTGTTTCATCAATTCTGAGACCGCCCCTTGACTGATTAACCCACTGCAGTTATTACAGGATTGGCTAGCTTTGTTTTATTGTTTGAAGTATACTGCCAGATTATGTATCACCCTTTTGGACATGTTCTCTATCTGGTCTTTTTCTCTGTTCTCTATCTCTCAGAAGAACGCTGGGTTGCTGTGTTCGATGACACAGCGTTTGCAGTGGCGTTTGACAAAGCGCAGAGCCTCCAGGGGCACGTCGCAGTCCTGCACGTTAAGCAGCTGCAAGTCAAAGCAGTTGGCCGCCACCACCTGCAAGCCACGGCCCGTGATGCTCTCGCAAGACTTAACACTGAGCCTCTTCAGGTTGAAACAGTTGAGCGCCAGCAGCTCCAGGCCCGCGTCCGACACCAGGGGGCATTTGCCTATGTCCAGCGACTTGAGCTTAGAGCAGCTCTTGGCCAGGTGCTCCAGCCCATGGTCCGTGAGTCCCTCGCAGCCGCGGGCATTCAGATAGCGCAGACGCACACAGTACTTGGCCACGTAGCGCACGCCCACATCCGTGACACGGCCGCAGTGGGCGATGCTGAGGTAGCGCAGGTGTCCCTCCAGCTTGGCGATCTCCCGCAGGCCAAAGTCACTGATGAAGCGGCAGTCGCTAACACTCAGCTCACGTATGGACGGGCAGTAGATGACCAGGAAGCGTAGGCCCTCGTCGGTCAGCCTCACGCAACGGCGCAGGTAAAGGTGCGTGAGCTGAGTGCAGTGGGATGCGATGGTGTGCAGACCCTCGTCCTCCAGGGCAAAGCAGTCTGTCATGTCCAGGTAGTGGATAGAGATCTGCTGACCGTGCAGAGGGGACAGCTTGATGGATGCCTCCCGGGTCAGGCTGATGCAGGTCACCTTAGAGCATCCTGTAAATAAGGAGGTTATAAAATTAGACTTAGTTACAAGAAACACTTGACTATGACTAATAATAACGAGAAGACCCTGAAGGAAAATCAATCCCCTTTCTGCAAGTTAATATTTAGCAAGTGTCTTCATAAAACATGTACGACAATACCACAAAGATGCAACACAACAACATACTTTAGAACGACTGGTTACAGCACTCCTTTAAAAGATAATGAGCCACACAAAGCTCACCACTGCCCCAAGTGTGCAGCAGCTGTTATACGTGGGGCACGCAAAAGCTCTTATTTAAGAAATTTTAACTTAGTTTAACATTAATTTTGTGAAATGTTAGTTTTATGTGGTTTAACCCCTTCTTTGTCCTCACACATAAACACAGGTCTAAATATTCCACCGGAATGGGTTTCCTCTGGGTGACTGTCTGTGAGAAGTGTTATGTGTTCTCCCTGTGTCTGCATAGGTTTCCTCCGGGTGACTGTCTGTGAGGAGTGTGGTGTGTTCTCCCTGTGTCTGCGTGGGTTTCCTCCGGGTGACTGTCTGTGAGGAGTGTGGTGTGTTCTCCCTGTGTCTGCGTGGGTTTCCTCCGGGTGACTGTCTGTGAGGAGTGTGGTGTGTTCTCCCTGTGTCTGCGTGGGTTTCCTCCGGGTGACTTGTCTGTGAGGAGTGTAGTGTGTTCTCCCTGTGTCTGCGTGGGTTTCCTCTGGGTGACTGTCTGTGAGGAGTTTGGTGTGTTCTCCCTGTGTCTGCGTGGGTTTCCTCCGGGTGACTGTCTGTGAGAAGTGTGGTGTGTTCTCTCTGTGTCTGCGTGGGTTTCCTCCGGGTGTCCGTCTGTGAGGAGTGTGGTGTGTTCTCTATGTGTCTGTGTGGGTTTCCTCTGGGTGACTGTGTTGCCCTGTGAAGGACTGGCGCCCCCTCCAGGGTGTATTTCCGCCTTGCGCCCAATGATTCCAGGTAGGCTCTGGACCCAGCATGATCCTGAACTGGATAAGGGTTACAGATAATGAATGAATGAATGAAATTATGTCTCCTTTCACTATGTTCTCTGTAGGAGGTTGTGTAAACTCTGTTTTTGGGGGTCTGCTAAGCTCGCAGCTATGCTAAGAGTTACCATACCATACCATACCACAGGTTACCCCTGTTACCATAATGTAATATTCCTTTTGAGATAGCAGTTGTCTTTCTATTTTGCACTGATTCAGTCAAAACTAACATGCACCACCTCAGCTGAGTTTAAATAAAGACCTTGTTTGTGCTAGGCAAGAGTTAACCCACTGTTCTAGCCTCCTTTTAAATAAAAGAGGTAAAGGAATTAAACTTTGAGGAGACATCTGAAAAGAGTTACGTGTTGTACAGAGGGGTGGGGTTGGGGGGGGGGGGGGGGGGGATCATCTGGGATGCAGTTTTAGGATCCTCCAGCAGAGGGTATGTGCTGCATTGTGGTCCTCTAGAGGAGCATCAACCCGGAGCTTGGAACAGCGGAGTCCTGCAGGAAGTAGTGCAGGAAGTCCGAAATAAAACACCAGGAAAGGGCTTGGTGGAGAAGGAGGAGGATTTTCGGAATTTCTCACTCGCCAGGCATTTCGTATTGTTCCGTCTGTGGTGTCCTTCGGGGCTTGGGATATTTTTTTTTATTTTTTTCAAGCTTGAAATAGGAAAGATGGATGGCCTGGGGAGTCTGTGCATTGGCTCAGATGAACAAGTTTATACAAACGGCGGAATGACGACAAAAATGAATAAATCAGAAGAGATCAATCTGACAGCATTTCCGCATACTTCAGGGAAATATCCATTCTGGAGACGTCTCCCATATAACAACTGAATTAACCACGTCTTCGTAGCAGAATCACTCATCTAAGCGCTGGCCGATCAGTCAATGCCTTTATCAGTCTTTCTCTTAATGAGCGGAGCAGACCATCCCAGAGCAGCTTGAAGTCAGAGGTCCTGGTCCTGGATGGGTTTATTTTCCTCTTGGAAAGCAGAGCGCTTGGACCGAAAGCCAGAGCTATTAATACATTTCCCAGCTCCAAGAGGAAGTCGTAGACATTTCGGAATAATCTATGAGAAAAAACAAAGAGTCTTGCAGCTGTCTCCTGTGATGAGCAGTGAAGTGGAGGAGAAACAGCCGCCGTCGGTTTGTGTTCAGGCAACATTTTAAAGAAAAGTTTGTTGAAATTTAACCTACAAAATGGTCCCCTTATCCCAAATGGAGCTGAGCAACTAAGACATGTCTGGTGTCTACCATTTCATTCAAGACATTTGCAGTGGATTCTTGTGGCCGAAGTGGAATTCAGACATGCTTTTTTCACATCAAAATCTAGTGTCTACACTACACTGACACGTATTTTAATGTTGCTGCCTTCTTCAGGTGAAAAACTGTCTCATACAAGAGCTGAAAATTTGGAACAAGTTCTTTTCGTACATACATTCATGTCAGAAACACAAAGTAATCTGGCTATAAGGGGTGTCCACAAAGTTTTGGACATATTGTAGGCATGTGTTCAGGTCTGTGCTGACACCAATGCAATAAGACAATTGGGTAGTTGTTAAAACAAAACAGAGACAAAACAAAGTTGATTGGTGAGTGAGTTTTTGTCACCAATGAAGGTCTGCTTCATTTGAAATTTGCTAACTTTTATTGACAGTGAATACTTCATGTGACTAAGTGTGTGTCCATACTTTTAGTTCTGTTCCTCTGGCTCAGACCAAACAAGAAAATGATGTTAATTTATAGTCGAAGCGTTTCGTGTCACGTCTTGTGTTTTCGCTTCTTGCGATTGGTTCATTGAGATGTCTTTGGTTCGTATTGTGTTCACATTTTAGAAATGGCCCGAGACTCGTATGTTCAGACGATGTCAGCCAGAGTTCGAAAAGAATCGTGAGTGGATGAGTTCTGAGTGAGATGAGTTGGGGTCAGGTGGTGCTTAAAACAAATTTCTAAGTACTGATTTTGACATAGGGACCTGGAGGTTATGGGTTCGATTCCCGTTCCCGGTGACTGTCTGTGAGGAGTGTGGTGTGTTCTCCCTGTGTCTGCGTGGGTTTCCTCCGGGTGACTGTCTGTGAGGAGTGTGGTGTGTTCTCCCTGTGTCTGTGTGGGTTTCCTCCGGGTGACTGTCTGTGAGGAGTGTGGTGTGTTCTCCCTGTGTCTGCGTGGGTTTCCTCCGGGTGACTGTCTGTGAGGAGTGTGGTGTGTTCTCCCTGTGTCTGCGTGGGTTTCCTCCGGGTGACGGTCTGTGAGGAGTGTGGTGTGTTCTCCCTGTGTCTGCGTGGGTTTCCTCCGGGTGACTGTCTCTGAGGAGTGTGGTGTGTTCTCCCTGTGTCTGTGTGGGTTTCCTCCGGGTGACTGTCTGTGAGGAGTGTGGTGTGTTCTCCCTGTGTCTGCGTGGGTTTCCTCCGGGTGACTGTCTGTAAGGAGTGTGGTGTGTTCTCCCTGTGTCTGCGTGGGTTTCCTCCGGGTGACGGTCTGTGAGGAGTGTGGTGTGTTCTCCCTGTGTCTGCGTGGGTTTCCTCCGGGTGACTGTCTGTGAGGAGTGTGGTGTGTTCTCCCTGTGTCTGCGTGGGTTTCCTCCGGGTGACTGTCTGTGAGGAGTGTGGTGTGTTCTCCCTGTGTCTGCATAGGTATCCTCCGGGTGACTGTCTGTGAGGAGTGTGGTGTGTTCTCCCTGTGTCTGCGTGGGTTTCCTCCGGGTGACTGTCTGAGGAGTGTGGTGTGTTCTCCCTGTGTCTGCGTGGGTTTCCTCCGGGTGACTGTCTGTGAGGAGTGTGGTGTGTTGTCCCTGTGTCTGCGTGGGTTTCCTCCGGGTGACTGTCTGTGAGGAGTGTGGTGTGTTGTCCCTGTGTCTGCGTGGGTTTCCTCCGGGTGACTGTCTGTGAGGAGTGTGGTGTGTTGTCCCTGTGTCTGCGTGGGTTTCCTGCGGGTGCTCCAGTTTCCTCCCACAGTCCAAAAACACGTTGATAGGTGGATTGGTGACTCAAAAGTGTCTGTAGATGTGAGTGTGTGAGTGTCTGTGTTGCCCTGTGAAGGACTGGCGCCCCCTCCAGGGTGTATTCCCGCCTTGCGCTCAATGATTCCAGGTAGGCTCTGGACCCACCGCGACCCTGAACTGGATAAACGCTTACAGATAATGAATGAATGAATGAATTTGACATTAAATATTTGGCCCAGGCTGTGTTTTGTGCTTTTTCACATTGATCTGCAGATATTCCCTGAAATGTGTTAATGAGAGGTATATTAAAGTAGTATTAAGCATGGCTTCAAAATCATTGTGATACTCAACTGACCTGTAAATGAGATACTCCAAGCTCAGTGCCTGCTTCTTCAAGCTCAGCACTGCAGAAATTGAACTATGTAACTTTGGGAGGACAGAGGAGGGTTGCCCCTACTATTATGGAGTAATTATATAATAACTCTTGAATTGACTCGTCCTACCGAATTTCCTAATTTCTAATTCCTTTAGCCTCCAATATGAGGTGCGTACCTGAGACGTCCAGGTGCTCCAAGTTCGGACACCGTGAGACCACCTCGAACACGGCTTCGTTGGAGACGTTGTAGCAGCCGGCTATCTCCAGTCGACGGAGCTCCGGACAGCACTGAGCCACAGTGTAAAGTCCACGATCGGTCAGTCTGCGGCAGCCACTGACCGCCACAGTTTCCAGCGTGAGGCAGACGTTGGGTGTGTCCTGGCAAAGGCGCCGCGTCAGAACCCGGAGAGCTCGATCCACGTGAAGCACGTCGCCCGTCAGCCGCACGCTGCGCCACAGCCGAGGGTCCCACGCCAGATTATACCAGCGGCGGCACACGCGGGCACAGCGGCACAACTGATTGGTCGGGAGGTGGGAGAAGATCTGCAGGAAGGCGTGGTCTGGCAGGACGTCGATGGGCGCCCCCTGCTGGTCCCAAGGTTGACGTGGACACCGCTGGGGTGGAGAGTGCACCATGGCGACCGTCTCCGCGGTGAAGGAGGAAGATGATGTGGACGAGCCATTGAAGAGGGCCGGAGAGGATCGAGGAAGGATGAGAGCCGGACTGGGCGTGCTCAGAGTCCGCATGCTCACATCAGAGTCTGAGAGAAAACAGAGGGAGAGAATGACAGTGAGTTAATAATTAATAACAGCATGGAAAGAAGACACTACATGGCCATATCTGTGAAGATTAGATGGCATTCAGCCACAAGCACATCAGTGAGGTACTGAGGTATTCTTTTACGGGATTCATTGTCTGTAACACATCCAGTTCAAGGTCACGGTGGGTCCGGAGTCTACACGGAATCAATGAACACACCCTGGAGGGGGCGCCAATTCTTCAAAGGGCAACACACTCACACATTCACACCCATGTGAATGTGAATCCACCTACCAACCTGTGTTTTTGGCACGTGGGAGGAAACCGGAGCACCCGGAGGAAACCCACAAGGACACAGGGAGAACACACCACATTCCTCACAGACAGTGATCTGGAGGAAACACATGCAGACACAAGGAGAACACACCACACTCCTCACAGAGGAGCACCTGGAGGAAACCCACAAGGACACAGGGAGAACACACCACATTCCTCACAGACAGTCACCCGGAGGAAACCCATGCAGACACAGGGAGAACACACCACACTCCTCACAGACAGTCACCTGGAGGAAACCCACGCAGACACAGGGAGAACACACCACACTCCTCACAGACAGTCACCCGGAGGAAACCCATGCAGACACAGGGAGAACACACCACACTCCTCACAGACAGTCACCCGGAGTGGGACTCGAACCCACAACCTCTAGGTCCCTGGAGCTATGTGACTGCGACACTAACCTCGCCCTTTAAGGGGATTAATTATGTTTTCATGACGTAAGACACAGATTTTAATGGTAGGAAAATTAATGTTGAGTGATTTTTTTATTACCTAAGGAGGGTAATCAAAATATTTATATCATTCCAATTAAATATTTTTAATCATGGATATGAATAATTTGCATAATCTGCATTGATAAATTTCATACTGTGTGCATATATTATGTACTAATTAATTTTATTTATTTATTGTTTTTTGGGTCTGCATTTGTTTTGAAGGTGTCTTTTAAAAACTGTAAGACTGAGAAAATTTTATATTGTGATAAATATCAACATTGATCAACAGAAAAATGTATTGTGATAACATTTTAGTCCACATCGCCCAGCTCTACTCCAAATCATCCTAAACACATTAAACAGAGCATCTTCACTTCTGCTGCTCCACTGACCAACGCTGGTGGGCTTTATACAGCTCTAGCTCATATCTGGCATTGAGCGTGACGGTGTTAGTCACCTCTGCAGCACCTATGATGCACACAAGATTGCAAAGAGATTCTGAATAATGAGTGAACATCTCAGATTATCCACTTGGTGCAGTGTAATGAGGAGCAATAGGGTTATGGACTGTGAGGAAGGGGGGTTGCCAGGTTCAGGCTTTTAAGCAGCTTTAAGTGAATAACATCTGATGCTTACGCTGTATATAATCCATTTACTTAGGATCCTAACTGCACTAAGGCTGTTACTTCCACTGACGCTGGCCTCACCACATCCACAGCATTGTTTCTCTCTGGCAGATGGTTTTTGTTCCCAACAATGAAGTTGGACCCCAATAATAAAAGAGGGAAGCAGACAGATTTTTAGAGAGGATATGCCTCCATGGATGAGCAGTGTTTTCCCATCATGTGGCAACTTACTGGCACTGTGGTGGCTGCCTTTCCAGTTCACTGCTACCATGTGTCCCCATATGGAAACCACATCGTCATAAAAACAGCAGCCATCCAAAACAAGTCAAGCCCAGGGAGAGTTTTAATAAAGCAATAATCCATGAGCGGGCTTAAGTGTTTAACCACCGGTAAGGGCTGTTGTTAGGAAAGACACGAAGCAAAGTAAAACCCCTTAAGTGTGGTAAAATCACTGTAACGCACAGCCTCAAGGAGCTTACTGCTTTGAGTAATAAAACTACACCATGATTATCACCGATTCTACTGTATCACACCCAAATAGCAATGAATATTTGGGCCGAATGTGGCCCAGATCCGCAGTTCTCTTATGGCCCACATTTGGCCTTGAATGTCCACGCTGACTGAGGATGAGGCTGCTTCAACTCAGACACAACTCCACCGTGTATGGGCCAGTAATCACATGTGTTGGGGACCCACAAAACATGCCATATCCCAAGTCAAGCCTGGCTCATATGGGGCTCACGTGTGGCTCACACAACACGCGCTAGTGCTGTAACTGAGCCGTAAGTGCAAAAGGGACACAGATGTGTCTGTGATCTGGGCGGCAACTCTAGCAGCTAGGTTTCCTCCTGTATACACACACAGAAAAAATATACACCATTTTAAATATTATAAAATGTATTGCATTTATTGTTATTAACACATTAAGAGTTCTGAAATCCAAATTTGTTGTTAAATGTATTTTTGGTAGAGGTAAAACACATGAGATGTATTATTTTTTATATATAAATATATATAATTTTTGTACATAATCACTCAACCTTTATGCATTTGTTAGATCTTGCAATTAGCTTTTCATTCATTCATTGTCTGTAACCCCTTATCCAGTTCCCGGAATCACTGGGTGCAAGGCAGGAACACACCCTGGAGGGGGTATTAGTCCTTTGCAGGGCAACACACATTCACTCTCACAACTACAGACAATTTTGAGTCTCCAATCCACCTACCAACGTGTGTTTTTGGACCATGGGAGTAAACTGGAGCACCTGGAAGAAACCCATGCGGACACAGAGAGAACACACCAAACTCCTCACAGACAGTCACCAGGAGGAAACCCACGCAGACACAAGGAGAACACACCACACTCCTCACAGACAGTCACCCAGAGGAAACCCACGCAGACACAGGGAGAACACACCACACTCCTCACAGACAGTCACCCGGAGGAAACCCACGCGGAAACAGAGAGAACACACCAAACTCCTCACAGTGAGTCACCTGGAGAGGGGCTCAAACCCACAACCCCAGGACCCCTGAAGCTGTATGGCAAGCTGTTTTACAAATTCTTAAAAAATATAAATGTTATAAAAAAATAAAAAATAAATTTGAAAAATTATAATTTATAGGTTTCATCAGAAAATCACATTCCCCTGAGATCTTTCTTCAAACGTGGACAAGAAAAACTCTCAGGGCTGTAGGGTGGAGGGCAAATGTCCTGGAGACCACAGTCACACACCGTGCAATACTCCAGTTTCCTCAACACACTTGTGTTACTCAGAATTACCTGCAGGATTAGTAAAATATATCCATACGTCCCTTGTAAATTTCATTTCAACATTTGGTCTGATCAACAGCTGAATCAAGGGTATTTGTTTGAAGCTTGTCCCTTCTTGGTTGCAGTGATTAATTTTACTCATCTGATGTGAGAATTTGATGGCATTCAGCTTTATAAATATTACAGAAGATAAGTAATGATGTTGGATGATTAATTCTGAATCACATAAAGCCACTTCCATACACCCAAGGGTATAGGATGGTGCTCTATGAGCCTAGAGTGTGCAGTTCTAATTTATAACCCTCAAGCCAACACTTGGTATTGAATGGTTTAGAGTGGGCCATTTATATGGATACACCTTAATAAAATGGGAATGGTTGGTGATATTCACTTCCTGTTTGTGGCACATTAGTATATGGGAGGGGGGGAAACGTTTCAAGATGGGTGGTGGCCATGGCGGCCATTTTGGATCCAACTTTTGTTTTTCTAATGGGAAGAGGGTCATGTGACACATCAAACTTATTGGGAATTTCACAAGAAAAACAATGGTCGCACAAAAATGGCCGACTTCAAAATGGCCGCCATGGTCACCTGCCACAAACAGGAAGTTAATATCACCAACCGTTCCCATTTTATTAAGGTGTAACCATATAAATGGCCCACCCTGTATATATTGGATATGGTAGCTCTAGATGCTGGTTCACCAATTAGACAAAAAAAACCCTCCAACATCCATGTATTTAAGAGGTTAAAAGTTTGTCCAGAAAAAGACAAGACTAAAGACATACTACAAAACGATTATATAAAAATATGTAAGCTTAGCACAAGCGAAAGTGGCACAGACGTAACGACGGCCAAAACCACATGGCCTTAGAAACCTGGCTTGATACACAGTCAGAGGTATAGTTTAGAATGTGTAGCTCTGGTGCAGGGTGTGTGTTTGGAGGTGTGTGTGCCGTGGCCAGTGTGTGGGATGGCCACATGCTGTGTGGACCCACTGGAAGCTGGCAGGGCAAACCAAAGCCAATTATGTTTTTTAATGTCACCACTGGAGATGCCTGGAGGGAAGTGGCTGTGCTTTCTGGCCCCAGGCCGTCAGCTCTCACACGCTACACTACCACTCTCTGCTACACGCACAAGCGGCTTCTAAAGAAACTCCCATAACACAATTACTTCAACACTGGACCTCGTTGAGCCCCTGGAGAGAGCAACACGCTGGGTTTAGCATGCGCGTCCACACCAGCGTCTAGGAAACTGTCAACAAAGTTCAAAACAAGTCTGTAAACAAGGGACAGGCTTTGGAAAGGAGACTCTAAAGCACCAAACGCTGGTGCTGGGGGGTGACGTTTGCGCTTATAGCTGATTCTTTTAAGGGTGCCAATAGAATGGGACTCTCTGGAGCAGCAACACATGAGCCTAAGGAGGGTATGAAGCCCCATCAGCATTCAGCTGTAGAGAGTTGGAACCGTGTTCTGTGCAGTGATGGAACTCCATCCAATAATTGGATTAGATTTTATATCCAGAACCTAATCCTCCAACAGTAAAATACCTGACCTCACTAACGTTGATGTGGCTCCATGCCATAAAATACTCAAAGCAATCTTCCAATATCTAGTGTAAAAGCCTTTCTCAGATGCTTTATGAGCTGAAGAAGAGGCTCATGTTTAGAGTATTTATTAACAGCCAGACTCTCTGTGGAAAAAAACGGATAACGGGCCGAGCTCAGTGTGTTTGGGGTCATTAGTTGGGCAGGGGGGCCAACAGAAGCTGGAGGTCTTTACAAATGGGCCCCTGATTAAGCCTGAAAGGGGATTAGCGAATTCTTAATCCCTTGCTTCTTTCTGCCTCCGTGCTGCCTGACACACTCGCTCTAGTGTCTGCTCCACAGAGGTGATCTAAGCTGGACAATTCCCGACGTGGGCTCCGTCCTGCGAGATGCCTTGACCTACTGGGACTAGAGAGAGAATACGCCCTGCAACGTTCTGGCTTAGAAGTTGGCTGCACGTTCTGCTTCTCAGGGTCCAAGTGATCTCATAGATGTTTAGTGATGCTGAGCTGTTCGTTACTGTGACAAATTCTTTTTTGTCTATTTCCTTTTCAGCACACGTTTGCGACAAAATAATAAAAAAACAAATGGGAATGCACATCACTGTCCATTTTTAACTCAGTGTTTGCTAATCCTGCTAACGATTTTATCACAGCATATTATCACGGTTGAAACAAAAACTTCAAAAACGTTTTTATTAGGCGTACAAATACGTTTTAAATCGTTTTTGTGTAATGTATATTTACATTTTAAAATGTAATAAACCTCCTGCTCGTTTGTCATTTTATAGTCACTTGTGTTATTGTAGTTAGCAAAATAAAGCCTCTAATTCAAGTCATTTATTGGTCACTGCTTTTGGAATTGATTTAAATTACAATTAAATATCACACAAAAAACGCTTTAAACCGTATTTGTACACGTACTATGTTTTACAGCCTTGTTTTCAATGAATAAGAGCAAAACTAAAAATAACCTGGCTGCTAAAATTAAAGATGTTTCCTCTCTCCTGAAAAACGACCATTTCGGAGATACGAGGTTTTGATCTGACAGCGACAATGTGCTCTTCACTACACAAATGGTATTTCCTAAGACCTACATTTGTAAATTCTGACAGTCTAATCCTAGAAAGAAAAATCTAGCCTAGTTTGTCTAAGCACTTCCCATTAAAGCCTCTTCTTGTACTCTTTTTCAGCACTGGACAAGCCTTTCTGTGCTGCATTATGGGCTGTAAATTGGTATTCCAGACAGGTATGATGAAGAATTCAGACTCGCTTGCCCATATTTGGATCCCATGCAGACTTAACCCCTTCCCACACAATCTAAGATACATATTCCCCATAAATTTCCCATCATCCACCAAATGCCTTTAAGTCTTCCAAAGCATGGAGCTCTGCGCTGACTGATAAGCCGTCTTCCTGTGGACGCACACTTAATCCGTCACACTGAGATGAAGCTGTACATTCCTAGGCTTGACATATCTCATGTAAAGCTCTCGTTCTGTTGTAGTTCACCTGTTCGACCTCTGAATTAAAAAATCAAAGCAATTTCGAGGCCTACGTTCTATAAACTGCATGAGTTCTATGTAGAAACGTTTAAACACAACTTCTCTATAAAGCTTGCATTAAATAGTCCTCCATCATTCCACAGCCTGCCGTTCCATTGCTCAATCCAGTGCTGGGGGCTTTAAAACCTTGCAGCAGATGCTTGGCATTCAGCAGGAAGAGCTCAGAATCATGGACAGCTGCTTTAGACTCATTCTACTCAGTGTGTGCTCAAATCCAGGCCTGTGTAACCAATATGTGCACATTAAAGTACCCCACATCACTCACTGTAAATGTTTACAAACCTACGGATATATGGTGAAACATAAAGGTCACAGGAGATGTATTTTGGGGTAAAAACCACAGGCTGTTGGGGAGGTTTTGAGCAGGTTATATGTTAGGTTTCGCAAAAAGTAGCCCTCTGTGCTCCCCTGTGCTCCCTGTGTTCTAAATAAGGTGGTTCTAAGACAAAAACACATATAATTTTAAGAGTAATTACAATGTTAAAGGTCCTGTAAACCAGCTATTGTATCTCGAAGCATGGTAAGTGCCAGTTAAAGTGCATTGACTCTAATCTCAACTAATGGCTCTAACTGCAGTGTACTCCGCTGTGACTTAATGAGCACTGACACACAACATTTAGAAAGGACCAAACATACCACTACCCAGTCTAGAATTTACTGGAAATGACAGTGGTAGTGATACTTAGCAAAGTTTGGGAATATCTTGTATAAGTCTCCAATGCCTAACCCACAGTTGTCCAAGGACAGTGTACTATTGTATACTGTACAATAAAATGATATTTCGGCAGCAGAGTGGCATTGTGGGTAGTGTCTCTGCCACACAGCTCCATGGTCTTGGGGTCCTGGGTTTATTTAAATGACTTTTAATCTTGGCTATGTCTGAATGTTTTATAGTGGTTTCCACCTGGTGCCCAGTGCCAACCTTTGGCTAGATGGGTATAAAAAAGTAGAAGCTGTGTGTAGATTAATATCAGAGACCCACCCAATTGCGGTGAAGAACCCTGACAACAAGATAAGCAACGAAAGAGGTCTTACTGATGACAGACGGGAATGTGTGGAATGCCATTTTGCCATTAGGTCAATTTTATACGGGGCTTCTGTGAACACTCAGGTTCCCCACTCCTCCGGCAGCTGGACTGATAAACGTCTACTAATGCTGAGCCTTCTCCGACCAATTCGATAACCGTATTTAGGAACTATGAAATATCTGAATTACAGGTAATACGTACTCTCAGTTTTTTCACCTAGAAAACTTTGTAGTTTTATAGTCTACAATTTCTTATCTACAGGCTACAGTTCCTACAGTTTCTCCATCTTAGGGATTTGAGTAGGATTTAAGTAGGATTTGAGAAGTGGCAAAATGTATACAATGAACAATTTCCTATGGAGCTGGCGTAGTTGTAATGTCAGAGATTTACACCTCTACTCACTAGATTTGACACACTGCACACAGAGCTCATCAAAATACAGCAGTGGTCCAGTACTTTGGCCTCTAACAGTGAAATGTGACAAGTTCCCCTGGCCTCACGACTGGATCAGGTTACTGTCTGCTGCCAGGGGTCAGAGCCCGAGTCAGAACGAAGAAGACGGCCTTCATCACATCACATCCTGCTTCTCTTAGCTAGAGGGAGGATGAGAAACACAGGAGTGCCCTCACATTAGAGTTCAAATGTCAGCTTGATTGATTAGGCCTGATTAACACCATACCAGAGCTTGACCATCCTTCTCTCAGTGGGTGGCACGCTCTTTCAGATTCGGAAGGTTAAAAAACGCTTTCTGATTGGCATTTCCATTTGGAAACGAGAACCTAAATGGATTTGGATTGGATAAACACTCAGAAATATTGACATTTCAAATTATGTGGAGGGTCTTTCTAGAAATGGTTTGGCGAAGCATCACATACACAGCTTTTAATCCCAAATGTAGCTGATCAGATGTGAGTGTGTGGTACCCAGTGATGCACCGGTGCCCTGTCCCTGACCCAGTGATTCCAGGTAGGTTCCAGACGCACTGTGGCCCTGATAAGTGACCATGAAGTGGTTACAAAATGTAGTGTATGTCTACATGTGTCAGTGTGTGACCTCCAGTTCACCCGAAGGCCTTAGGACTCTGCCAAAAACATGGAAACTCACTCGTACCCCAAACATCTCATTTGCATCCTTCAAAAGGGAGGAGATTTTCTGCTCCGATTGAATCGAGGCTGGAGATAAGCACCAATCTGCGTTGTGTGCATTTCAGAGCAATTTTCCCTGGAACTCTCCTGAGATGAAACAGCCTCTCTGTTGTCAGCTTTGCTGGATTTTCTCTGTGGGAGGATTTTAAAGTGTCCTTTAGGTTTCTTTGGATCCCTGTTGGTGTCATATTTATAGTCTTCCTTAAATACGGGAAGGTATAATGTTAGTGGAAAGTTTAAACTCTAAATGACGAATTTTCCACTGTTTTATCACAAATATGATAATAAAATGCCCCACAACACACTGATGCATTTTTCACCCTGATGTATGGCAAGGTGAGGTAATGCATGACAGTCAAACGTTCCAAAGCGAACCAAAGTTGCTACATATGAGGGAAAAGTCTAGACATAAAATGATTAACTTTGAGGATTTACTGAGGGATTTTTCACATCTGGCCACTTTAGCTCTATCAAGAGCTGTTGACAGGCCAGGTTCTGTGGGCCTGGCCAATCCTGGAGTCCCTGACCACAGCCCCATGACAGGCACTGGTCCTGCACATGCCTGGGCTATGCCCCTTTTGAGTTTCCAGCTTCCAGCGGGGCATCTTGCTTTGATTAAAATGCCTTCTGCGCTTCTCATGCGAGACTCTTCTGGCTCGGCGGCACTTTGCACTAATGCATTTAAGAGCAGCTGCACTCACATTCACCATCAGCAGGCCCACATGGACAAATCACTCACAGACATCTCCCTACATACTGCTCCGGCTCTAGCAGCGATGCACATTCACACACAGGTCTTTGCTGCAGACTAAGTCTAGTGCTAGGAAACGAATAAGTCCATCGTCACACTGTGGTAACCACCAAGTCTAGTTACAGAAGCTGTTCTGTTTGCAACAAAGTCATAAATCTGAAGGGGCGGGTTATTCTCAAGCTGTCTGACCAAAGCAAAGCAAGGCTAGCTGGCTGAATTAGCTTAAAGGAATCAGAACTCATTCGAATGTCCCAGACTCTCAATCCACAGTGCTAGCTAGTTCTTTACTAAACATTTATTATAGTTAGATATATATTTGTATATATTTTATATATAGCACAATGTGTGGCAACCTTTTTTTAATCTGGTCAGGGGAAAAATACAGTAGCTACTGTTTTAAATGTCTTTTGTTTTGCTAACAAACAGTTAGCAAAGTGCCTCTTCCCACTGACAACAAAAGAAATAATGCACCTAATTCCACAAAAACATTCCATCTAATTTGAAATCACCGGTCACTCTGGACCTACAAGGCTAAAGGCTTAGACTACAATACAGCTATTAGCATTGTGTAATAAATAAGTGAAGCTAATTTAGTTAATAATTTAAGACAAGTTAACAGTCCTTATGTTGGCTTCTGCAGTTCTGCCAAGGAACTACAAAGCCATGCTAGCTATCTGATAGCAATTCCACATTAGCATTATGCTAGTCTCATGCTACACTACACTATTAGTATTTTGCAGTTGTAATCTCTATTGTTCAACTCCTCACACATTTACTAAAAAACAAGACCTAATTAAAAGTGAATGCTAAAGAAGACAGCTAACATTAACATGGCTACTTGATCTCACTAAACGTCATTCATTGTTAGCCACAATGGTTTTTTTTCAGCCCGACCACAAGAAGCTGGCGTTGTTCTATCTGATAGCAAAATTGGGATAGAAGGGTGGGAAAAAATAGAAGAGTAAATGCCTTAGTTTGTTACTTTGTTCTCCCTTTTGTCCTTCATCTGTTCATTACAGCATGTCCAGGGGTCAGATTCCATACCCTGCCTCATCCTTGATGTCGCCATGCTCTAATTATCATAAAACAGAGCAGAGTAATTGTGTCACTCTAAATATCAGAGGGTTCCCTGATGGACCCCAATTCTGCAGTGACTCATTCTTGCGAGCACAGGATCCATTTTATTAAATCAAAAACATCATAGAGGAAATATTCAAACATCTGGTCTATAAACTAGGGCTTTGCCACAGTAAAGGAGGCAGAAAGAAAGAGGTTTTCATGTCGCTAACCAGGCCGCCTTGCCCTCTCTCTCCCCTCCCTGGGTTTGGGGGGAGCCTCACTGATGATGCAGAAAGCAGAAAGGATCTGGAGAAACATTCTGAAAGTCTGATCATTCTGTGGCCTATGCCCAAGCCCACATTCGCTCAAATTAACTCCACACACATGCAGGCACTGTCAGATACAGGAAATCAAAATGGCAAATGGAACAGGCAGAGCAAGGTGGATATTAATGTTTCCAGATATTCAGTCTTTTAATGAAGGTTATTTGTGGAACAACCCCAGCCCAACAGCTATTGGTGAGGCCAATACTAAGCTCACACATTTCACACATTTCAACCTAATTCCACATGTAGTAAATCAGTCAACACATGTTTGGTGTCCATTTGTTACTTTAGTTTTGCCCAGGAACTACAGCAGTCATACAAGACCAAGCTCTTGTCTCTTCGGACCCGTTTACACTTATTAACATGCGTTTTGTATCTGGAATATTTGGATATACTTTGACCTGAACCTGTTTACACTTGTCATTAGAATGTGTCCCCAGCCAGAGCAGATGAGATGTTTTTACTTTCCCACATAAAAAGCACCCCAACGTGTACATCATTCCTCTTTTCCTTCCTCTAACCAGCTGTAAACATTTCTTGAATGTTACTACCTGTGTATTATAGGTTCTCAAACCTCTGGAATAAATGTTTAAACCAGGCGGGGAAAAGGCTGTGTCTTGCAGCGGCTGTGATTTCTGCAGTGGTAACAGCCACGACTGTCCGGAGGAACTTTTGGACACAACAAAGAATTCCTTTGCATATGACAATTGACACTGAAGTTGATCTGTGACCAAATCCAGCCACCGATGTCCAGAAAAAACACACCTGCGTTGTCCCTGGACACAGCCAATGCATTCTTTTTACATTTGTTTTAAATTCGGACGAGATCCTTTTCTTTCTCATATCGTATCTTGTGGGGTTTCAAACCAGGATAAATATCCAAACATGATCCAATCGGATCATTTGTGGAAGGGAACTGCAAAACAGACACACCCACTGTATAAGATTACCAGTAATTTGGAGTGTAAACATTAAAAACCTTTCCATTTTATATGCCCCTGTGTGTCGATAGTGGCGGACTCCATTTTCTTTTTTACATGGCAGTAAACCCAGTGCACGAATCCAAACTTGTCTGTGAATTCTGTTGAAAATCTATCCATCCATTCATTATCTGTAACCCTTATCCAGTTCAGGGTCACGGTGGGTCCAGAGCCTACCTGGAATCATTGGGCGCAAGGCGGGAATACACCCTGGAGGGGGCGCCAGTCCTTCACAGGGCAACACACACACTCACACATTCACGGTCACTTTTGAGTCGCCAATCAACCTACCAACATGTGTTTTTGGACTGTGGGAGGAAACTGGAGCACCCGGAGGAAACCCACACAGACATAGGGAGAACACACCACACTCCTCACAGACAGTCACCCGGAGGAAACCCACGCAGACACAGGGAGAACACACCACACTCCTCACAGACAGTCACCCGGAGGAAACCCACGCAGACACAGGGAGAACACACCACACTCCTCACAGACAGTCACCCGGAGGAAACCCATGCAGACACAGGGAGAACACACCACACTCCTCACAGACAGTCACCCGGAGGAAACCCATTCCCAGTCAGGTTCCAGGCTAAGTACATATACTGACGGGCTTTTAACTGGACTCAACCAGCCCCCCTCATCCTCCGCCCCTAAGCCACAATGCCATGTGCACCAAGCTCATTATTCAAGGCCCTCACTGGTCTTACCTAATCTCTAACTCTGAAGGCTAATCTGTTGTTTGGTCGGAACAGTCCATGACCGAAGTCTTAGGTCTGAGTATGGAGAGCCATAGTGTTGATCCAAGGCCTGGAGTCTACTGTCTACTGATCAGGCTTTCTGGGATCATGGACATATAGCTAAATGCTACAGCGAGTGCCCGCTCTCTTACTGGAGCATGAGTGCCTGGGAACATAGAAATGAATGACATAAGTGTGTTTGTTTGCTATGACAAACATAGTAGAGCAATAATGATAAATTCTTTTTAAAACCTAAAAAGCAAATGATGTAGCACAGAGCATTGGTCATTGGGCTGCTGCTCAGAGGAAGCAGTGACCTCACTGGACTCCTTTGGGCACAATGGAAATATCTGCCTACTGCCTTCCTGTTCTCTCCTGTACAGGAAACCAGCACAGGGACAAAGACATCCGTATTGTCCAAGAAGGTGCATGTTGTCCAGTTGTAGAGTCATTTATTGTGCCAAATAAATGACATAAATACAATTAAGTGCAGCCCATAAGTAATAAGCCCGTACGTTTTTGGCATTTGGGCTCATACTTCAGCACATTGAATTTGCATTGAAAAACACAAACATTAAAGTAGGGTTGAGTCATATTAACCATACAATATATACCACAATTTGTAGCCTTTTCCATAGGGATATTACAAGAAATAAATCACGAGTTCTCACTTTATTAAGAAGAATGTTGATATTAATCTAATGCAAATATTAATATTGAGCCATTTTTGCTTCTAAGATTTAAGATAAGGTTTATAGGGTTGCTGAAGCTGTCCAAGAGTACGTTGTTCCTAATAAACAATCTGCTATTCTTTGACCTCTGTGTGACCTTTGGTAATATTTTGACCAAACCACAACTTTACAAGCCCTTTCATATTTATAATATAAAGAGCTGAGAGAACAGAGTGCCCTCAGAAAGTGGCCCTAGACGTGTCAAAGCTGATTTAGACATCAGTGAGAAGTAAAAGCCCAGTGATGACTGTAAAAACTGGTATTGTTTACATTGGTGTGCTACGATATTCACAACAAACCCAATGCACTGAAGCCTTGTAAAATACCCCTCACGCTCCAGTTACCTATGAACTGCACTGTACACTGTATTTTTACCAACAAATAGCCTAGAAAAACATCATATTCTGTACAATAATCCAGCTTTCCAAACACATATAAAGAAGATTTTGTGTTGCACAGTGCATTGTCTATTTAAGGGTAATGACATCCCTAACATAAGCTAATTCTACCTCTTGTGAAATAAGATGCTCTGAAGTGGGAGGGGCCACTTCAGAGCATCAAAGGGCAGTGTACATGGAGCAGGGGCTCTGCTGCATTTTTTCTTTTGTTTCCATAATGACAGAGCAGCCCATGTGAGGAGGAGACCAATGGGGCATTGTGAAATGCAAAGATAAAATGAGCGAATACATGTTTAGTACGAGAGTGGCACGTCGGCAGGTGGCGGGAATGGGTTTGAAAATTTGCATAAAATAATGGCTCTTCAAACTATGGTACGAAGTACAAGCTGAACCTGAGTGGGGTGCTGCAGAGTTGAAATTAAGCAAGATGCTGACTATAAAATGAGAAGGTAAAGAAAATAACACTTTTTAATGTGTATGTCGTTTAGTTCCATCCATTCATTATCTGTAAGTGCTTATCCAATTCAGGGTCGCGGTGGGTCCAGAGCCGACCTGGAATCATTGGGCACAAGGCGGGAATACACCCTGGAGGGGGCGTCAGTCCTTCACAGGGCAACACACACTCACACATTCATTCACTCACACACTCACACTTACGGACACTTTTGAGTCACCAATCCACCTACCAACATGTTTTTGGACTGTGGGATGAAACAGGAGCACCCGAAGGAAACCCATGTGGACACGGGGAGAACACACTAACTCCTCACAGACAGTCACCCGGAGGAAACCCACACAGACACAGGGAGAACACACCACACTCCTCACAGACAGTCACCCGGAGGAAACCCACGCAGACACAGGGAGAACACACCAACTCCTCACAGACAGTCACCCGGAGGAAACCCACGCAGACACAGGGAGAACACACCAACTCCTCACAGACAGTCACCCGGAGGAAACCCACGCAGACACAGGGAGAACACACTAACTCCTCACAGACAGTCACCCGGAGGAAACCCACACAGACACAGGGAGAACACACCACACTCCTCACAGACAGTCACCCGGAGGAAACCCACGCAGACACAGGGAGAACACACCAACTCCTCACAGACAGTCACCCGCAGGAAACCCACGCAGACACAGGGAGAACACACCACACTCCTCACAGACAGTCACCCGGAGGAAACCCACGCAGACACAGGGAGAACACACCAACTCCTCACAGACAGTCACCCGGAGGAAACCCACGCAGTCACCTGGAGCTCACAACCTCCAGGACCCTGGAGCTGTGTGACTGTGACACCTACCTGCTGCGCCACCGTGCCGCCCTGTCGTTTAGTTGCACTTCTTAAAAGCTAAATATTCAATTCATTGTTGCAGCTGCTATTCAAGGAATCGATTTCTCATCCAACGTCTTCCAGCGATTTCAGAGAGCAGAACAATTGCACCTGACATTGTGCGAAGGTTCCACTACATTAAAAGACTGACTCAGTGTGAATAGGTCTGTAAGGTCTGGGCCTTGGGAATCCTGAAATCCTGCTCTGCCAAATGTAAAAAAATATATAAACCCAAATGATATAATCATTGACCATTAACCACTAAACGTTCACGATACCTAGCAAAATAAAGCCTATAATAAAGGCTTACCTTTGTCCTGTGCCAAACATACAGTCACTCCATTTATAGTACAAAGCTTAATCTTGGGAAATCTCCCTTGTAGCTTCGCCCACCCACTTACAAGCTGTTTATCACTGTGTGAACATGAATAAGACAAGAAAGATTCAGATGAACACTTTAAGCCATAACCACACCAAGAACCCAATCTCCACCACACAGCTATTGTGCTACACATTCCAAGCCCAAAAAGCTCTTTAGCCCCCAGCTGTGGTCCCCCCCCACCACACCCCAACCCACCCCACACACACACACCCTCACCAACACTGGGCCTTATGATGGAGAGCTCCACATGCCCTTCACAGCTCAGGCTTCATCTGGCTCCAGCAGGAGAGCACACTGGGTCTTGTTTACTCTGTCCTCCCCACATGAGAATGGTGACCCTCCCCCATCTGGAGTGGCCTGAATGTTCCTCTGCCTAGGAATATATCTGCACCATATGGGGAAAACACCCATATTGATATTGTACGCCTAGATACTGCAATACAAATTTTTGACCCGTTGTACCTTGCTCCTATTCAGTTTAAAGAAGAAATGATTGTAGTGTACTGACTGTTGCTTGACTTTAAAATGTCTTGTTTGGGTTACATCATCGTGCACCAGGAGAAACCAGTGCAAAACTATGAGTGGAAAAGGACAAAACAATGTTGCATTTGCACACACCGACCACGCCCAAATCTCAGCTCTAAACAAGGGAGGTCAACTCTGAGGAGATTGGGACGAACTCTGGGGGGCTTTGCTTTGGGCACAGAAGTCATAACCCCCCTGTCACTCACCAGGATAAAGCAGTAATGGAAGAGTGGGAGGTGACAGGACAGCGGTGGATGTCTTTCATTACAGGAAATTAAAGAGTGGAACATGTAAGAGGAGGACATTTTGGGAATGGTCCCTCACTCAAATTATTCATTTAAATCCAAACAAATGAACAGATAACTATCTGAGTACATGATTTTGGAACTCTACACAAGTTGAAGTGATGCAGGCCTCACAGAGGCTTCCAGTATTGTCCAGGGAAGTGTGTAAAAGTCAGGATGTGCATTTGTGTGCGCTCCCATGTCCCATTAAATGATGAAAAAATTGAGTGAATTGCTGCGAATGGGAAAGTCATTTCTCAATGTGATCTCAAGACAAATGGCAGGGTCAGAAAAACACTGTATATAAACAGCTCAATAAAAATGACAGTCGTATAAATAACAGGAGTACTGGGGTTTAAATAGGAGAAATTCTGCATCAGATTAGGTTCTGACTTCGCAGACCTGCCTCACTACGGCATCATTAATATCCACTTGCAGGTTTGTAATGGCGTGAGTTTTCTGGAAAGGAGTTGGGCCCCACGTTAAATTCTGGCAAGTTTCTCCAAACATCAAAAGCTTTTTCTCTTTCATATAATCACTTTAAGTAATCACTGCAACCAGCCAGCTAGTTCTGTATCACAGAGCCTTCGACACGCAAAAATACTATCACTAAAATACACTGTGTAGGCTGATCCAGGATGTTACATTCCAGATAATGTAGTTCCACTGCTCCCCAGGCCAATGCTGGGGGCTTTATACCCTGTTAGTTGGCACTCAGCATTAGGTAAACTGGCCTAAATAGAGTTTCTCTATGGCTTAAAAATGTTACATTTATTCATGTTCAAAAATTTTTCTTTATTAAGTAATTTGAGTTGACTTTAATGTCCCTGAGGGCTAAACTAAAATGGGCGTCATCTTCTGTCCACTGGGAAAAGACAATATACTATATCACTGATATTTGGTGAGGAAGACTTTGCCTTAATCTCCTTCTCCAACAATAAATGTCCATCTTCCACTGATTACTGTAAATACGTTTTGTGCACCCCACCTATCTCAGTTTTCTTCCTAATGTTGAGGGAGACAGAGTACACTGTAAAAAAATTGCTGTAAATTTACAGCAAGCCTGCTACAGTATTTTATTGTAAATCACAGTATTTACAGTAAATTATTGTATTACTCAATTACAGTAATATGCTGTAAATTTGAAATACAGTAGTGTTCCTGTAAAAATACGGTAAATGGCTGGGAACTCTGCTGCCAGTAGTTTACTGTAAATCGCAGTATTTACAGTAAATTATCGTATTACTCAATTACAGTAATATGCTGTAAATTTGAAATACAGTAGTGTTCCTGTAAAAATACGGTAAATGGCTGGGAACTCTGCTGCCAGTAGTTTACTGTAAATCGCAGTATTTACAGTAAATTATTGTATTACTCAATTACAGTAATATGCTCTAAATTTGAAATACAGTAGTGTTCCTGTAAAAATACGATAAATGGCTGGGAACTCTGCTGCCAGTATTTTACTGTAAATCACAGTATTTACAGTAAATTATTGTATTATTCAATTACAGTAATATGCTCTAAATTTGAAATACAGTAGTGTTCCTGTAAAAATACGGTAAATGGCTGGGAACTCTGCTGCCAGTATTTTACTGTAAATCACAGTAATTACAGTAAATTATTGTATTACTCAATTACAGTAATATGCTGTAAATTTGAAATACAGTAGTGTTCCTGTAAAAATACAGTAAATGGCTGAGAATTCTGCTGCCAGTATTTTACTGTAAATCACAGTAATTACAGTAAATTATTGTATTACTCAATTACAGTAATATGCTGTAAATTTGAAATACAGTAGTGTTCCTGTAAAAATATGGTAAATAGCTGGGAACTCTGCTGCCAGTATTTTACTGTAAAATTTACAAGAAATTTTTTACAGTGTAAGGTCTGGCACCAGAAACTGCAGGGAATTAAAGCTTTTATGGCTGAATCCCATCAAATGCTCAAAGAAGTGTTCCAACATCTAATCTACAGCCTTCCCTTATTTTTTTACCCTCCCTTTTTACCCTACGAACATGCTGAAAACCTGCATGAACAAATTTAGACTAGCAATTTCCCAACTGTGATGCTTTATGCAGAAGCTTATATCTAAGGAACAGACGTTTCTATACTATTCATGTAGCAGGTCGTATGCCTTCTCTTTCCTGTTTCCTCCACAGAGAGAAGCCACAGGGATTTGTTAACCTGTCACGATGGGGTCGGCGGAAAAGAGGGTCGAGTGCATTCTCGCCTCGTTTATACATTCAAAAGAGCATCAGGGCGAGCAGTACAAACACCTGCTGGACATTTCCCTTTGCAAACACCACAGTTTCCTTCTGCCACTAGATGGCTTTCAACACTCCTGGTGTAAAGAACCAAACCAAGAGGCAATGAAAATCTCCTGAAGGAGAAAATGAATACAGGAATACCTGCCATACCTCTCTCATGAAACCCAGCCACTCAGCCTTAATTGATACAACGCTTTTTTCCCCTTTCAAAACAAGACCCAGGAGATGGGAATATAAAAAGCAAACACCGTTAGGAATCTAGCTCTCATTCTTGGATCTCAAATGAGGGCTCTCAAATCACCATCAGGTCATTCCAGAGTTCTCTGTGCTGAGAACCATGATGAATCTTGTTCTTGGCTTTCGTTAGCAGATCTATTGCATATTTGTCCGCTGTTTTCTTAGAAGCAATCCATTTGACCATCATGACCCTCTAAGGGTTTCAATGGACAGTTATTTGCAAAACTGCTATTCAAAACAGCTGACTGACCTCTCTCTGAGCCAGGGTTGGACTGGCCATTGCCAGAAATTGAATGTGGAGATGCGGACTGTGAGGCTCTTTGATATTCTCAGTTTTTGAAGTTATTGGATTGGACCTTCATCCAGGACCTTTGGGATGAGATAGAGTGATGTTTGTGATCAGGAACGTATCATGCAACACCAATAATTGACCTTAATAATCCTCTAGCAGCTGCCACCAAATCCTCACAGCAAAGGTCCAGCATCTTCCACAAGTAGCAGCTGTTACTGCAGTGGTGGGGGACATAGATGACCCACAAAATATGGACCCTGAGAAGCAGTTTGAGGTTTATCCATCCACAAAGCTTAGTACTTAGGAAGGGTAAAAAGATTTTAGACGTCTGGCCAGTCCGGACAAAACTAGGGTCAATGTCCATCTCTGGTCTTAGCGTTTGCTTTGTGAAATACATGGAATTTCAAATCTTACCGACCTTGTAAACGACATGGCACTGATCAGTTCTTAACTCTGCATTTCCTCTGTTTCTCACTAGAGTTCAAACCCAGTCCTGATGAGTATCATTCAGCACACGTTGTGGAGGCAGTCTTCGGGGCGGAACCTCACAAATCCTATCAAGTTGCGCTGCATACCTCTTTACCCATGATTCCTTTCCAAAACAAACGTTGAGGGGCGCCAAAGAAAATTTGCTCTCCAAAAGCCCAGATCATACAAAACCAGTCCAAGCTCTTCCAGAACCTGCATAATACCAGAGCAGAGCAGTCTGCCTAATGTAACACTAGTCCAGGCGTTCCAGATTCAGGACTGATGGACTCTTCTATGCAAAGTGGATCCACTGTGGAACGAGACATTCAGTCAGGCACACGGCTTGTGTAATATCCCTGATCTCACTGATGTTAGAAGCGCCGAATCCTCACTGCAATATTGTAATAAAAGAGATCTCATAGATGTCAATGATTATGTCAAGTTTCAGAAAGCAGGAATGATCTATGGCTGTAATCTGTGCTCAAAACCATGGCTATTTTCACACACAGTTACGTCACTTATATGAACCTGTAATCACATTTAGAACCACAATCCGAAAATTAAATTATGATGTATCAGGGTGTAATTCAGATCATTTGTCACATCCCTATTTTCCCCTCTTTACGAACAGGACAAGCTTGCCAAAAGCAAAAAAAAAAAAACAACAAAACCACTTAAACTGTCCATTTATAACTCAGAGTGAACAAAGCCAGGCTTAAGGCTGTGTAGAACAATCTCAGCAGGGAACTGGCTTTGACATAAACCCCATCTACCAGAGCAATAAAGCAATGCTACGAGGAATGCAGAAAGAAAACATATTGCTTTATATCTGCTCTATGCCCCTCTTGAGGAAGTCAAAACCTTATTCCAAGTATTACAACATGAATTGCATAACCTCCAAGGCTCACAAAAACCATATTATACTCGGCGGACAAGTGAGCCATTTCATTTTTTTAAAACAGAAATCAACTCTTTTGGACAAATGTTAAATTCTACTCCTTCAGTGGAAAAAAGGCTGGGGAAACCCTGACAAATCCTTATCTGGCTTCCAATAACACTGGGGAGACCTGGGTGAAGTGACCTTGTATACGTCACACGAATAATTCAAACCATAAATCCACAAGTGTTCAATCTGACACAAGGAAGAAAAGCTGGAGTTTTGTAAAATATTGAGATATTCTGGATGGAGTCCTTACATCAATGTGCTTCTCACCATCCACTTTCCACATGTGCTTTTGGTGCTAACTCTCCATAAACACACTCCACTTCCCAGGTGTAAGCTAATAAACTGGGAATTAGACACATTTTAGTACAACACTTAAAACGTTGGGACAGTCTTAAACAGAAAGCAGGGAAAATCTACTTTGGGCGGTTTGTAAACAAAGGCGGTAAACAGACATGCACAGAGCCATGTGAAAAGTTCAAAGAACACTTTAAACATGAGATGCAGCCATGACTGGATATTAAATTAGCATCTTTGAAATGTCTTGCCTGTTATGAGCAAGGATGGGTCAAGGCTGATCACACTGCCCAAAAAATATATTAAAGAACATTCCAACAGCTTCTTATCCAGAGATTTACCATTTAACGTCCAAATGCAAGAGTCTGTCATGGTAGAATTACAGCTGGAAGACTTGCCTGACTGCAGTCCAGATCTGTCTCCTATTGGATATGTGTAGTGCATTAGTAGGTATCCATGTACTGTTGGTTTACTAATGAATATTCATGGAAAATGGGGACAAAATAATGATTTTATAACCGGACAAATAGGAGTCTTCAACCTCCAGATGATAATTTAGAGGGAAAATGATAATAAACATCAGGCTTTCCGATCTTTTTTGGAACGTGTTGCAGACATTACATTTTCAATTAAGGAATATTTATCAAAAATGTTTAGAAATCAAAAGTCAAGACGTTGAACAGAACTGCATTTTGCTTTTATTTCAAAGTCACAAAAGACAATGTATTTAAATGAACATTTCTCTGTGTGTGTGTGACCCCTTGCTGCCTCCCACAGCATCTAAAAGTGTGTTTGAGTGAACTGCAGCTCAACTCTCACTCCCCCACTCCAGCAAAATCCAGACATAGAGCTCAGATTTCCACAGATTTTAAAGAAACACCCCTCAGCTCCCAAGCCAAATATGCATAGCACACATGCTAAACATGCTAACGTCTTGGATCTAGGGTGCTGGAGCACTCTTTCCCTGACAAATGCCATACTTAATTTTCTTAGTCATAGCACAGACTGTGGCTAACAATCAAAAAGCATGAATACATGTTATTTATACAACCCTCTTCACTTTCACACAGGATTATTAGCTAAACTCTGGCAAGCAGAGCGCGGTAGGCTATAGTTTATACAATAACGTAAATTCTTAAAATAACATCGCGTTGCCAGAAATTATGCAACGCAATATAACCACATGCTAACTTAAATAAACAAGAGCACATTTCCTCAAATTATGGAATATAAATTAGAAAGGGTTCCAATAGGCTAAGCAAATTCTAGCCTAAACAAATGTGTTTTTATTCTAGAGCTTTAACTTTTAATATTCTTTTGGAAATAGAGTCACCTTCTGCCTCTTGTGAAAATCCACGAAACAAAACCACACTTGTGCTTGTGGTACAGCGTGTGCAGAGCTGTTCTGAAATCTAATAAAGCTGCAGTAATGAGGGCTCCTCCTGAGGGGAGGCAACTTGCTCTGCTTTAAAATCCATTCAGACTGAGAGAGTGAATTCCAGTGCCCTGACGCAGACACGGCCTCTGTCACTGAGAAGTAACGGAGAAATGCACAGGCTTTTCTGCCTCAAACACAGAAAACATAAGGCTACAGTTAATGATTATCTCTATAATAAGTAATTTTTTAACTTTTAAGCTTTATGCTATACCCTCTCACTTTAATGCCCTGATTTAAAGTTAACCAAAGGCCTGTGGAGTGGTACAACACTGTAAGCATTATCCCTATCATCAGGAGATGGTAAGTTCATCATGCTAGTGACCCAGAGACCTCGCCTCAATGTGACTGGGTGGGTTGAATGGTCTACACTCATCCTCTATCACTTAAAACAATGCTAACACAATGCTAACAGGCCTATGTTACATAAAATAACAGTACTGGACAGTACATCTCCTCCAAGTGCGCTGAGCATCAACAACTTTGTTAGCATATGCTAGCTTTCATTCTCTAAATCAAGTAATTGATTGACTAAAATCTTTATCACACATAGCAAGGTACGTTTTTCTACCCCTCTACAAGGAGCTGCACAGAGCATTTAAGTCATGAGCACAGCCTGTATGATCATCATTTAAAAGCACCAGTTTACAGTTCAGGGATTAGCCAAGAGAACACATGTTGTTTAAAGATGTAGCTAGCGTGGGGCTAATGATTGCTTCCAGCAGGGCAAGCAAAGCTCCCTGGGCTAATTACATCTGATAAAATCAATCCGACTTTGGCTTTGCGTTCCTCCACGCTCTAGGTTGAAAACAAGAGGGTTTACACACTCGCAGCCAAACAAAAACCTGTCGCTCTTCCAAACAGTCAGTTTTTCTGGGATAAATGCACCTGAAAGCCATTTTACAAGTGTGCACAAAACCACCATTGGCTAATCAACACCATGTTAAACTGCTCACCACTGTATCCTACTATACTACCCCCCATCGTACATTTTTTAAGTTAATGCTAATACTTGATAATAATTTTAAACTGATAAATCAGCTAAAAGGAACATTTACACCATTTTTAATTTTACAATAAATGCAGCCAAACTACCAAAACAAACTTTATAATGGTTAGAAAAAATAACTTAATACTGGAATGTTGCTGGTTCAATCTCCTCAACCAGCAAGAAAAACTTGGGATGGGGGGAGTGAAGGAACAGTGCTCCCAGACAGTAATGAATGTTTGACCCAAATATAGCCCACATCTGCAGTTCTCTTATGGCCCACGATTGGCCTTGAACAATGGCGTTAAACTCAGGGTGAGTCTGGCTGCCTCCACTCAGCCACAGCTCCACATTATATGGGCCAGATTTCAGGTGGGTTGTGGATCAAATCTGGGCCAAATTGATATTTGGAATGATTCCGGCCTCCACAACAATTGCCAATTCCATAACTGAACCGTAAGTGCCAAACGTGGCACAGTAGACCCAAATTTGTTCTCCTTCAACCACCAACAGCTCCCCCAACTGCTCCCAGGGTGCTGGGATGGCTGTGAGTGCATGTGTGTCCACTGTCCTTAGTGGACTTATGCATTGCCCCTGCTGTGCTAGTCTGCCATTATTCATGGTTGTGATGTCACCACAGATGTGTTGTTTGATTGGTCCAGTTCCAATTTGGTTTGCACTGGAGTTATAAGCATCAACAATGATCATTTCTCTTATCCAAACCAAACCGAGCAGCATGTAATTCAGTAAGCAATCTTAAATAGCCATGCTTACTGTATGAGATAATGTTGTCTATAAAAAAAGTTACATCACATTGTTAAAAACCCCAGCAGCAGCCTGAATACCCTCTGTGCCTTTGTCTGTTCCTATAGATAGCAGACTATTTCTGGCAGTATATCAATACTTAGTGTGTTCTAAGAGTCATGAAATAGACTGTATTATGTGTAAAATATGCACTCTGGACTCAAGGGTCACATTCCTGGGAGCATGCAGCTCTATGGCACACGGTACAGTACACTGCCAAACTTTTAAACATGCTCCCAGTGCGAGGAAGATCAAAGCCTGGGCAAGGGAAGACTCTGCAGGGGGGGTGACATCAAATATCCCCAGCGAAGGACTTCACAGGACTGGGGTCCAGCTTTGTTTTAATTCCCACACAGCAATGAATTTCAGTGCTGTGAACCACAACTGGCTAACACACCATCGGTGTCGGAACCAAACCTCGGGTCACTTAAAAAAACAAAAGAAAAAAAAGAAAAAGAATTGTAGACTTACATTTCAGGTATAAATTACTGCAAATAAAATGAACACCAAACACTTTTGGGTCATTTTTTTTGGTCCATTCTTCATAAAATACTAGACAATATTTACAATAAATGAAAACTCAGAAATTGGGGCAGCTGCCTATGAGCTGGAACTAACAGAGCACTTCTGACCTTCCCTCTCCCCCATAGCCCAGCATGATGCTATCCAATACTTAGCATTTAGCATTTAGCATTCTCCTCCAAGTGTGTTAAGCTGTTCAAGACATTATATTGTTTAAAATCCAACTTGAATAAAATACATGCAGTGATTTGCTGCACGTGTCTTCCAGGAAGAGTGTGCCTTCACCCTCCAGGGTTTGGTGGCATTGCATAAACTGCAGAGCCCTAACAAGTAGGTCACACAAAAAAAAAACAGGTTTTACTGTTCACCAACAGAGAGAACACACTCATGCTGCCCACTGCAAAGGGAAAGCAGCCCTGGTCAGTTATCTCTAAGGAAGCAGTGGGTAAGACCAATCTCTTTTAGAACAATGCTATGTGCCCAAGCTGATGCAGTGCTGCCCGCAGTTTTGGGCATCCAGTAGCCAGCTTAACTCAGCATTCTTCTCTATACAGAGTAAAGCCGGATGAGTCACCCAGGAGCAAAAGAGTGTGCATAGTTTTCCAACAGTGGCAGACAATGAGGCAGCAGACGGACATTAACCCAATCCCACCACACTGAAGTCGTCTCCCTTAATAAACACAGCGCTTCCTCTGGCTGTCTGAAGCTGGGCTTTCGCAGTGGTCCAGTCCCTTGTGACCCACTCTGAGCACATGCAGTGTTCAGGGCAAGCAAACAGCCACAAATCCTGATTTTATAGTTTATGCTCTTTGCGCTGAACTGCATCCTTATATTCCTGCACCTCGCCATCACCTTAAATCACACAGTGATATCCAAGATTACATCAGTCTGAAAGGCAAGGGGGAGCCAGGAACAAATGTTTCTCATTCTGAAGTCGTTGGACCAGACCAGCGGTGTTCAGATCTGGTTCTGGAGGCTAACGTCCAGCACATTTTGGCTGTTCCTCAAGTCAAACGTCCACTCAATCTGGCAATTAAAAGATGACTCATGGAGTTTGATGGGACCTAGGCTAAAAATATACAACAAAGATGTCTGACAAGTAGAGAAGGTGCTTATAAGAGCATTCAGTTGTATACCAACACTGTCATGCTAAAACCTTGTATCTCCATCGTTTGAAAATCCAGCTGTCTTTAATATTGTGACAAAATTTCATACTTTAAAAGTGTCCGTGCTTTTCCTTTACCCCAGCTCCCATTCTCAATTTTTTGCTTCTCAAATTTTCAAATCCTCAAAACATAAGTGTTAGGTGTTGACTTCTTTTTCAGCTCAAAATATTGCAATTTCAAAGAGTTCAATCCAACGTTGCATATATTCAGGCCAAAATGGCCTTTGATAATGATAGTTATCCAACTTCGTAGCCAGTGAAGCCCGGTCTGAGTGTAGTTTACACTCAGCTGGATGAAGCGTTTCTCTTCCCTCCCGCAGGCAGAAGAAAGAGCGCTCGTAAATCAGCCGCAGAGCCGCCGGCCCGAACGCTAGTCTGACATTACTGCGGTGGACGACGAGCTGAAGGAGACAGGAGCGAGCCCCACGCCGCATGGGGGAGCGATATGGACTCAGGCCTGCAACCACACACACACATACACACCGCATCCTGGCTCCCAGAACACACTCCCTGGAGGAACAAACTCCGCCCACCGCATGCTACACACTCTCTGTCTCTCACCAAACCCAAGCAGGCCCTCTCCAGGCTCCATACGCCTGACTGTTATTGTTGTGTTAAAGACAAGAAGCCAGGCCACTGTTCACATGTCAAAAGTCTGAGGACAGCGTATGGAGCACGGACACAAGTCAAAAGTCTGGAACATTAGCTCTGCTCCTTGTGCTTGTCTGAGTCTGAAAAATAACCACAGGAGACAGTAAAAGCAGGTTCAAAGAGAGTAGGTGTTTAATACTGAAAAGAAACATTGCCTCATGTTATGTATATCTTCCAGCATCCCATAGAATCACTTGTCTTTGTGTGTGATATGTAGAGCCCCAGGATGTCTGAGATGCATAGCACTGAGGCGTACAAACCATGGATGTGTGTGGAAGCAGAAGTGCCTCAAAGTGCCTCACTTAAAGTAAAAATAAATAAGATATAAGGAACCTTGATTCAGGGATTCAGGGCTCAAGACGTCTCAGAAACTCCACTCTGAACAATGATCACAGTGACCACTTTGTTTTCAATTTAAAGGCCTCATTTTTTTCCAAAATTAGTCAACAAGACAAAAAAAAAAGGGAGGGGAGAAAAAACGAGAAGGCCGTCCAGTGACAGCTAATGAGGACCAGATGCCCTACCTTCACTGGTAGCTGCATTCTTTGGAGCTTTGGTGGATGTCTGATCCGTACTTGAACTCAGGTCGGAGGAAATGCTGGAACTGGCCTTCCCTGCAATCAGAGAGAAACAGAAACAACCCCCCAGGACATGTCAGGACACCCACCACAACTTTGCCCAATGCCCTGGCACATGTTAGTCATAATGAACAAAGCGAGAGCGAGAGACAAAGAAGTTGATGGGGGGAGAGAGAGAGAGATCTGGGTACAAGTGATGAATAGTACACCAACATTGCTCTCCCAGTCAGCACAATGGAACAGAACCTTGGGCAGGATTCAGTAGCCTTAAGGGTGAATGTTTACGCACCCTTTATTTACTGAATTGAGCTATTTTAAGGTGCACCCACATTCAATTGTACACTCACAACTTGGATAAGTTTTGTAGAAAACATGAAATGAAATGAGGCACTCTAGAACAGCTGCCTAAGTCTAAGCTCACCATACTCAATGCCAAAGGTCAGCTAGAAGGGTATAGCCCCCCCCACCCCGGAAAAACAGAAGCTCACCCCATACTTTGGGGATGAGTTGTGGTGGAATTTGTGATCGAGAATCAACACTTACTCACCATTTCCACACAGCAACATTCCATCATCTACTCTATCACCATTCTCTTAAAACACAAAACAGAAGCAGCCACTGCAGGTAAAGGGAATAAAATCCTATTTATATCCCACCAAATGGCCTTCATCTCAGAAGAAATTGGACGAGCGGGTGTTGACAAAGATACTGAGATTAATTATCGATTAATAAGCCTGAGCATTTCAGGAATCTGGAATTTCCAATGACATGATGATGGAGTGGCACAGAAGCTCCTGGAAAAACAGATCAAAAGGAGCTCCAAAGCTGTATCTCTGTAAAGCTTGTTTACCATGATGTTACAAACACAACTAGAGCCAGTGTAAGCTTCTAACTTGACCATATAAGGTCTGACAGAGGGAGCGTCCACATACTAGGCAAGGGGGGAAAAAAAGCCCTTGCTGTGTAAACAGACCTGTTTTTCATGAAACAGACTCACTGTGATATCAGTGCATTAATTCATGGGTGTGTTTATCAAGGCGAGTGGTAAAATCCCATGAGCTGGGCCCAGTGGCCTTCAGTGAGGGATTCAGGTCCTAATGTGACGTCCACTTACATCACCACCATTGTTTATTGTCCATTGTCTCTGAAGAATGTGGGCTTCAGACTAAGTGAGATTAATTGGCTAAATTGTGGTAATGGGGTTCTACACAGGCCTGAAGGACGCTCTCATGGTAAAGGCTCACATGGGTCAAATATACTACACAGTTTTAAGGTGTGTACAAGTGTAAACCAAAGTGGACAGGAGTTACAAGCCAAACGGAGTAGCACAGTTATTACAACATTGATTATAAACAGAGTGAGATCAGTGCAGTTATTCTTCTTTCATTAACCAAATGAAACTCATGGCATCTAGGGAGCCCTTTTATTTATTTTTTTTCGCTTTAAAATTATATAAATAATCTATTATAATTACTAAATAATTTAAAGACTTTAGTTAAAATTATTCTTACAAAATATAGCTAAATACTAATCCTAATAAAAAATGTGAGGAGGGGTTCTTGGTCCAAACTAAGGCCATTCCAGTCCGAGATGGAACCCTTCCAATACAATGTGCTGGCATTGCGCTGTATCACAATAAATCATATTCTGTCCTGAAATAGCAGACTGTTTTTGTTAGCTAAGGTTCAATAATAAACAAAAATAAAGTTCTATGAACAAAAACAGCCTTTAAATGTGACAGAAAACAATGACAAACGAGAGAGAAAAACAGTGACAGTACTGAGGGACGCTGTTTTGAATTTATACACTATGTCATGCTTTAACATACCAGGAATATTTTTTCAAGCGCTCTCGCTGTGCACTTCAATGCCCAAAGCTAAGTTCTTAGCTGTTTTGCGGTTTGAGAAAAACAACTATTTAACTTTTTTTTTGTTTTGTTCTGGAGCTTTCCATCTGTGGCTTGCAAAAACTCAGCCTTTTCTTCTGCTTGGCACATCGGACAGCCACAAAGAGGACAGAGGTATCTTCGTGTGTGTGAGGTGAATCAGTTGTAGCCAAACCTGTCAGTAGACAAAAGGCTCTGGAGGCAGGAAGGACTGTGTGGCTCTGAGTTGGAACACCCCCTCGAGTCTTAACTGGTCTTAGTTTTCTTCTTGTTGGCTTTATGTGATGCCAAGGCAGTGGTGACAGTGGTGACCCTCTAACGAGTCACGTTTGGTTGTGATGTTTCAAATTAATCACCAAAATTAAGTATTACTTCAAAACACTCTCACACTGCAAAAGTAATAAAATGACCAGCCATCAAACTATTAGCTGGCTTCTTTAGCTGGAAGCACTCTGCTCACCACAAATATTATAATTGACCCCATTAGAACAAAGGTTTTGGCATCCTTATGAAAGAGAGTTTCAGTCTGTTGTGCATTAAATTGGAATTGAAACTAAAATAAAAAATGAAAGTCAACAAACCCTACCCTTTGAATCTGAAGGTGCTACACACATAGGTGGGAACATGTTAACCTCGGAAAGTTGTGGTACCATCTCGGTGGAAATTTATCGGCTCTTTCACCGAGTGCCAGCTTCCAAATTCAAGCCAAACCTTGACCTTCCTGAGAAAATCTGCTGTGCTTTAGCGGACCACAAGCCTCCAAGAGCTCATTCTGTGGGAGAGAGAGGGCTCTGGAATCAGTGCTGGTCTCCACAAAATGTTCCAAACACAGCGCAGGCCAAATCGCCAGTCATGGTACCCAGCGCCCAATGACTCAGGGTCTGTCTTCACCTTGTCAGAGGGACTAAACACTCGGACTCATAAGTTCTGTAGCTCCAGGGCTTCCAACTCTGGACACGGAGGACCTCAATCTCAGCGGCATTTGGAGATTTCTCGAATTAGACCTGGTTCTGGAGCCAAGAGGTTCCCAAAAGTGGGCAATAGCCCTAAAAAATCTGGACTGTTATTATGAAATCATTTTCTGAGCATAGCTCAGATACCATCAGTGGATAAAGGGTTTTAAAGAACTACTTGTTTCATTACAAAGAGCTCATTGGCTCTTTCAGTCTTTTGCTGCTCAAACATGAGGTTATTCTGCAATGCAACTTTTTTCAGTTGAGTAAAGAGTAAAAGTTCTTCCTATATTTTTAAAAATGTGTATATGGTGTGTTAGTAGCTATAACATACCCAAATCCTCCCACAGGTCCTGTAAGCGTCCATGGGTAGGCCCCTAATTTCTGACTTTGGTGGAGTTACTCTGAGTGTAACATTGTGCTGCAAAACGTATGAAAACAATCCAAAAAACGAATAGTTCTCCATTTATTTAGCATGCTAACTCGCATATTAATTACGAGGTCCACATTAAAGGGTCCACAATGCCACAAAAACGATATGGTTCAGCCCTGTAGTAGAAAAGAGGCCAATCTTCTTTTAAGAACCATTCCCTGATGTACCTTTTAAGGTTTAAAGAACCTACACATAACGTAATAGCTGTAATAGTACTGTGAAAGTGTTTCTCAAAGAACCATTTGCTGCATGTTTTTAAGGGAAATCCATTTAATTACAAAAGAACTGTTATATAATATAGAGGTTTTTTAAACTTCTTCAAATCTGCTCTGGAAATTCTTTAAGGCTTAGGCTTAAGCCAGGACTTGGAAACTGGCTCTGAGTGTGCATTATAAAAAGTGCAGAAGTGCGTTCTCTGCAGCAATCATCAAAACGTGTCATTTGACCAGGAGTGTTTAACCCTATAACCCTCAGAAGAAAGAGGAAAAGTGTTTTCTCCTGGCCGTGAGGAATGAGGAGAAGAAAATGACGTTGGCTGAAAAAAAAAAAAGGCAAAAAGTTTGGGCTCTGTCCAAAACCACAAACTACTTTACTACACACACTACACTAATGCATGCACTGTGGATGGCGGGGTTCTGTTTTTGACATGCTACAGCAGTACGTAGATGTGGGTGGAAACTACATACTCAAGCACATGTTGCAGAGTGGATTTGTGTTGTTTGAGTAGTTCCGTTATTGATAGAAGTTGTATGTTGTCAGGTAATCTATGGCGGTTCTTGAACTCTAGTGGAAATCAAGCTCTTACCCTTGTTAGCATGAGTTACATGAGTTTGAAAGTCCAGTGTTTCAAAGGCAAACACAAAACAAGGATTAAGGCAGACATGGTTTCTGAGGTCACAGACCTAAAGAGCCAATCCGGCGATTTGTGGGGCCGGAAGTGGCAGAGGGGTGATTGATTAATGAGTGAAGTAAATCCTTATTCATAAATATGTACTGAAAGAAGGCAAAAGTATAGAGTTTACATCTAAGCCCCTGTGAAGCTATTATTGACACATATAAATATATATGGAAATATGTCAATTTAAAGGACATAGATGAGGTTGAAGTGCACAGTTCTTCATATTATGTGCATATATCATGACTGGACCAATAGAGCTGCCATAGAATTCCATTGAAAATTAAGGGTTTTCCTTCTCCTATAAAGTTGCTACTTTTGGAGATACATGTTTTGGACCTTGAGCTGCTACATTTGTACTGTATTGTACTGTAGGGCTGTACCATATCGTATCGTTCATTTTTTAAATGATAAAATATAAATATTGTGATATTGAAGGGGAAACACAACAAATCGGTTTCACCACCCCTCGAGCAGAAGCACTATGTTGAGGACGAGGAAGATCAATAATGCCATTATAATTGTTCAACAGCCAATGAGCTCTAACCCAAGCAGATAAACTTCTCAGCGTAGCTACTATACTGTTTACTGCATTCGTTTTGTTATTTGCTGTGAAGATTTAATATTATTTTACATATAATATTAATATAAATGTTATTTTGTTGCAATAGATTGTTTATTAGTGTTTTGTCATATCGCCAAATACAGGAGGTCCTCGGGTTACGTCAGTCCCGAGTTACGATGTTTCATGGTTACGACACATCTCCCATTTACTGTATAAAGCCTTGTTTCGACTCAAGTGGTTTTGCGTCGTAAACGTCGTAACGTGAACTTCGTGTTTGGTGTACGCAGCGGAAGAATACACGGTTACGTGGCTCGGGATAATTGGGGGGGGGGGGTTGGGGGGTTTACTGTGATGAACAAGTATTCAACGTATGTACATATGTTCCGACTTACACCAAAAATTGGTTTACGACGCAATGTAGGAACGGATCAATGTCGTAAGTCGAGGACCCCCTGTATATCGTTATCACCACAGTACCTTGAAATATCGTGATATTATTTTAGGGCCATATCGCCCACCCTTACGTCTAGTCACATTGTTTTTAAGCTGGCAACTTTGACCTCTGCTGGTCATGAACATGGTTTTGAACCTGGACTTGTACAGAATTGTAGTCCCAGTGGTGAAACTTCATGGGGAACATTTTTTAGGTTTAAGATTAACCTGTGTGTGTCGTAAAGTGTGCCATCTGAGTGTTCAAACCTCTGCACGCAACTGTATTTAACACAATATCCCTCAAAAATGTGGGAAAGACTGTTCTACTGGTCACTAAAAACGAGGAGCAGAATATGACGTTGGCTGAAAAAAGCTCAAAGGGAAATTTAGGCCGCATCCAAAACCACACAATACTTTACTACACACACTATACTAATCATGCACTTCTTAAAAACCAAGGTTGTTACAGAGTCAGGGATGCCACCCGGGATTTTGGGGCCCACTGAGACAAACTACCCAAAGATCTAATAGTTTTTTTTATGGCCCCCATTGGTCACTGGCTCTTAACTTTTAACCCCCCGTATGGGGACTTACAGTGTAGAGGGTTTCACTGCTGTGTTCATGGGTTCAGTTCCCAGCTCTGGCAGGAAAAGCTTCACTATAGTAAATATGAGTCCTTGGGCAAGACGCCTAACACTGAATAGTGAATAGTGTCAGACATAAGAAGGCTATAAATGTAAGAGGTTTGCTTGAGCTGCTATTTTGTAATCTACTTTTACTCAAGTTGCTATTATGTTTGGTTCTTTTTACCCGACTTATTGTATTTGTTCTAAATAACGACACATTTACTGGAGTATGAACGCAGGGTCTGGTAACGGTTAGTGTGGCAGTTTGTGGTTTGGGACACAGCCCCAGTCTTTTGTCACTCACCTTCGCTGCCGCTCTGTTTGCCGCTGTTCGCCCCCATCGTGCCCCGCGCTCCAAGCCTCAGAGCCGGGCATAATCTATCCGCCCCTGCCCTTCACCTCCATACACTCCCAGCAGCGCGAAGAGACGGGGCAACCCAGAAGAAGACACAGGGTAAGCAGCGGTAAACTCCACCGTTATCCGCTTAAGGCTGCTCCGCGGCGCTGAAACACATCCATAAGGGCGCAGCAGAAGAGAGAAAAAAACGGAACACAGCTGTAGAGAAGGTCCTAGAGAAATTTCCAGACGCGGTGCGCAAAAAGCGTAGAAAGTTGCTGAACGTGCCTCATGCCTGATGGATAGAGAGCAGGCATGCAAGAAAAAAAAGAAAAGAAGCAGATGAAGAAAAAAAGAAAAAGTTAGAGCTGTTGCGTCAGTAGTGGACCGCGCACGCGCTCCTGCCCGGCCCCACGCGCACAGTTCACTTAATGCATACAATGTGTATAAAGAGAATCACAAGAAAAAGTTCAGTAGACATGAATACAGCTATTAGAGTAAGAATAAGGACTGAAGAAGAGGAAGATAAAGATGTCTGTCTCTTTGTCTTTAACTTGCGGTTGAATGTCCCCTCAGAAAACACGAATATTTCTAGGGACTTCGTCCACGAGGGAATTTTCGTAAGCGACTCTATGGCTGAGTTTTGGATTCTCCAATATCTGAAGCCTATTTCATATGAAGGTCCCTTATACAGCCTGCAATGCGCCCCCTGCTGGTCAGAGTTTCATAGTTGATATATATATAGATAGATAGCTCTATAGTATCTGCTGACGTTTGGTCAAATTCAAATTGTTTTGTCCATTTTCTAGAATAACAATGAGTAAACCTACTCTAGACAACGCCATTTTTGAATGACACCAAAAAAAGCTTTATTTGTGCACCTAATATGTCACGTTCATTTACTTCCAGCATGTTAACTGCAGCAGATGAACGGAAACAGTCTGAAACATGCCACGGAAGATGGTGCAGCAATTATATCAAGCTCTTTAGCTTTGAGGCAGCACAGTGCCAGACATCTGTTAGCCAACATAACAGAACTGCAGAGTTAGTGTCCTCTTCCAGGCGTGCAGAGCTGTTTAATGGTGTTATTTTAGCTTCAGTTCAAAAAGATGCAATGGTCCTTTGCATGTCTCAGTGGAAGCATGTGCTGACACCTCCCTTAAGCTGTGGACCATCAGGGGATCCGTGGAGGCCTAATAATTAGGCTACATTATGAATGTAATCTGAATTAAGACACTATAAACTTAATATATTTAAACATTGAGGAGGACCAGAGGATTAGGAGGGCACCATTTGAGAGTGGGCTAAATCTGGGCCTAGTTATAATCATTCGTTCACTTATTCCTTGTTTGTAACTGCTGTCCAGTTGAGGGTTGCGGTGGCTGTGGAGCCTACCTGGAATCACTGGGCACAGGGCAGGAACACACCCTGGACACAGTGCCAGTCCATCACAGGGCATATTGTTATATATGAAATATGTATTTATAAATTGCATATTTGGTGTGTTTACAGTTGAAAAGTAAAACACTCTGTCAGTTGTTTGCTCTTTTGGTCGTTTGCCAGACATTTGCTAAGGTCCCTGGAGAAGTTACACTATAACCCAAGCACGTAGTTTGTTTATGTGTGAATTGTAGCATGTAGTTTGTTTACCTGAAAGGCTTTCCCAGTGTTGCGGTAAATCTCCTTCAGCCCTAATGCTAAGTCATATATTCTCATATGACAATATCGGATAGGCCTTGCTTATTATCATAATGGAGGCCTATCTCTCCTACAGACCTGGACACACTAGATTACTTTCAGTTTTCAAGCATTATTTCCAAATTCTTCTTGATGTTGACAGATGAATGCCTGCCAAATGCAGAGGTGGGATGTAATTACTTCCATTCACACAGTTCCAGGGACCATTTAAATAAAAATAAAAAAAAAAAACTTTACTCAGTTCCCTGCCGAACCGCAGTGGAACATCTTACATCCAGCATCTTTCAGCACAAAATTAAAGTTTCCCATTCTTCTCTTTCTGGGATGCTCATGGTCCAAAATAAATGGTGAAATTTTCCAAACTAAGACATGGGAGCAAAGCTAAGCCCAGGAGCTGTGAAAACAGAACCAGAGGAAATAAAACATAGAAAGGAATTAAGAACTAAATGGGAAGCGTTAAAATGCTTTAAAAAGATTATTCACAAATATGGGGTGACCAAACGTCCTCTTTTACCCGGACATGTTCTCTTTTTTAGACTTAAAAAAATGTCCGGGCGGAATTTCACAAACGTCCGGCATTTTGTTTTTCTAGAGCTTACATAGAACTTCGAGAAGTTTCGTTCACAAACTAGTCCCGCCCTCCCCTACTCCGATTGGTTCGCTTGAGTGAGAAGGGGGCGTAAAATCTTCTGATTGGACGGTCTGACTGTAGAGCTACCGTTATTGGTCGATAACTTTCTCTGTAAACATTTAATTGGTCAGTCTACACGTCAGTAGTCGTCCACCCCCCAATCCCATCACAGATCTGGTCACCCAACCTGTAACCATTGATGAAGGGCTAGAAGATGACTTTAACACAAACTGTGCAGCAAAAGATTAGCTATTCTGTCTGACCGTACAAGATGGACAAACAAGGCGAGTGTGTCTAATACAGTAACAAGTGAGTAGGCACAGTGATAAAAAATAAAAAAACAGAAGTACTGCAGTAGTGTCTGATCCACACGTCAGTGTCACTCCACCACCTAAATGGACTGGTATGGGCACTGACTATTGGAGAACAGGTTTAAAGTGAGTAGAGCTTTGCAGTAACTGTAAAACTAAAAAGTGCACCTTTATGGTTAGAGAAACTAATAAAATGACAATGAGAGTAGAACAGAACGTCTTGCTTTGCCTAGGCGCCAATAAACTCAATGCAATACCTTTCCTCCAAAACAGATGGCGACACTAACAGCTCCACTTCGATTATACAAAATGGCTGAATCCCAAATGGACTCCCTATTCCTGAGGTAGTGCACTAGGTAGGAAGATAAAACGAAGTCTCGCATCGAAACAATGAATAAAATCTCTAACAAATAACCATTCGAGTCTCGTACGTGTTAATATTTCACACACAGTCCACTATACTGCAGCAGAGGCGAGAATTTGAAGACTTATATAGTGCACTCTGTAGGGAGTCCGATGAAATTGAGACACGACCAGCCGTTTATTCCGGGGCAACACTGAACTTGTGGCTGTGCTGTAAGTGTTTGATGGTTTATGGCTCATTTTAGCCAGTTTATTGCCATGATAGTCTGTATTATCTCTTTTATTATTGACAAAAATACTAAACACGTATTCAGTAGTGTAAGCACCTGTATTAGCGCTTCTAAAGTGATTTAAAGAAAGCTAAATGTGGCTAATGTTTAGCTCTAACGTTACCGCAGATCAGTTAAAAGTCAAGTGGAGCTCTTACTGATTTATTTTTTGTTTTATTGAGTGTTTTAACAGAAAAGAACGACTTATTTCCCTCAATTATTAATTCTCTGGCATCTTAGTCGCTGCAATAAAACACACTTTACATAGTGGCTGGGTACGTTTTTACATTACGTGAAGATATGTTTCTTCTCTTTAAAATTTATGGTTAAGGATAAAAGGCTGTACTTTGTTTACACGAACCATTTAAAAATAATATTTTAACCTCCACGTGTATGTCCTCATTTTATGTCCTTCGCTGACCATGTAGGAGGACTCTGTAGTTCCACATACAGGCTGTAATCCTGCTGATTTAATACGTACTTCGTTAGCTTCCTTTCACCCTGTTCTCTAATGTCCAGGACTCCCATAGGACCACCACAGAGATCAGTTGGGTCAGTCTTGGCACTGCAATTACACTGACGTAGTGGTGCAGTGTGTTATGTGCTACGCTGATACACCAACCAAAAATATCCAGTCAACATCATCTTGTGAGCAGTGTCCTGTGACCAGATCAAGGACTAGAAGATGACTAACACGGTGTGCAGCAAAAGATGAGTCACTGTGTCGGACTACCTCTGGAAGGTGTATCTAAAAGAGCGTAAACTGAGTGTTCACCGTGTTTAAAAACTCCAGTAGCACTGCTGTGTCTGATCCATTTATATCTGTGCAACACACACTAATCACTACAACGACATGAGGGTCGCTGCTGTGCTGAGAATGATCCACCTTCCAATTCATACCTGCTCTGTGATGGTCCCCTTCTTAAATAGTAAGAATGTAGTGGGAGTAAAAACAAGAAGGACATTTTAATGTGAATGTAGGACTGTGCTGGGATCTGAATTATTACAGTAAGTGAATGGTTTTATGAATGTAATTATCAGATGATAATATTAGAGTTGGACTAGGTTCTAATTTGCAGCTGACAAAGCTTACGAGTGTTAGAGCTCTTATCTTTAGTAAGATGAAAGTGTGTTTTTTTTTTTCCTACTCAGATTTCTGTCTTTCTTGCTCTAGGAATGATGCAACAGCTATGGCCACCAGCCCAATGCTCCATGAACGAATCAAGGCAGCCAAGGAGCTGCTAGAGCGCGTGGACCTGTTATGCAGTCGCCAGCCCAGAGAGGTGGAAGGTCGGGCCAAGCTGTGCAGTAAACTTCGTGCCGAGCTCAAGTTCTTAGAGAAAGTGGAAGCTGGGAAGGTTGTGATTAAGGAGTCACATCTGCAGAGCACCAATCTCACTCACCTGAGAGCTATCGTGGAGTCGGCTGAGAGCCTGGAGGACGTTGTGAGTGTTCTGCACGTGTTTGCTTACGAGGGCCCTGATGGGCAGAAGCAGACCTTGGTGGTGGATGTAGTTGCCAATGGGGGACACACGTGGGTTAAGGCCATTGGACGCAAGGCGGAGGCTTTGCACAATATCTGGCAGGGCAGGGGTCAGTATGGGGACAAAAGTGTGATCCGACAGGCTGAAGATTTCCTGGAGGCAAGCTGCCAGCAGCCGGTCCAGTACAGCAATCCCCATATCATCTTTGCCTTCTACAACGGTGTATCCAGCCCTATGGCAGACAGACTCAGAGAAATGGGCATCTCTGTGAGGGGTGACATTGTTGCCGTGAACACTGTCGTAGGCGTGGGAGAGGATGACGAACAAGGAGAGGAGGATGATGGTGATCATGAAGGTGAGGAAGATGATGGATTTGGAGAAGATGAGTTGGAGCCTGAAAAAAGGGCTGCGGAAGAAGAGAACGACGATGAAGATGACGACGAGGATGATGAGGACTCCGACATCATGCACACTCGTGTGGATCGGGACACAATTGTGGCAAGCTTGGCTTTCCCCACTGAAGTGAAGGTGGAGGTCTGCAACCGAGTTAATTTAGACATCACCACGTTAATCACATATGTGTCCTCTCTAAGCCATGGAAACTGCCATTACACCTTCAGGGAGCAAGTCCTGACTGAGCAGGCTGCTCAGGAGCGCCAGGAGAAAGTCTTGCCCAAGCTGGAGGAGTTTATGAAGGGCAAGGAGCTGTTTGCCTGTCATTCTGCTGTTCACGACTTCCGCGTGATCTTGGATACGCTTGGCGGGCCTGGAGAAAAAGTCAGAGCCGAGGAACTGCTTGCCCGGGTAACCGTGGTGCCCGACGAGCCTTCAGAACGCACGCAGCGACTGGTCACCAGCTCCAAGGTGAACCGCAGATCGCTGATGATCTTTGGGACAGGAGACTGCCTGCGAGCTGTGACGATGACTGCCAACAGTGGATTTGTGCGTGCTGCTGCTAACCAGGGGGTGCGCTACAGCGTGTTTGTCCATCAACCTCGGGCTTTGACAGAGGGAAAGGAATGGAGAGCCACACCTATATGAAAAAAATAGAAAGTATTGAAACTGTAAAAATATGGTTCCCAAATGCTGATCCTGAAGAACTCCTAGGGAGTGATTTATGAAGCTGGATTCCTCTATATTAATCTGATATATCACACACACACACACACACCTCCCCTAAGTTCAGAACCCGTTGACACAAAACATGTTCACAATAATTCAGTGGGAAGTAGATTTTGTTCGGTTTCTGTTCTAAGTGTAACAACACACTCCAGCGTTTTACTGCCTGGTGAAAGACCAGATTCATAATGCATAATGCAGATTAAGTTTAGATTTAGAGTAAAATGGTTATCTTATTTTCCTGAATCCTATTTTCCCACTTCAACCCACTCCCATTGGACGAGCCTCAATTTTTGGCCCAAGATCTCTGGTTTAGTGAGAAATCCTGCTTTGTGATTCCGCTCCACCTGTCCCAGGTGTGTAGAGTGTAAACACCAAAATATGCAGATCAGGGGTACTTCAGGACCAACGGAGGACTGGCTTAAAACGGCTGAGTGTTACAACGTAAAACGGCACTTTAAATGCAACAACTGAAAAGATCCACTATATTCTAAGCTTAATATGAAACACTTGCAAGTGGCGCAAACTGTGGGAGTTACACAACTGGCTGTTAATAGGCAGTGTGAGCTGGATTGTGGTTGGCCCTCTACAGTATGTAATCTCCATTGCTGTGAGCTCAGTGCCACAACTGTGGCCAGCACAAATGTCAAAAATACCAAATGTCATGTATATGTCACGTGTCATACAAAACCACAGATACTGTGCCCTCTTTGTATCCTGTGAGTTCCTGTCATCGGAAAACCCTATTTGTTATTTTTGTTTTCAAAGTTTGTTTTCCCACCTGTATGTTCTGACATGGTGTTTGAATCACTGTATCCCATTGGACCTGTTTTCTTTGCACAAGGAAAGCACAGTTAAAATAAATATCAAAAAAATTTGGTGCAACACTTGTTTTGCTGAATGAAAGTATGACCTAATGGTGTAATTCTGCTGGATTTTGGGGGAGTTACCGGAGTGAGTCCTGGATTGGTAGGTTACACTTAAAATGTGTATGTAAAGTAAAAGTGTAAGACATTTAGGTATTATATCACAGGTAAAATGTCCCTCAAATGAATATATGTGCTGCTTCAGATAAACCATTTCACAAGAGAATTTAAAAATCCCACTATTTATTAATGCCAAAACAAATGTGGAATATTCCACAAGTCACACGTTAAGAAGGTATTTCATCATCTGAATTTCTTCACGAATAAAAGTACATTCTCATATTTTTATTTAACTTTGCAACTCATGAAATTATCAGGTAATTATTAGAATGTTTATTGTTAAATATATATTTTAACGTGTATTTAAATTCAACTGTTTTAAAAGGTTTATAATATTCTAGTTATGAGATATTAAGATATGATTTTACGTTCATTGTTATACAATGAGGTCGTAATTATAAGATAATCATAACTGAGAAAGTACATGAGAGAGATTAGCTCGGTGCTAACTGACAGGGGTTTAAGGGAACTTCCCTGTTTGAAGCGCCCCTGGAGAGACACAGATACACACACACGCGTTTGTTTTTGTGATTTATCGAGACGTGAAATAGTCTTCCCTTCATTTCGTAAAGCCCTTTTCTAACATAGTTAATAAATATTATTATTGTACCCTTCACAATGAACTTAACACGTGTCCTCAACACAAAATGCTATCATTTACATGGTGGGGACCAGCTCGTGGTCCCCACAACGTAATAAATCCCTGGCGCGCGCACACACGGAGTCGAGGGCAGTTTGTTGTCATGAGCCCGTGACGTCACTGGGAGGGAGGGCAGCTACAAAACAAGATGCCAAACTTACCGCTGGTTGAAAGCAGAGAGTGGAGAGAAATGTGTTTTACAGCAGTGTAGAGCGGCTCTGTGAGAGTGACTGTAATTATGGCCGAGGGAACCGTGCGGACGGAGTAGTGTTAACAGTTTACAGTTTGTATATTCTAAACTGCACTGAGAGGACTTCGCTAGCTTAGCCTACCTAGCTTAGCTAACTTTACATTAGCCTCCTGTAACAGCCTGATTTTAACAAAGTTAAAATACCTAAGACTATCGTTTTTGCTGGTAAAAGTACAACCGGAGGACTCTTCCCTGGGCCAGAATACGTCTTCTGTAATCCCAAGACTTCGATCAGATTTGGACCGGACCGGACCGGGTAGGTATGTGGGGTAAACTGCGCTTTAAACAGTGCTTCATGTAATTGAACGGTGTATGTTTGGTTTGACAGCTCGGTGAAATCTGCCTGACTAAGAAAGTACTAATTGTGGTGGTGTGTTATAGCTACCTGACTTTCTGGAGTCCGGACCGTGACATAAAGCCAGGGTAGTGACTCAGTGAATGGGCTTTGACTCTTCAGCTGATTTACACACACCACACAGGCTTTTTAAAGCCCCTTAAACCCTCTCCCAGTGTGGTTCAGTGAAGGTGTGAAATAAAACAAGTGTCAGTTTATTTCTGCATTTGTCAAGGTTTTGAAGGTAATATCAGTGTTGCCTTTGGGATTTGTCCAGAGCAGTCCATATCCGTTACCACACCCAAACTGACCACACTTTGGCCCTGGGGATTCTCAAATGGTGACGGAGGGCAGCCACATCTGTCTAGAAACACCACACCACTGACTGTCTAACCAGCTACACTGGGGTGGTGTCTGAGACAGGGATTAAGCCTAGTCCTGGTCTACACAGTGATTTGAATTGGGATTTTCCATTGAAAGGAGGATATAGTCCAAGACTGGGTTTAATCTCTGTCTCGGAAACTACCCCTACGGTGTGTGCAAGAGTTTTTAGAGATCTGCTCATATAACGTTTCTTCAGGACTTTGATAAGGTGTTGCGTCACTCCAACTCATCACAAATGTTGGATGGAGCTGAATGTATCCAAAAGAAGTGGTTTCTGTACTCCACTACCTACAACTGAGGGTCTCAATGATTGAAATTTAATTCCATGTACTCCTAGTAAAATGTAATTAACCAATTAATTGCAATGTACAGTATAAAGGTTCAGATTACTTTTCAGTACTGAGGATGTCCATTATAGATTCAGAAAACATATGACAATGTAATATATCAAATTAAAGGTAAATAGCACTATAACGCCCACCCCAAATACCAAACATGTTATGCATCAGCTGTCAGAATATATATTATTTTCCTGTTTCTAGCATCAGTTATTGGCTTAACTGTTCTGTAGCATTAGGTAAAACTAATATGAAGTCGTCTTTCTTCACTGGGAAGAATTGAGTGCAAGCAAACACAGAATAATTGACTTAATTTGAGGAAATGCAGTCTCTATACCTTCTCTATTCTTACTTTCATACTTTGTAAAAACATGACTAGTGTAATCTATGGTTACTCATGTTCCTTTTTGAAAACCTAAACCCAAAGCTTGCTGTAAAAGACTCAACAGGATGGGTTCCAGTTGGGTTCACCTTTCACAATGCACAGGACCTACAGCCTCTGGCAACCGAGTGGAGTAATAAATGATGGAACAGCTGGAGTATGAATCGGAAAAGTAGGCTTTTATTTCTTAAGACAGATATGAACAGTATTTTGGAAAGCAGTGAAGACCAGAGTCGCAGAATCCAACTTAAACAGTGCAGTTGGGAAAGGAGCAATCAATTGAAACAATGGCTGAAACACCCTGTAGAAATCTTGAGACGTAGATATTCATTTTTAGTTTAAAAATGGTTAGTAATCCAGTTTGCATTTTGCATTCTCTCACTTTTAGAAGAGACCTGCTGGGATGGTTTTGAATGAGAGCTCCTTGTCCACCTTCTGCTTTTGTGCATTTCCCCTGATTATGGCATGTTCACAAATGAACAAAAGGGCTGTTTACCACTATCTTTGTGTCAAACCCAAGATGACCAACTGTCACTAGATCTCCAACTATCAATATAAAAAATTAATCGGCAATTAAATATTTTCTTTTAAATTTCCAATTACTAAGAATTAAGAGTCTTAAAAGACGTCAAACTTTACTGATATATATTTTAGAGGGTAAGCCTTAAAAAACAAACACGTAAAAATAGGATTTAACAAGAAATCAATCACAACGCAAGTTTAAAATGTTCTTTATCACCCACCAAATTGGCAACTGAGTACTGCCAGTAAATCAAACATGTTTTGAAATAGCAACTCATTTGAAACCTCTTCTGTTCCACTTCTGTATCCTTGTTGATACTGTGGCAGTAGGAAGTAAACCACACAGTATCTTTACTCTGTGTTTAAATTTAAAGATGCACCCGTTCACTAAATGGCAGGTTGTACTGCTATGATTAGGTCAATTCTAGCACTGGATTTCCTACAGTACCAATACAGCAGGAGTATATCATTGTAATATGAAAAGACATTTGAATACCTACTATGCACCTCCAATATATAACCATAAAAGATGAATTGTATTTTAACATAGTAATCGATTTATCAAATTTCCTAGCCCAAGTATTATAGACTGCAAGCTAGAACAGACTGATCTCCTTTGTAGACATGTCAGTACTGTTTCTTATTCATTATTAGCAAGAGCAGAACTGATAAAACTGACATGTTCTTTCAGTTTTAGTTCCGTCAGGCCATGATGTCACTGCCCGGGTGTAAGAGAACAGATGAATTCAGTTATGGCTCTGTAAAGGAGCTCTATTGTTGTTGCCTGACACAAACAGAGCGGGAACAGGGCGCCTCTCTCCTGTATGCCTGGGTGTTTACATGTTCCGTTCACTTGTTGCAATATAATACACCGCAATGTATCATTTTTTTTTCCTTACCTAGGTTGACCTTACGCAGCAGTCTCCTCTTACTTCCTTCAGTTCCCATCGAGATGGCGGCCAACAAACCCAAGGTACAGAACTCTCTGGCCCTTCACAAAGTGATCATGGTGGGCAGCGGTGGAGTGGGAAAATCTGCGCTTACATTACAGTTCATGTATGATGAGGTAGGACTTAGTTAATATCTTCATTATCACCTGAAATATGTGCATTTGATGCAAGGGGCTGGGGTGGTTACACATTTCGTTCCAACTCAGCAAGCGCCCACTCTTTGAAGACTGAGGCCTTCTGGAAACATGATGCTACATCAGCCCTTTGTGAATAACACCCAGACACTAACAGGTCTCTATTTCCATACTTCTCAGTTTGTAGAGGACTATGAGCCCACAAAAGCTGACAGCTACAGAAAAAAAGTTGTACTGGATGGTGAGGAGGTCCAGATTGATATACTGGATACAGCTGGTCAGGAAGATTATGCTGCCATTCGGGACAACTACTTCCGGAGTGGAGAAGGATTCCTCTGTGTGTTCTCCATCACTGAATCAGAGTCATTTGCTGCGACAGCTGACTTTAGGTAAAGTAATGCTGTAAAAGCTCTGTACAAATAAGATATTGGCAAATTTGTAGACAACACCACACTGTAAGGAGCAGTTTACTCAATGCTGGTATGTTTGACGTTTAAAGCTTCACCAACAGAAGTAGTTGAGGTAGCTTCTTCACCCTCTTAATTATTTGTGACTAGCAAACGTACAGGTGCCTCGTTCTCAAAAGAAATAACAGTGGTGCACTTTCCCTGGGCTTAACCTTAAAGAGAAAATGGCATTGATTTTGCGTTATATTTTGATGTGTCAATGGAAAGAGAATGGTCCTGTATTTTTACTACAGTTAGGCAATGTCAGTGTTACTGTAGGTTAAACTTCAGTATCATCCTCTATGATCTTTGATAGCTCAGTGCAGTTAACACTAAGTGGGAGTATTCTCTTGGTAGTGCTGAAAAATTCGAAGCATTTCCTGATTTAATCTTGATAGGATCGCTCTAATGTGGTCCTAAAATTTGTCCAAAATGCTTGTAAACATTTGTTACAAAGTATTCTGTGTCTCAGAGAGCAGATACTGAGAGTTAAGGAGGATGAAAACGTGCCCTTCCTGCTGGTTGGAAACAAGTCAGATCTGGAAGACCGGCGACAGGTGGGAGCGGAAGAGGCCAAAGTCCGAGCTAATCAGTGGGAAGTCAGCTACGTCGAGACCTCTGCCAAAACCCGCGCCAACGTGGACAAGGTACATGATACACACTGAGCACCCTGCATCACTAATTCCTACTTTCTGATGCTGTTTCAGAAATAGTCTTAAAGGCTAAGCACCACTTAATGGACCTCCATGAATATTCCACATTATTGTAGTTACTGACATATATAAGTATGAATTAAAAGGAAAATAGTAGCTTAATTTGCTTTAAAACCGACAATTTTAATAAATTGATGGAAAAACCCGAGCTCTCTACGGAAATTCTTGAACGCGACCGTGACGCCACTGGTGGACAACAGCCGAACAACGCCGCGGTAAAACACCGTTATGACCGACTGTTATGACAGTATCTAGCTAAATAACCAACATTATTCATGACAATAGCCTAGCAATAAGCTAAACTCAAATGTAGAGGTACCGTTATTCTTGTAAATGTGATCGAAGTCGAACTCGAATTCCTCCGACACTATAAACCTCCGTAATGCAGCTACGTAGCCGAGTATAATCTGAGCACCGAGTTTAGCGAGTCAAGCTAACGTTAACTAACACCAACTAAAACAGGCGAAGTGAGTGTCCTTACCCTGTTTACCTCCATGTTACAGAGGCTCTTGAACACCTTTCGTTGGTGTCCTTACATGCCCATATTGTTGGTAAAGCGCCAGTGACCAACGGTCTTTTAAACCTTATTCCTTCAATTAGTAAGAAATAACATGTTTTCTGACTATCAATAAACACAAGTTAGGAACTCAAATTCCACTGTATTTATTTGTTTGACACTTTCATAGAGCTGGTGCTTAGCCTTTTAAAAAAAATAAAATAAATAAATAAATAAAAAACCCTATCCTTTTACAGGTGTTTTTTGATCTTATGCGACAAATAAGAGCTAGGAAAATGGAGGATGGCAAAGAGAAGAATGGAAAAAAGAAGGGGAAGAGTTTGGCAAAACGGATTCGAGAGAGATGTTGCATCTTATAACGTCAGTCTATAAAAGCCGACGCGGAATTCTGGGCATCGTTTCTGATCCTGACTTGCTTCCCTCTATGCTACTGAACTTTATCAGCTTTGTTTTTCTTTTACAATCTATATTTTCATTCATTTTTGAGGGATGTTAAATCAGGTATGTATGCTTATATGTACTTGAAGCATAAGAAGCTACTCAAAACTTGAGCAGTTTTAGATAAAAACGCTGAAGACACTGAAGAACTTAAGGTATAACCTGATTAATTTACTATCTGAGAAGCCATTTAACTTAAATATATGACTACAACAATGATAAAGGGAAAATTTATCAAGTTACCTTTTTTCAAACTATTCTTTAAAAAGGTATTGAGAATATAATTTATTACCCAAAAAAATAATAATGCTTGACTTCAGACTTCTAAATGTTGCTCAGGCACGCTCCAGTTTGTCCATTTCATGTAGTTATGGATCTGTAGCTATGGATCAATGCATGTGTGTAATAATTTAAGCACTTAAACTAGAATTTCAAGTACTTCCTACCACACTGACTGGGAATTATGAGCCATCTTTAAATGATGGAGTTGAAGGAGTTAGCCCTTAAAACACTAGCATTTAGACATAACATGTAGGCACACTATTTTTGTTCTTTACTGTACTACGAATCTTCAACTTTAAATTAAGTTATCCTGTAAGAACAAACTAAATTTAGTTATGAAGAAAATGAAACTACTGTTGATAAGACGTTGTTCAGAGAAAACCTCTAGATCAGCTCTAGCTACTGGAAGGAAGTCTGTTTGTTGTCAATATTCACAATGTTTGACAAGCTTTCTAAACTAACAACAGTCTTGTACTACACAATCAGTTTGGGTTTATAGTGTAATATTTAACCCAAAGAATACATTAGTAAATACCATATTTTATATATTTATGATGTGCATTATGGCTTTGGCCTCACCGCTCTTGTATGTTCCTTTATTCATTTCAATGTCCACATTTCATTTAGTCAATGAGCTGTGAATGTTTTCAGAATTGCCATTTGTAGAAACATACATTTGAGGGCTATAATACAGTCATTGTTTCTTTGTAAAACTATAGTTAGAAGACTGCTATGAAAAGGGCTGATTTCTACCAAATTTTAAGATGCAGATCCTATAGAGCATCACACAAGAGACATCACCTGACTACGTGGGGTATGTTATTGCGGTAAATTGTAGTATGATACAAAAGAACAAGAATGGCACTTTTTTGTATCAGTATTTCATCAGTAGCTGTGCAAGATTAACTCATTTTTTTTAACACTTTAATGTTCAGTTGTAGACATGTACAGCTGATGTAACATACCTCTGACATACCAGCTTTGCTAATCATTTGCTGACTGAATGATCTGATGTGGCCAGTTCGCATTATGGAAAATAAATATTTCATACTAACTAGTCTACACTCTCTAGCACCCATTGTTGGACATATTTATTGTAAACCTCAGAAGAAGTACTGTTTACTGGCTAGTGTTTCTGTTTTGTTTTTGTTCACAATGCCATGGGGTAATGATGCTAGAGCTACTACTACGACTACTCAGCTGATGCCTTCTGGTACTTTATGTTCTGTTGAGTAAAGAACATGTATAACTTAAAGCCAAACACACAAAATAAAAACATGAGATTTTAATATAAATCCAGTGCTTGGTGTTCTGTTGTGGTCCAATTGTTCTGATGAACTTACCTGTCAATTTTGATGTTCTACTGTTTTTATCCACATATGTTCCTTCTATTATAATAATGGGCATTTTTATGTTATAAACAAAAGGAAGTGACACTATAGATTGGAGTTATAATAAGTTAAGGATCATTATTTTGAAGAAAGAGCCATAGGTTTGGATTAGATTTCACATTACTGCCAGTAACAGCAGATTACATTTATGACAGAAACAGAATCACGAATCACGCTTTAGAACATTCAAATATAGAAACTAAAAACAGTCATAATACAACTTAATGTGGACAGTCTGCTGATCCAAGTCCATCAACAAAAGGAGGTTAAAAACAAGTTTTGTGTAATATCAAATACGTAATATTTTCACAGACTTCAAAGGAACAAATGCATTAACAGATATGTTGTTTTAACTGATGTAACCTGATTGTTATACTTAAGCATTTAGAAAATCCTGAGCCTCAAAGAATGAAAAAGATCAAATTGAAATTATCCTAACAAACATCTCTGCATGTTTTCCTTGTAACAAAATTGGAGCTTAACAGCAGCTATTACTGAGCTTTTGGTTTTAAATCAGTTCACATTTTTTCTGTTTTAAGAAGAAACAAAAAACGTTGACAAATCCAAGTTAAAATTAAAGATTCTAAAAAATATAGTCCAATGTGTACAAAATTGAAAAACAATGCCTAGAAAAACGTGTTCTAGTGCTGGTACAATGTAAGAATGGTGTGGATTCTGAGGTAGACAGATGCCCAAACCTCATGTGATGTGCCCACAATCAACTCCACTGGAGCTGAAGAACAGAAGATGGGGTCCAACATTGCTGGCAATGACTCCCATAGTCAAAATGAACATAAAATATAAAAAGGATAGAAGAATGTCTCTCAGCATACAAACAGGCTGCTGTATAAAATTTAAAAGCTGCAACGACTTTGCAGGAGTTATTGCTACCGTCGGGTCCATTTTGCCATTGTTACTACACCAACAGCTCCCTCCTTGTCCCAAACCTGAGCAAGGGCAGAGCTAATGCTGCTCAATAAAAGCAGGTGTGAAGTACTGTCACTTCCAAGACTAGTTTCAACTAGAGGTTCAATTGGAGCTGTAGTACCTGCCTTTCCTGCCTGTGTTTGTAGCTTGCTGGGTGCTGCATTTGGACTGAGTATCTGTGACTGAGATAGGCTGGAGATTAGCCCATGGATCTTCAAGCATAGACGGTTTGTAATACTTGTCCATATCATTTCCCCCTCTCTCCCTGCCAAATGGTGTGGATGTCCGCGGTGAACCCTTAAGGAGACAATCGGTATGTAAAAAAAAAAAAAAAAAAAAAAAATGATAAATCACAATTAAATATAAGTTGCTATTCCACAAGACACTATGGAAGCCCACTGCCACCAGGTAGAGGAGAAAAAAAATGATTTGCTCTCATCTCAAAACAAGGACTAATTTCTAAATGCACTGACTAAGCATCTTAAAAACAATTACTTGAAATATTGATTTAATATCTCTAACATTTTGCAATTTTCTTGAATGATTAAATGGCAGGATATATTAAGGTTAAGTTATTAAATTAGTGAGAGAACAAAGTCATTATTTTGACATTCAAACGGGTGATTCTCCTTTGCCTTGTGACGATGAACAGGTTTAGGACACTGCTCAGGTCAAGAAACAAAAAAAAAAAGGCCCTGTAGATCGGGCTGGAGATGACTATTCGACAGCTCATCGTTTGTTCCACCTTAAATCGTGTAGCATTTATATTCTGGTACTTATTGAATTAAGATATAGAAATAATTGCTCAATGTTTGTTTTGAGACCCTAGGTTGAAATATGTCCAAACAAATCTAGTGAAAACCAAGTGCTTAAAATGTTAGCACATCCACTTTGAAACTAGCTAGTTCCAGTATCTGGGTTTTCTGACATCATAAACCCGAGGAGCCTATCCCATCAACTTCAAAGATCCGCAGGCGAGTGGCAGAGGGCCAAGCTACGACAGAGGTGGGAATTATTGAATATTCATGAACCCAAATAGTAAACTCCGAGTCAGAAAAGACATAATTTAAGGTGGAACTGGAAACTGAATAGAGCTGGCTAATGTAAACAGCTACATTTACAACAGCAACACGAATGTGTGGAAGTCTCTGTCAGACCCTAAATTACATATGACGCGGTCACAGCGGAGAGATTTACCTGAAATGCCCCACGGCGCTGCCCGGGGCTGGGGTAAAACGGCGGGTTTCTGCCGCCGCTCTGAGGCCTGCGTGGAGTGTGGGCCGGAGACCTACGGCTGAATTTACCGCCGCTGCCCCCTCTGCTGCCACTGAAGTCCCGCGGCGGTGTGTGCGGGGAGCCGCCATAGGGCCCGAATCGGGCCCCGTGCGGATGAGGCGGGTTTCCGAAGGCCCAGGGCGGAGAGGGTAGCAGCCCACCGGGCGGAGGGCTGCGAAACCCGGGCGCTCCGGGAAACGGCTGACGGAAATGTGGCCTCTGCATCGGAGCTGCTCAAATAACTGTTAACGTTACCGCAAAAAATGTTCAATATACACCGCCCCCTTCAGCCCTGTTTAAACCTGAACAGTTACCCTTCCCACAACTGAGGCAATGACCATAAATCCTGTTTAAAAATATGTAACTAAATCTTGTTCCCTCTCTCGAGTCAGCGCCACTGCTCCAGCACACCAAACAATAGAACATCCGCGGAAACACAGACCGGCACACAATCAGTTCCGGGGTAGTCCTCCTCTCTCTTCTCTAACGCTGTCTGTAATAAAATCTCATGAGGACCACAAGAATAGGTCCCCCTACGTGTCTTTGGGGTTATATAGGCCCATTCGCAGGTCGTTAAATAGTTCTGAGATATTTATGGGCGGTTCACACGTTTTTCACAGAGCTATTAAAAAAGAATAGCGCGACCATACCCCCTCCCCACACTGAAACCAATCCAAGAGCCAAACCACCACACCCTCTCCATTATTGAATTTATTCAATTTACTCATCGTACAAACGTGTGGTCAATTATTTTAAACGTATTTTTCAAGGAAATAAGCCTCTTGTAAATTTATAAAGCGTGTTATAGACAGACTGTTCGAGTCGCAGGCTCTGGTCTGGTACAACAGATGTGTACATTCAGACTGCCTTGCTATTCTAAAGAAAATGTAAATATGGCGACCTGATTTACAAAAATATAAATACAATGGTCCATTAAACATATATCCTGTGTTTGGATAGAAGTAATTGTTTTATGACCCACATTGCACAACATATTAGAGGTTCAGCCCTAATAATAATTCCCTTATGTAGGTAAATGATACACATTTCTGAGAATAATAAAACATAAAATTACTCAAAACGAGTTGGTGTAGTAGATGTTCTACAGTGTCTATGAAGAGCTGTTTGTCAGGTACTTATGCTAGCTTTGTCATTTGCAAGCTTTTATTTTCCATAATTTGTCTAACAGCAAAGATGTTATTCATATATTACAATATGATTATAACATATCTTCCCTCAGAGAAACAAAACCCTTTCACAGACATAAAATAATGTCCAGCATATTCATGTATGTCACGCAGGTATCTTTTTATAGTACAGACATCTGGTTTCTTTCAACTTCTTTGTGAGTTTCAGTTGAACGCTGCTTTACACACAAACTACTCTAGATGTCTTTGTTTACGTGTAGCCTATTAAAAGATTAGGGGGAGGAATCAACTAATCATAGACTGGTGCACACCATATGAACGTGAAGGTGTAGGTTTACATCTAAGACACATTTAAGTCATTATAGTGTGTTTACCTAGGAACTTACTTGTAAGTGTATCATTCTGATGAACAGAGAAGACATTTTAGGGGTTGAAACAGTGACCACAAGGGGAATTTAGTTTGTAGATGTGAAAAAGCTCCACAAGCAGGGGGAGCTGTTGGTGGAGGTTTTATTGTCTGCTTAAGTGGAAACAGACTTTGATGTGAAGTACATAGATGGATTTCTTCTGTTTAATGCATTAAAGTACGGTTTTGATGTAGTAAAATATTGATGTTCTAAGATACACCCACCCAGAGCCAAGGGTCAGCTCATATAAGCCTCCCAGCACTGGACTTCGAGGCAGTGAAACACTTGGAGTGGTTTGAATCTCCATCCAATACCTTTGAGATTGCCAGTACCATTGGGAGTGCCACAATCAACCTTATGGCTGGATGCAATCAAATCTATACAATATGTACCTTCAATAGAGTAGATGGAGTGTGACACAAACAATTATAGCTGAGGTCATTCTGGTATATTATTAGTTCTAGATCAAAAACTCCACTTCAACTCATCCCAAAGGTATTGGATAAAGCCACATCACCCCAGTCCACCTAAAGGGTTTTCCACCAAAAAGGGTGTTTCTACAACCATTTGTACATAACCGTGTACATCACTCTTTGTTAATGAATTGGAGACTGATTACAGAAAGCTAGCTTTTTGTAGCTTTGAAATATAGTCAGATTACATGCATAAATGGTCAGCTGTCTCCAAGTGACCCAATTATGTGCCATTCCTGTATAGGAGGGTCAGCCGCAATCACGTTCTCCTGGCACAAACAGGACTGTTCTCATTACTGAGTGAATTAAAAAACACAACAACAGCTCTTAATGGGGAAAGTTACGTGCCCCTTCCTGATGCCACAAAGACTGTGCTAAAGAAAACACTCCCAGAAATAAAAGGTTGGCACATGAGGTCATTCTTTGTGCTTAGTCATGGCTTTCCCAAGTATGGGACAGAAGGTTAATGGGACAGAAGTGTGTCAGTGATGTCAGCATGGATTGATCAGTCAACAATAAAATGGTGGGAACTGCAGTCTGTTGTCAATTTCCCAGACACTGACCTGTTTTCTTTTACCCTGTTTTTTTTGGGAGGGGCAAACATGTGCTGAGGGTCCCCCCACTTCAGTGACACAGTGCATGAGCACTTCAGTCCAGTACACAGATAACGACTTTTGTTGATCTACGATCACAGAATATACAATATGCTCTAATTATGAAAAAGTTTGTAGGCGTTCACTCTTTGAATTGTTTGCTGAAATAGCAGCCATTTATCCTCTGGGAGACACAGTTTAAAAATACTGCTGTGAAGATTTGATTGAATACAGCCATATAAACATCACTGAGGTCTGGTACTGATATCACATGATCGGATCTGGCTCACAAACACCACTCCAAGTCATCCCAGCAGTATACAGAGTTGGAGCATCATCACTTCAGAGAGTGCAGTTCCACTGCTTCACATCTTAATTCTGAGCAGGCAGAGGCAACCAGGAATGGCCAGGGATTTTAGGAGTTAATACCTATTGATAGATTAGAGCACCTCTACATATTAGCGGTGGTTAAAAGTTGTTCTGTGTGCGGTCAAAAGTTTCCAATCTTTATGATAGCCCAAACATATTGTAGTTTTGAATGTAATGCTCTTTCTCTGTCTGTAGATGTCATCTTTGCCTTAGCTATAACATATAAAAGAGGCATTCCACCCATTTAAAAAACCATTCTGCATAATTGACCCATTGAAATGGTTTATCATTCAGAGTGTTGATGAGTGTTGATGAGAGTGTGATGTGAAACATTACTGACTCTGACTGATTTCTTTACAGTGGTGTTGATACTGATCAGTGGTCCAATCACCATCCCAATAAGAGAAAATCCTTAATAGCAATAGTAGTAATAATAGTAATAAATATATTTAGGTTCTTTATTTAAATAAATAAGATTACATTACTTACATTTGTTAAATACATTTAAATATAACAGTTAAAGAAGAAATCACTCTCCAGCTAAAAGCATGTATCACATTTTAGTCTATTTTTGTGAATAGTTTACTACATCATTTGAACACAGCAGCAGTCCTTTACATTCATCATCATTCATTATCTGTAACCCTTATCCAGTTCAGGGTCGCGGTGGATCCAGAGCCTACCTGGAATCATTGGGCGCAAGGCGGGAATACACCCTGGAGGGGGCGCCAGTCCTTCACAGGGCAACACAGACAGTCACCTGGAGGAAACCCACGCAGACACAGGAAGAACACACCACACTCTTCACAGACAGTCACCCGGAGGAAACCCACAAAGACACAGGGAGAACACACCAACTCCTCACAGACAGTCACCCGGAGGAAACCCACGCAGACACAGGGAGAACACACCACACTCCTCACAGACAGTCACCCGGAGGAAACCCACGCAGACACAGGGAGAACACACCACACTCCTCACAGACAGTCACCCGGAGGAAACCCACGCAGACACAGGGAGAACACACCACACTCCTCACAGACAGTCACCCGGAGGAAACCCACGCAGACACAGGGAGAACACACCACACTCCTCACAGACAGTCACCCGGAGGAAACCCACGCAGACACAGGGAGAACACACCACACTCCTCACAGACAGTCACCCGGAGGAAACCCACGCAGACACAGGGAGAACACACCACACTCCTCACAGACAGTCACCCGGAGCGGGAATCGAACCCACAACCTCCAGGACCCTGAAGCTGTGTGACTGCGACAGCACCTGCTGCGCCACCGTTCTCCAAAATTATTCAGAATAATATCTTTTTACATCCACTTCTATTGAAACTTACAGTTTTTTTCTTTCTCCTGTAAAGTTATTATTTTGGGAGATACATTTTCTTAATTGTAGAGCAAAGAAATTGAATATGAAGCAAAAATGAGACAAAGGAGCCATATATGTTTAGCACCTTCATTGAAGGACTAGAACACTCCTAGGGTCCCTCTCAGAATTTACTTGATTTAAATATGTAAATGAATACCATTTCAATGTGTTTCTGGCTGGTAGCCCATTTACTGTGTAATGCATGTATCCATGTTGTCTGGGCATGTGTGGTAGAACTTATGTTGGGATATCTAAGCTGCTCTACTGTCTGTTACTGTGCACTGGGAGCTACTGTGTAACCAAATGCAAATTCTTTGTTGCCGACACATTTGGTCAAAAACATGATTCTGATTCTCATTTTGACTGTGGCAAAGTTCCTAATGATGTTTAACAAAATATTAAAAAATGAAGGCAATTATACCTTCATGAAAACATTTTCCGTAATACTAGAGAAACGTTTGAACAAACAAACCCAACTTTTTTGCAAAAGCGAATACACGTGCATGTCATTCTTCTCACTGAGGCCACACCTCGGTCCAGTCTGGACCAGGGGAAAACAGAGTTCCTCTGAAGTTTGAAGTCTCCCAGTACGTTGGGTACAGTCATGCTCTAATAATCAAATCTTGTCATTTGGCTTCATGCTTTGTTGATCACAAGCTATTCATACCCAGTGCTTTATTGTGCCTCTCTGTGGCTTTGCAGAATTTCCCTTTTGGATTGAAGCACCGGCAATCATTCATCCCTCAACTCTTCATGATCCCTCACTGAAAATGTATTTTTCAACTAAGTCTAGCCCGCCCATAATGCACTGGAGGGAAATAAAGCACAGACTGTGAAGCACGTCCAAATGTAATTGTGAGCATGTGACACATTGGCCGAATCCAGAACGATTCCCTGCATGACACACAATGCACTACAGACAGTTTAAACATTATTATCTCATCTCTTAGTGCACAATACAGGAGCGGAGAGTCACTGAGAATATATTTAATGCTGTATACTGAAAGTCACGAAGAAAACCAAATGTAACCAACAAGCCAAAAACATGCTTAATATCCACAGTTTGCTCCTGGAGCTACTAAAGCTAGTGTAGCTAACAGGAAATGTGAGTAAACATGTTAAGCTCTTAAATCATCTCACATATTAGATTTCAGTAGATTTATGAGGGGTATTTTCCAAATTTCCATCTCTTTTATACTCATAATGCTACCTACACACTGGATCTCAGGAACAGTCTTTACTCTTTGGGAAAGCCTTTAGACTACATTTTGGAAAACTCCAATGTTGATGAACTGGATGGAGCTCCATCACTTCAGAGTAATGGAAATAAACCCAGTTCTTCCAGTCAAATTCAAGAGTTTCAATGCCGGACATTTGTAGGATCAAATCTTTGGGATTCACCCTGACCACAAACAGACTGAGCATTTTCTTTTAATTTCCTTGCAATTTTGCTTTTACAAATCAACAAATGGGTTTCTCCCATTTTCAGATTTTCAATATCATTCATTCACTATCAGGAATACACCCTGGAGGGGGCGCCAGTCCTTCACAGGGCAACACAGACACATTCACTCACACCTACGGACACTTTTTTTGAGTCGCCAATCCACCTACCAACGTGTGTTTTTGGACTGTGGGAGGAAACCGGAGCACCCGGAGGAAACCCAGGCAGACACAGGGAGAACACACCATACTCCTCACAGACAGTCACCCGGAGGAAACCCACACAGACACAGGGAGAACACACCACACTCCTCACAGACAGTCACCTGGAGGAAACCCACGCAGACACGGGGAAAACACACCACACTCCTCACAGACAGTCACCCGGAGGAAACCCACGCAGACACGGGGAGAACACACCACACTCCTCACAGACAGTCACCCGGAGGAAACCCACGCAGACACAGGGAGAACACACCATACTCCTCACAGACAGTCACCCGGAGGAAACCCACACAGACACAGGGAGAACACACCACACTCCTCACAGACAGTCACCTGGAGGAAACCCACGCAGACATGGGGAAAACACACCACACTCCTCACAGACAGTCACCCGGAGGAAACCCACGCAGACACGGGGAGAACACACCACACTCCTCACAGACAGTCACCCGGAGGAAACCCACGCAGACACGGGGAGAACACACCACACTCCTCACAGACAGTCACCCGGAGCGGGAATCGAACCCACAACCTCCAGGCCCCTGGAGCTGTGTGACTGCGACACTAACCTGCTGCGCCACCGTGCCGCCCTAATTTCAAATATCCCAAAACCAACTGAATATTGAATGTCCTGAACAAGGGCGTAGATCTGATCACAGCACTGGTAGGGACACGTAAAACACTTCCTTAGGGACCCAGCGCTCACTCAGGAAGAGAGCCACATGGCTCACGAGCTGAGGGTTAGCCACCCATGATGTAGTTCCACTTTTCTGCAACTCACTGGCTTGCGGCCTTATGAGCTATACAACTTAGCATTGTCCAGAGTGCCCAGTTCTATTGCACAACACACTTTTACATGAACTATTCCAACTGTGTTTGTACAGGTTAACACTGAATGAGTTAGACGTGTCTCATTAGAAGAGGTGTCTACAAAGATATATAGTGGATAGAGTGTAGACTTATCCATTTCGACTGTTAAATTTAAGGATTTCCCCTAGCTTTAGTTGATATATCTGTTTTATTTACTTTTTCAAATGGAAATTCCGTATTTAACGTGACCACAGAAAGCCGTTAGGCACACATTAGGGCTGTAGTTCAGCTGAAGCTGTGAAACGTCTCCTCATCATAGCCAAACAATGCATGGAAGTCTTTAACACCTAGAGGCGATTAAATCAAGCAGGATGTCTCGTTTGCACATCACTTTCATGAGCACTTTTACATAACGGCTGCATTCATCAAGTTTTAACACCTTGTTTTCCACTCGTTTTGTCCTCGGGAGGGAACGTTTGGAGAAAGATCTGCGCCAGGGAAGGTTTTAGAGTGGAAGATCATGCTCGACTGATTAAGACGAAGACGTTGATGAAGGCTGTACCTGAAATTGAGATTCGCTTGTTGCTAAAAAACAGACTTGTACTTGATTTTGTGCCAGGCTCAAAGAGAATGTGTAGAAACCTTTGAAGCTGTTACAGCAGTCCAAAAGATGCCTGAGCCCATCCTGACAAATGTATCCGGAGTGCATATGTGAAAGGGATATTAAAGCCAAGGGAGCTAAAATTACATAATCAATTATTTTCACTGCCGCTGTCTTAAATTTTTAGGTGCTGTCCGCCAAGTGTGAGGTCAGGCATTAGGTTAATGAAGTCACTAATGGTACATCAGAGTTTATACTTTGGGCTTTTCCCTTGCCTTGCTTCAAAAGAGAATGGACTAATCAAGATGGGCCTTTGAATTCTAATACTGTTTCATGAACAGTAGCAAGAAAAGAAGGAATGCATGTAGTTAGCAGAGGCATTGATAAATGATAATAAGAGTATTTTTAGCCTTATTAGGCCTCAGGCCAAAGTGCATGCTTGTATGTTGGCCCAAGCCAAGTCTGTTCTGGAGGTAGCCATTAGTTATGTGATTAGCTTTGGAAAACGTGCTCCACTTTGAAACATGCCTGTTGTGTTCAGAGTGGAAACAGAGGGATGGGGTCAAGCCGGAAATCCACCAAACAAAAGGAGATATTTGGACACCCTCAGATGCAGCGAATGATAATTTAGTAAACATTACATAACAGGGTAGTTTTGGTTCTTAATATGGCTTCCAGAGAAGTGTCCATTCTTGCGTATAATAACTCTCTGGTATTACATAATACTCAACAATTCATCTTCTTTGCCCATCAACTGACACCACACTTTTTTTTTGGATAATCCAATGCTGATGGCAACAAAGGACACCCTGTGCTTCACGCTAGCTAACATCTCTTTTGTAGCTTCACGTTCTCTTTTTCACATCTTGTGAATTGTTTGGTGATTGAACATTTCTGATTTTCAGATCAGGAAATGCTGCAGCGCACTGTGTTTATGGACGGATTATCACTACCTCATTAGTATGTGTGCAAGCTACACTTGACGGAGCATTTCTGAAAATAAATCTTAATTTGACCCAGCAGCCAAATCAGGGAGACTTCACAGATCGTGGCTTGCAATGAGCAGCTTAGCTTTTAATACCAACAAAAAATGAACAGAAATCAAGCTTAAAGAGGCAACACTTTCCCAACGATAACTTGCTTGGGCAGTTTCCTTGCACACAGATTGGTATTTGCAGGAACTCAGTTAATTGGCAAGAAAAATACAAATACATTATTATAATCATACACAAGATAAGATGTTAAATATACTATGCCAATCCGTTAGAGCTTAACATAGGGTCCACTCCACTCTCCTCCTACACACAGTTCCATTGTTTCAACCCTGCAGCTAGACCCTAAGGTTGCTGTGGCTGTTTATGTTCCCACCAGCAACCAGCTACCCTTAACAACTAAGGTTACTCATTGAACCTGTCACATGAGTATCTAAACCACCCACTGCATCACTATCACTATCTCTTCACTGGGGTCATCAGGTAGGCAACTCCACTCATCAGTGTTTCGCTGAATTAGCCCACGTCCCCTTCAGAAGGCTCAACAGTGAAGTCTGGCGTCCCAGACCCACCCCTCTCCAAACCAGCTTTACAGTCCTGCCTTACCCTTAAACAGCGTTTCTCAAAATGTGGGGCGTGCCCCCCTAGTGGAGCGTGTAGGTATTGCAGGTGGGGCGCAAAGAATCTGCGCATGTCTTTAATAATGAACCTGTTTTTATTAATGCCTTTCAGTTTTGCCTATATAAGCATATAAAGCTTACTCAGTAAAAAAGCACCCACTCACAATAGATTCATTAATAACCCTTAAATATAATAAAAGAACACTAGATAGGAGATCAGAAAAATGTAGCTTGCCTGGAACCAAAATATGCTTTTTTTCGCAAACTTTTATTTTGAAAATGCGCCAGTGATTAACGTGTTTTGGCAGCGAGTCTGAGAAGGGTCTTATTTAAAGGCTAAGCACCACTTAATGGACCTCCACGCCGCGGTAAAACACCGTTATGACCGACTGTTATGACAGTATCTAGCTAAATAACCAACATTATTCATGACAATAGCCTAGCAATAAGCTAAACTCAAATGTAGAGGTACCGTTATTCTTGTAAATGTGATTGAAGTCGAACTCGAATTCCTCCGACACTATAAACCTCCGTAATGCAGCTACGTAGCCGAGTATAATCTGAGACACCGAGTTTAGCGAGTCAAGCTAACGTTAACTAACACCAACTAAAACAGGCGAAGTGAGTGTCCTTACCCTGTTTACCTCCATGTTACAGAGGCTCTTGAACACCTTTCGTTGGTGTCCTTACATGCCCATATTGTTGGAAAAGTGCCAGTGAAATGAGCTACAGATAACGGAGTGAGCGGAGGGTCCTTTCCAAAGTGCCCGTTTAAAGTGGACAGATTTAGTCCGTTTTCTGGATATTTTGGGATCTTTGGGCCATTTGTTCACAGATGTCCCACTGTACATTGAATGATTGCAGCCAAAAACAACACACCTTTTCCTCATTTTGCATTAAATTAAGTGCAGCTTCTAGAGTGTTGTCCACCATCTACGTCACAGGCAAGACGCCTATTAGAGTTTCCCAACACCGTTGGGGGGGCAACGGTGTTTTAAACCTTCTTCCTTCAATTAGTAAGAAATAACATGTTTTCTGACTCTCAATAAACACAAGTTAGGAACTCAAACTCCACTGTATTTATTTGTTTGACACTTTCATAGAGCTGCTGCTTAGCCTTTAAGCCTTCATTAAGGCGCCTGTTCAAATATAAAGTTGTTCCAATCATCAGCTTCACTGGCCTCCTAGTCACTGTCAGAGTCTGGTTTATAAAGTTAGTTTTTACCAGCTCTGGGCTTGAAGTCAGTGACGAGAGCACAACAGATAACAACGACGGATAATTACAGTTATGAAAGCAGCTTGTATATAAGTATTAGGGCAATAGAGGAGGATCTGAGAGTTAGTTAACATTAATACTAGCTGTGTTCAGGTTGTGAGAAAGCGCTCTACACATGCAGCAAGTTAACGTTAGTCTCTGGCCATGTCCCAAACTGCATACAGCTGCTATGAAAATACATATATAGCTACCACTCTTAGCAGTGCTCTCTGTAGTGTAGTATGTAAAGTTCCATAGTGTGTTGTTTGGGACACAGCGTCTCTAACGTTAATGTTAATCAAATGCAAATGTATTTTACTGCCTTATCTACATAGAAAACATTCATTTATTATTTGTGGTGGGTCCAGAGCCTACCTGGAATCATTGGGCGCAAGGCGGGAATACACCCTGGAGGGGGCGCCAGTCCTTCACAGGGCAACACACACACTCACACCTACGGGAGGAAACCGGAGCACCCGGAGGAAACCCACACAGACACAGGGAGAACACACCACACTCCTCACAGACAGTCACCCGGAGGAAACCCACGCAGACACAGGGAGAACGCACCACACTCCTCACAGACAGTCACCCGGAGGAAACCCACGCAGACACAGGGAGAACACACCACACTCCTCACAGACAGTCACCCGGAGGAAACCCACGCAGACACAGGGAGAACACACCACACTCCTCACAGACAGTCACCCGGAGGAAACCCACGCAGACACAGGGAGAACACACCACACTCCTCACAGACAGTCACCCGGAGGAAACCCACGCAGACACAGGGAGAACGCACCACACTCCTCACAGACAGTCACCCGGAGTGGGAATCGAACCCACAACCTCCAGGTCCTTGGAGCTGTGTGACTGCGACACTACCTGCTGCGCCACTGTGCCGCCCACATAGGAATAGCTATAGGGACGGGTGGGGCAAAGAAATTCCCCTTGGTCTGAGATGGGGAAACGTTTAAGAACCACTGCGGTGTGTTAGTGTGTGTTTCACTGGTGTGACTGAATCAGACACAGCAGTGCTGCTAGGGTTTTTAAATCTCTCAGTGTCACTACTTGACTGAAAATAGTCCTGTGGGCAGTGTCCTATGACCACTGATAAAGGACTAGAAGATGACACAAAATCTGCAGCAACAGACGAGCTACTGACTCTGACTTTACATTTACAAGTGGATCAGCAAGGTTGGGGTGTGTCTAACAGAGGGGACAGTGAGTGGGCACCGTGTTTAAAAACCCCAGGACTGCTGTGTCTGACCCACTCATACTAGCACAACACACAATGTGAGATCTTGGAATGACTAATGTTTGGGAAGTGAGCATTCTCTTTAGTGTCTCTGAGTTCATCATGGGTTAGTGATTCATATCTCTGTCAAGGCGGTCAAGGTCAGAGTTCAGTGCTGTCAATTTTGTTGCTTAAGACCTAGGATCCTTTCATCTGGTAGCAGCCCAAAATTCAAGGTATTTACGTAAGGCTATGAGCCCCCTTGCTAGATATATGCAGAAGTCGTATTTAATCACTCTCTAATGGAGTCTTTACATCTGAGCTTGTTGGCCTCACTCTTGGCAGCCTCCAGCAGTGTGCGGTGTAATGTTTTCCCCACTCTACCACACCTGATTCAACTTACCAGCTAATATCAAGCCCGTTATGAAAGGTATAAGATGGTTAAGACCTGGGAAAGCGCATTAAACAGCAAGGTGTTGTGGTTATCCAGGAATGGAGTTTGACACCTCTGCTTTTGACGCCCCTTCAGAATGTCAAAGGTCACATATGCTTAAGGCCAACCACCATCCTGTTTGTCAGAAGTCACACGCACTTCACAGAACCTAGAGTTCCAGTCCAGAGTCTGAGCTGCGCCAGCCTGTCCATATTTTTGTTACTTGTACCTGCAAAATATGAGCCTTCTCAACTATCACCCAATCTGTCTAAGGCCAAGAAAACAGAAAGGGAATGTTTACGTTCTTTTTAAAGTAATGTTTTGGGTAATAAAAATGAAACTTATATTAAATGTATTTAATTTTTAAATTTCAAATGTAGGCACTGTCACACAGTTCCAGGGTTCTGGGTTTGTGGGTTTGAACCTCAGATGACTGTCTGTGAGAAGTGTGGTGTGTTCTCTCTGTGTCTGCGTGGGTTTCCTCCGGGTGACTGTCTGTGAGGAGTGTGGTGTGTTCTCCCTGTGTCTGCGTGGGTTTCCTCCAGGTGACTGTCTGTGGGGAGTGTGGTGTGTTCTCCCTGTGTCTGCGTGGGTTTCCTCCGAGTGACTGTCTGTGAGGAGTGTGGTGTGTTCTCCCTGTGTCTGTGTGGGTTTCCTCCAGGTGACTGTCTATGTGGAGTTTGGTGTGTTCTCTCTGTGTCTGCGTGGGTTTCCTCCGGGTGACTGTCTGTAAGGAATGTGATGTGTTCTCCCTGTGTCTGCGTGGGTTTCCTCCGAGTGACTGTCTGTGAGGAGTGTGGTGTGTTCTCCCTGTGTCTGTGTGGGTTTCCTCCGAGTGACTGTCTGTGAGGAGTGTGGTGTGTTCTCCCTGTGTCTGTGTGGGTTTCCGCCGGGTGACTGTCTGTGAGGAGTGTGGTGTGTTCTCCCTGTGTCTGTGTGCGTTTCCTCCGAGTGACTGTCTGTGAGGAGTGTGGTGTGTTCTCCCTGTGTCTGTGTGGGTTTCCTCCGGGTGACTGTCTGTGAGGAGTGTGGTGTGTTCTCCCTGTGTCTGTGTGGGTTTCCTCCAGGTGACTGTCTGTGAGGAGTGTGGTGTGTTCTCCCTGTGTCTGTGTCTCCCTGCGAAGTACTAGCGCCCCCTCCAGAGTTTGTTCCCACCTTGCGCCCAGTGATTTCGGTAGGCTACGGATCCACTGTGATCCTGAATTGGATAAGGGTTACAAACAACATATGATTGAATTTCAAATGTAGGTGACCAGCAAAAAAAAAATACTTCCCTTACATTATTTGAAGTTAGCAGATTTTGGACGAACACTCAAAAAAAATCTATTACATTTGACTACCTCTCTCCCATTACCTCTCTCGTATGGGACAACATTACTCATTGGGAAAAAAAATCACAATGTCATTGACAAAGACACATCACTGTCCCTGTCTGAACAACACACAGCCGGTTGAACTTGACTTGAATGATAAAATAAAGACGATGGTTAGAAAAGCAGTATCAGCCTCGTGCGTGTAATCTTAGAGAGACAACGAACAAGCTTGATGTTACTTCTCGTTTGAAGATGTGGAGGAATGGAGGGTGCAGGATGTTATGATGTTTGAAACTATGTACCTTCCTCATATCATTGTACTGTCAGTGCAGTGTTTCTGTTGGATGATAACAAGAGAATTTTTATCATTGTGTCTGAGTTCACAAGCGCGAGAATGACAGCAACCCACCTCTTCTGGAAGTTTATATTCACACAGTTTACCTTGGCTAAGTCTCACTGGTGTTATCAAGTTCCTCCTTTTCCTTCTCTTGGACTGGGAGAGCTCTTCAAGGGACTGTCACAATTCATCAGGTGTGGAGCTAGAAAAAACAATATGCCTGAATGAATGTGGCAAAGAAAACCTAATTCAGTTGTTCACTGCACCTCTTAGAGCCCTTTATTTGTCACGAGTAAAATAATGATTAACTATGAAATAATTGTAATAATTAATCATTTTTAATATTAATTATTCATTTTTAGCCGCTTCATCCCATTCAGGGCCTTTGTTGTTCTTGATTGTACAAGAAGTCATGGGTGCAAGGCAGAAATACACACTCATTAATTCACACACCCGGTGTGTTAACTAATCTATTTAAAAATATCTCATGCATGTAACTGCAGTCTTTTTTATAATAATAACAACCAATTATTAACTATTAATAAATAATTATTAATAATAACAATACAGGGTGGCACGGTGGCGCAGCAGGTAGGCGTCGCAGTCACATGGCTCCAGGGACCTGGAGGTTGTGGGTTCGATTCCCGCGCCGGGTGACTGTCTGTGAGGAGTGTGGTGTGTTCTCTCTGTGTCTGCGTGGGTTTCCTCCGGGTGACTGTCTGTGAGGAGTGTGGTGTGTTCTCTCTGTGTCTGCGTGGGTTTCTTCCGGGTGACTGTCTGTGAGGAGTGTGGTGTGTTCTCTCTGTGTTTGTGTGGGTTTCCTCCGGGTGACTGTCTGTGAGGAGTGTGGTGTGTTCTCTCTGTGTCTGCGTGGGTTTCTTCCGGGTGACTGTCTGTGAGGAGTGTGGTGTGTTCTCTCTGTGTCTGCGTGGGTTTCCTCCGGGTGACTGTCTGTGAGGAGTGTGGTGTGTTCTCCCTGTGTTTGTGTGGGTTTCCTCCGGGTGACTGTCTGTGAGGAGTGTGGTGTGTTCTCTCTGTGTCTGCGTGGGTTTCCTCCGGGTGACTGTCTGTGAGGAGTGTGGTGTGTTCTCTCTGTGTCTGCGTGGGTTTCCTCCGGGTGACTGTCTGTGAGGAGTGTGGTGTGTTCCCTCTGTGTCTGTGTTTCTTAGTTAAAAATATCTATGTTTTAGTTAAAAATGTCTATCTAAGTTTTTTTTTGTTTGTTTGTTTTGTTTATTGCCCAGAAGAGTGAAAACAATCATCATTCTGAGTACAAAAGAAGTGCCAAAATGTGTGTGTATAGTTATTTATAAATAACTACATAAAGTAAGAACTATGGCAGGCTACTTACTACAGCTTTAGAGTGGGTGTTGGTCTATCTATTACTTTGGCTGCTGAGAGTATTTGGGAGAGTGAAGTGAAAACTGTTACTGCTATTTTAAAACTAAAACAGTCACTCAAAAGTACAAAATGTGTCCTTTTGTTTGTATGTATATTTGCTCTTGTGTGTTTAATCTAGTCATTGATAAAGCACAGTTGGTCATATCAGTGTATTGTTTAATAGAGTCACATTGTGTGTCTATCAGTATTTCAATGTCTTAAACATACTGTTTTACAGAGGAAGAAAAGAATAAGGACTGTGATATTTGCCTTGCTTTAACATGCCCCAGGGGTTTTGTCCGTATCTCAATTAAAACATTTAAGTAAATGTAAAGTAAATCTAATCAAAGGTAATGCTTTTCAACAGCAGGATGTGTCATACACCCAACAGTGTTCTCCACACCAGAAGAAACATGCCGTTTTCGGTTGCCCCAATTCAAAAAGCGGTGACTTCAGAGCATCTCAATCCAATGCTTCTCTACATGTCGCCCAGCTGTGTCCGCTTTGTGTCTGTTTACACCTCACACTCAGAATCAGCTGAACTGCAATTTCTTTTTGTTTATTGCTGAGTGGCACGAGATGGACTTAGAAGCAGGTGTGGAGCTTCTCTAAGGCACGCAACAGTTCGAACGCTTCCGGTTGAGTTTGGCAAATGCTGGGAATGTGACATGGCCAAACATACTATATTAATTTCTTTATGGCTGTGATGTTACACTGGGATAGAAACATCTTTCTCTATTGTTCCACTCATCATAAAATACACAAAAATATAATAGACACATTTTTAAACTTGGTGAATGACAAAACTGGAGGACAGAGTGAAAATATACTTGTCTGGATGGATTAAGCATTGCTTAGGGCACTGTAAGAATAAGAGTTTTTATATGTTTGTGTGGACAGAGGCATGGAATTAAACTATTAAAAGTAAAACGCAGAAATAGGATGTGCTACTTTTAGTTATGGCTGCCTGAGAGGAAAAACAGAGATTGCAAGGTGGACTGCCCTGTTTTTGGACAACAGACGTCACCGAGGAGTCCTCGGTTCCTGAACTGGTTGACAATGTCCTGTTTATATAAACCTCTATAAATACACACAAACAAGGGCTTGCATGCAAAGCCTCACACAAACCTATAGCCTTGTCCCTGCACACACAGAGCAATTAAAGAAAGAATTCCAACCACAACAATAAAGTCTGGGCCCTCTTGACTGTTCCAGCAGCTCTAATCAACCGCACCAAAATGTCCCAGTTCCGCCACATCTCCGTTGTGCGAGCTCAGGGCCCATCAGCCTCGACACTTGGGTCAGCACGTGTGAACCCAGATTTTCTCCGCCAGTTGCTCCTTTGTTCCCTCAATCAATGGGAAAATATTCTTTTTTTTTCTGTAACCTGCAAGATTTGATATAATAAAAAACACAGTAGCAATGCACAAAGCTGTAATGCCGGTGCTGACGCACAATAGACAACAATGTCCTGTTGAAGATTGAATTTTTTTTTTCCTCTTCCTGGAACATGCTCTTCTCACACCCTTCAAGCACACACACACATTGCTTCCCTCTAGTCTGCTTCTTTTCAGTCCACACCATTGTCCTGCCTATTAATTCCATATGGGAAGCAATCCAGTGGATTTTCTGTGTTAATGCTTTCCCATTGTCGGGAGCTTTACAATCAAGAAAGATCGATGAAACAGGCTTATTTCAGGTAGAGCGTGGATTCATTTTGGAGAAAAGAACATGCAGATCACTGAGGGGAAACACCACCAAGTTCTCTCACTGAAAGTCTGAGATATAAACTAAATTTGTAGAAACCACAGAAAAGAATGTAATGAAATCGGATGCTGTAGAGCGGCCACATACGTAACTAAGGTCAGAATAATGTCAAGCATCAGCCAGAACAGTGGAAATGTGGCCTCTGCAATGTTAAACGTCCAGTAAGTCTGGGGGAGGTTGGATTGATGTTTTATCTTAATAATATCCCAGATCTTAGAAGAAGGGTGGCGGATTGCAGTATGTCCAACACTGTGATGATGCTGGGGTCGATTGTTCCCTCAAATCCTCAAATGTAACTCTAACCCAATGTTAGAACCGGCTAAAAGTGAAAAAACATTATACTTAACAGGAAGAAGGAATCAAGACTGAAGGCCAGAACCTCCGGTAGACCTAAAGAGGACGATCCAAATGAACTGAAACCAAAGACAGCACGGTGGTGTGTATTTAGTCCAGACGAGAGCTCTGCTGCATGGTCTCATGGTGGATATAATGTCAAAAGTGTTCTCTTTCCCCATTGCTAGAGAAAGAATGCATTTGGCGCTCGTATAACCTTTGAAGGAAAAGCACACAAACACATCTCCAAAGCTGTTGTACCTGCAGCACTGAACCAGAGCCTTCAGGAATAGAGCCAGGGTCAGATTTATAGTTCTGGCCATGAACGTGTGGGAGCTGCTTTTGTTCTTATCCATGTTTTCCCTGCCTGGTTTTCCCTTTGCAGGTGTGGGATCTGTGAGGGGACTGGTGCACTACTCCACACAACAGACCTGATTCCTCCACATATTGAAAATGCTTGAGTTTTGTAAACATTTATCACTTCCATGTCATGAACATCAACTTAAACACATGGGAAAGGGACTAAAGGTACAAAAGTTTTTGATGTCATATTCTTAACAACAAATACATTTTGGTTTTTGTCTTGAGTTGAACTTATAACACAGTGAATACAGTTATTTGAACCGACTATAAACCCTTAAACCCCCAAAGTACACTCACAATACGCTCAAAAGTATCCAGACACCTCTGCCAATTAGTGACTTCAGACTTCAGCTACCTCAGATCAGTCCAAGTTTTCTGCTTTGTGGTCTACTAACGAACTTTCCAAGATACGAACCGAGCATTTAAATATTTTTTGTCTCCACCAACGAACCATGACTCTAGAAACGAACCCGAGCCTCCGTCGAGCCGGCGGCTGGAAATGACCATTGACCCCAATAGGCGAGTCTCCCAGCGCCCCCCAGACTTGAGTGAGCTTTTAAGATTAGCACATTGTAGCTTTAGCAATTTAGCATTAGCGTAAATAGCAGACATCGAAATTCGTGCTAAGTTAAGCCGTATCTACGCTTCGTCTCCCCACATTCACCACCTACTCTCCGTTATTCCACCCACCCCCCACCTCCCGTCATACAGCCAGTGCCTGTGTTACTGCTCCAGCCAATCGTCACGTCTTCTAGGTAGCAATGTGTAACCACTTACAACTTTATTTCTTTTTTATTACTGTTTCCACTGTATTTCTCTTTTATTTTTAGTAACGCTACATGTATTTTTTACTAATTTGAGAGTGTTGTAAACATATATCAGTGCAAACAGGGTGACTTTCGGGGTGGGGGCTGGAACGCATTAATTGCTTTTCCATTATTTTAAATGGGGAAAATTGACTCGAGAAACTAACTTTTCTACTTACGAACCGGGCCACGGAACGGATCAAGTTCGTAGGTAGAGGTTCCACTGTATTTTAATTTGACAATACGTACAGATACAGCCGAAACAACTTCTTAGTATTTGACTGTTCTCAGGGGAAAAAAAAAAGATGTTTCACACATTGTATTCTCAATCATTTCACCTTCTGTTAGGATAAAAAGGAGAGAGTGATTCAGCAGAGCTCTGCATATCAGCCTGGAGAAATCGTTTCAGTGAGGAGTTCAATCCTCTTTTCTTCTTTGCTCTGAAGAGGGGAGTGGTTTTCCAGGACTGTTAGGAGTTCAGCCCCTTTGAGGAAGGAGGACCCACCCCCACCTTTTCACACCGGCACCTTCAGATCTTCTCAGCCCTGACTTTTCCATCAGTGATTCACTGAAACCAAAGATGTTCATTATTTTATAAAAGCCCAATGGTAACGGAGGTGGTGGAGAGGTTATTACACTCCACTTTTCCAAGTAGGGCCTATTATTTGCAGCAGAGGTGGTGATTTCAGAGAACAGAGATGACGACCGTCCAAAGTTCCCAACGTTTTGGCAAAAATCGATGATTGACCCGAGAGCAAAAATGTAATTAATCTACATACACCTTTCAACCAAAATATTAAGAACACTCAGGTGAAATGAATAACATTTATATCCCAGAGCAGTCATCTCTCAGTCAGTTCTTGTAGTAAACACGCTTGAAACTCAATATTATTCACCTAAGACTTCCATATTCCTAGATCTTTCCAAGCAAATGGTCCTCCCATATTATTGTGTGTGGTGGTGGTCTGAATAACTCTTTCCATGGTAATCTGATGTGTGATGGGGTTTTCAGCAGCTGTTGTAGATGTCCCATGGCCTCTGAGAACGTCCCTTTACTAAGGCTGTTGGATCAGATCTGTGAATCAGACTATGACGTATTCGTCCCTAACAGGCTAACCCATTATTCCCAAGCAGGATCAGAGGCTGCTGCACAGTGTTTTCCATCCTCCACCTGTGCTTGACCTTGACACTGCAGATTCAGTAACGGCTCTGTCTAAACACAGCGAGCACGTGGACGTAGCAGAGAACTCCAAAGATGTTTGTTAATGGGCCAGTCTCGACGGCATGAAAAGACAAATTAAAAAAACGTTCTCTTTGGCTAATGTTAATGTGTCTAACTGATGTCAGCAAAGTTGTTCATCTAATGTTTTTTTAAATGTCATTGCGCACACTGGGCAGCTATCTGTACGACCAGCTTCACCAAAGTACAGTGATCATGAGCTTAAAAGCTCGTGTTCCGTCCGTACCCTCAGCAATGGCTTCCTCCAAGGATGTGTGTTGAGCCCACTTCTCTATTCACTCTATACATCCGACTGCAGTTCTGCCCACCCAGAGAACATCATAGTGAAATTTGCTGATGACACAACAGTGGTGGGACTGATCACAGGGGGAGACAAGACGGCCTAAAGAGATGAGGTCCTGAAACTTGGTGAGTGGAGTGCAGCTAACAACCTGGCACTGAATATCACTAAGACTAAAGAACTCATCCTGGACTTCCTGCGGAACAGGACCACTCCTGCCCCCTTATACATGAACGGTGAATGTGTGGAGCAAGTGGAATCTTTCAAATTCCTTGGAGTTCACATCTCTGCAGACCTCTCTTGGACAGTCAACACATCTGCACTGGTTAAGAAGGCCCAGCAGTGGCTTCGTTTCCTGAGGGTGCTCAGGAAGGAGCAACTACACACGCGCCTGCTGGTGACCTTCTACCACTCCACCATAGAGAGCCTACTGACCTATGCTGTGACAATGTGGCACTCCGGTTGCACAGAGGCTGACAGAAAGAGGCTGCAGAGGGTGACCAATACTGCAGGAAAAATCATTGGCTGCTCTCTGCCTTCCATAAACTCCATCTATAATTCCTGCTGTATCAGTAGGGCCAGGAACATTCTGAAGGGTAACACCCATCCTGGCTTCCACCTCCTTAACCTGTTGCCTTCTGGTAGGCGCTACAAGTCCATACCGGCCAAAACAAACAGACTCAGGGACAGCTTCTTTCCCAAAGCCATCACGCTGCTAAATGGGAATCTGCACTAACATTTACAGTGTCTCATCGGTTTTGTCTGTCCTATTCGTCTATAGGGTACTTATATGTTGAGTTCTTGTCTGTGCACAGTAGCGTTTTTTAGACAGTAGTTTTTATTAGTTAGTTCTAACTTTTCTATTTAAATATTGCACAGTGGGCACTTTTTAAGGAGCAGCTTCCAATTTCGTTGTACTATGTATACTGTGAATGCTGTGTATAATGACAATAAAGGCTTTCTATTCTATTCTATTCTATTCTAAAAAAAAGCAGATGTTTGCACAATTTAATTGCATTATTATATTATCATCCTAAGATGATATCCTATATGACTATAGAGTTTCAAATACAAAAAGTATTGAAAAACAAGTTTAAAATCCACAGAAAAAAAATTAATCAGTATCAAATTTAAATCACATTTAGAATTTTTTAGTTTTTTTAACAGTACATGACTTCATCATCATTATGTGCAACAAAATTAGTCCCATTATGTTATTGATTATATAAATAATCAGTTACTCATTCAGTGCCATGTTAAATTCAGGGAATATTTTTTTAGTGGAAACAGAAAATTATAAACCCATAAAATAGTAATATATTTATAGTATTCAGAAAAGTTCTTTTTTCAAATGATTTCCAGCACATGATTTTGTAAAGTACCACCACTGCATTATAACTATTTCACAGGGTTTAATTTGTGATGGTTTTTACGATTTTCACACATTGATTTCACAAACATTTGAATAGTAATTTCCATTACAAATAGCTGTTCCCTGCCAAGAAGGGAAAACAAAATACACACCTGGGCTTTTACCTGGCAGGCTGCCTCAGTGTTGTTACAGGTGCATGAGAAGGCTGTGTTTTTTCCCATTATTCTGCTCCCTGTAGTAAACCAATGATCATATTCCGGTAATCAGTCAGTTTGTAGATGATGGACGATAGGACAGGACACAGATGGAGATGAGATAATCTAGAGAAGGTATGAAAAATATGTCACATCTTCATGCTCAAAAAATGCACTTTCCTCTAACTCTGTTATTCTCTCCATTAGCTCAATATTAACTGTCTGCACCAGTGTAGCATTCACTTATTTTTTTTTACTAATATTATATTTACTATTAAATACCAATGTAGCGCCCCTTGAATATATGTACACAACTTTGTTTATTATATTATAAAGCCTACAGTTGCTGATACTAGTCAGATTATTGAAATATTATTATTATAGCTTGAAAAGTAATTGTATAAAACTAAAAAATTAGACATTTTTGATGATGATTCAGTGTTGATAGTTCACTTTATACAGTTATATATGGGTTTCCTCCGGATGATTGTCTGTGAGGAGGGTGGTGTGTTCTCCCTGTGTCTGCGTGGATTTCCTCCGGGTGACTGTCTGTGAGGAGTTGGGTGTGTTCTCCCTGTGTCTGCGTGGGTTTCCTCCGGGTGACTGTCTGTGAGGAGTGTAGTGTGTTCTCCCTGTGTCTACGTGGGTTTCCTCCGGGTGACTGTCTGTGAGGAGTGTGGTGTGTTCTCCCTGTGTCTGCGTGGGTTTCCTTCGGGTGACTGTCTGTGAGGAGTTGGGTGTGTTCTCCCTGTGTCTGCGTGGGTTTCCTCCGGGTGACTGTCTGTGAGGAGTGTGGTGTGTTCTCCCTGTGTCTGCGTGGGTTTCCTTCGGGTGACTGTCTGTGAGGAGTGTGGTGTGTTCTCTCTGTGTCTGCGTGGGTTTCCTCCGGGTGACTGTCTGTGAGGAGTGTAGTGTGTTCTCCCTGTGTCTGCGTGGGTTTCCTCCGGGTGACTGTCTGTGAGGAGTTGGTGTGTTCTCCCTGTGTCTGCGTGGGTTTCCTCCGGGTGACTGTCTGTGAGGAGTGTGGTGTGTTCTCCCTGTGTCTGCGTGGGTTTCCTCCGGGTGACTGTCTGTGAGGAGTGTGGTGTGTTCTCCCTGTGTTTGCGTGGCTTTCCTCCAGGTGACTGTCTGTGAGGAGTGTGGTGTGTTCTCCCTGTGTCTGCGTGGCTTTCCTCCGGGTGACTGTCTGTGAGGAGTGTGGTGTGTTCTCCCTGTGTCTGCGTGGCTTTCCTCCGGGTGACTGTCTGTGAGGAGTGTGGTGTGTTCTCCCTGTGTCTGCGTGGGTTTCCTCCGGGTGACTGTCTGTGAGGAGTGTGGTGTGTTCTCTCTGTGTCTGCGTGGGTTTCCTCTGGGTGACTGTCTGTGAGGAGTGTGGTGTGTTCTCTCTGTGTCTGCGTGGGTTTCCTCCGGGTGACTGTCTGTGAGGAGTTGGTGTGTTCTCCCTGTGTCTGCGTGGGTTTCCTCCGGGTGACTGTCTGTGAGGAGTTGGTGTGTTCTCCCTGTGTCTGCGTGGGTTTCCTCCGGGTGACTGTCTGTGAGGAGTGTGGTGTGTTCTCCCTGTGTCTGCGTGGGTTTCCTCCGGGTGACTGTCTGTGAGGAGTTGGCGTGTTCTCCCTGTGTCTGGTAGGTGGATTGGCGACTCAAAAGTGTCCGTAGGTGTGAGTGTGTGAGTGAATGTGTGTGTGTGTGTGTGTGTCTGCGTTGCCCTGTGCAGGACTGGCACCCCCTCCAGGGTGTATTCCTGCCTTGCGCCCAATGATTCCAGGTAGGCTCTGGACCCACCGCGACCCTGAATGGATAAGGGTTAGAGATAAAGGATGAATGAATGAATGTTGTAGTGTTTTAACATTAAGATCTACATTGTTTAAGTTATAAATGAACAATACTCAGTTAAAGAGTAATGTATGTGATTTGAACTTTTGTAATTAGAATTGTAAAATGACTCTCCGGAGAGTGATATCATCACAACAAAGTGACAGCAACCTGACCCACATACAAGATCTCCACTGACCCTACAAATCTTCTTCATTAACATATACATGTTCCGTTAACTTTTCAGCACCCAAACTCTTGTGGTCCTGGGGCCATTGCTGATCATTTCTTGGTCCTAAACTGTAAATATAAATGGCTAGGTTATTTTAATCAGGAAATCATTTCTAAATGTTCTACAGCTGATACTGGATCTACTTTAATAAGCACAAATTCAGGGGCCACTGGTGGTTTGGTGATACTTATGCAACCACTTATTTCGCTCATAGCTAGAACAGAACAGAACGAATACAGTCAAATTTCACCTAGACCTCTATAAAACTCCAGAATAAAGACAAATACCGCTGCAGTGTCAATACTGCAATAATCTGACCACGAAACCTAAAAAGCCTAATGTTTTACTTATTCACTTTAACCACAAGATGGCATTCTCTTTTTCTTAAAGTTACTCATATGTCCATCTCAACCACACACAACCTATACTTTATATAATGCTTAGCATCATCATGTGTCCAGTTCCAAAATGTCTAAAGTAATCTGAACTTATATATTACTTCATGTGTACGGTTTTTCAGATCAGGAAAACGGAACCTCTGACGAGAACAAATAATGTTTGTGTAAACCATCAGAAAGCTAAAATATATACAGAGAAAAACACCACAGACCTTGCCATTTAGACAAATCCAGGACGACTGATGTATGCAGACACTGTGAGGTGTTCTAATTAGGGGCCATGTTCTTCCCAGACATGACAACAATCATTACAGACAAAACAAAGTAGTTAAGAGCTTCAAAACATGTTTCTTCAGTGGTTTTTTGACCGCAGTGTATCATTTATGAATCGGGTATGTTTGTTATTGCGCAGTGAATGATGGGACAGGGTCAAAGGCTTCAAGTTTAGCTCTCCTAAAAACGAACAAGTATTAAAGCCTTGCGGTGATTCTTTCAAATGGGAAATTGAATCATAGTGGCTAAAGTGGAACTTTATTGTCCAGTTAAGATGAATGGTAGACGGATTTGAGATGGAAATGACATTTCCTGACCATGCGGAATAACAAAGGCACAAGGGATAATTCTTTTCAAAAACTGGACAATGTGCGCTCTTTCGGTCTTGACTCAAACCACATGTCGGAGCCGGGGTTAAACTCTTTTTCTGTTTTCACATCTGCTGCATGGAAAAAGGCCTGTGAAAATGAATCAGTATTTATTTGGTTTTCCGGTGCAGTAGTATGTGAATACCACAAACTTAATTACAGTACAAACAATGTTTTCAATGCAGGATTGTATTTGAATGTTTAAGTTTAAACATTAGATTTATATGATTTCGCATTGCAGGAAATGGTAGAGATCCCTGCTCCATACGTCCTGGTGATGTTTAGGTTATATCAGTTAACAATGCCAAAACTCGTTAAGTGGGATGTATTCATTTACCAGCTTCAGTCTTGGCCTTTATTACAGCATCCCTCTCTTTATCCAAAGATCTGCCCTCACTTTGCCCTCAGTAATCCACAGAAATATGGCGTAGAAGTTTATGGCATTTCCTGCTTCTCACTTTTGTGGTTGGTTTTACGGTTTAAGAAAAAATAATGGTGCAATACTCAACCTAATAGGGTCACTGCATATGTGTACGATTCCAGACTACTCCATCTCTTACTGTACATTTTAACAACCTCTCTCTGACCCTTTCAACATTGGATAGATCCTGCCCAAATGACTGCTACTGACCAAAAACATTTAGTTGTTCATCATAAACTACAAACGTGGAACTGCAATATAAGGGTTTCTAATAAAACGGCCAGTAAGCAGTTGTGTGGTCTCAATCAAGTGTAACAGTGACTCTCGCTGTAAAGATTGATTCAGCACTGTTGAATTTTATTGTGCACTGCCCCCAGAATGACGAACCGAACACCAGGGAGCAAGGCCCCGTGCCCCAGAGGTCACCTTGATGTTGCGGAACATGAAAAAGCCCCTTGACCCAAAGAGCTTCCTCTGATGCCTCTCTGACTCATGCTCGTGAGGAGAAGAGCAACAGGAGTCATCGGAGATCAAGGAGAATACAAACAGGTCATGAAAACAAAGAGCCTCTGGGCAGTCTTTAGTCTTAAAGGCTCAATCAGGAAGTTACAAACCAGCATTGTCCCCAACTGTAGGACTAACATTGAAAGAAAATAATAATGAAGTGGTAGTTGCCTGTGGTACTTATAGAATATTGCTACAATACAAGCACAATACAATACAAGGTGTTAAATATGAACAAAAAAAAAAGAGTGATTTCACCACAGAAATCAATAGGCTTAGAAATTTCTGGGGGTCCTCTGCTAGTAATTCCTTCATTCATTCATTGTCTGTAAGCGCTTATCCAGTTCAGGGTCATGGTGGGTCTGGAGCCTACCTGGAATCATTGGGCGCAAGGCAGTAACACACCCTGGAGGGGGCGCCAGTCCTTGGCAGAACGACACACACTCTCATGTTTGCTCCGCTAGGAATTACTGATATTAATGATATTAGAATTAACGTCTAAAAGTTAACGGACATGTTACAGTTGCTCTGTATGTTGCAATATTCAAATCTGACCATTCAGTTGCACCGATTCCTAAGCATGCCTTTAAACCTATGTAGGTTCAGTTGATGTCTATCCTTTCAAGTTCGTCTATTAAACCGCATAAGTGCAGCCCTGTATTCATCAGCCTTTTGTTTGTCATTTACCACAACTTGAACAATGGGATGAAACGCTCTCCAAGGACTGTCAGTGCCCCCAGCTGGGATTCACGGACGTGCCTTTTTGGATGCATCCTACTGCTCCAAAACCACAGAGGAATTGTGCCCCTGGCGAATCAGGACACACAAGTCTTTTGTAGATTGTTTGGTGCATGTGGTCCACACATTTTCCCCTCTGTGGCTGTAGCGCTCTTTCCGGACAGAGTACACACTCATCCAAGGGCCAAGACACACAGATGCACCCAGGCTGTCTAAGTGGCTGCAGTGGTGTGAGTGTGTGATCTATCAACACACCTGGACACCGTTGGACTGCAGTTGATAGGAAATTTGCAAGATGGCTTCAACACAGCGCAGTTGGACTGCCATGGAAGGCTGTGCTGCTGGGGGGACGCTTTTTAATCTAGAGTTAAAAGCATACGTTGAAACTCTTTTAGCTCAAAGGTGGGTTAAACAGTTGAAAGTGTTGGGTGCTGATAAATACTGACATCACAACACGGCGATGACATGGGTGGGCTTTGGGACGTTTTTAAAGTTAGCCTTTTCACTACTAGTTTCATTATTTGGACGGTCTTTTGTTAATGAGTAACTTATAACGCAAAGGCACAAGCAAAAACGCTCATTCATTAAAAAAGTATTGAAGAACCCAATGTCCCCAAACATTCCATGGACACTGTGTAGGATTAGTGCTAGATGGAAAGCAATAAATCAGTTTTGAAGACTTTCCTCACCTCCATCCCTGTCAGCTGTGGCCATGGCAGTTTCGGTAAGACTCGTGTTTTATACGGAGGTAATGAAAAGTTTATGGAAAACAGGTGGGCATCAGATGACTTCCACAGCACTGGTACTGCGAAATAGCTGAATATGGGAACAGGATATATGCTTTAAAGTAGGGCTGGAGAATAAATCAATATCAATATATATCGCAATATAAAATCGTTCAATAACAATAATATGATTTTTAAAACACATTTTCTATATTTTTAATATACACAGTTCACAGCATGTGTTAATGACTGGCGGTGGTTGCAGTGCGCTGCCCATTTCAATGCCATCAATTGTCAAATTTGTTCAAAGATATTAATATTGACAAAGCCAAGACGTTTATGTTTCTTGGCAGTTTTTTTCTGTCACTTTTACACTGTTTATATCGATATCAGACTGATATCATATCGACTGACATTTGGAAATATACCGTGATATAAATGTTGGTCATATTTAAAGCAACCCAGCTAAATAACATATTGTGTGATGATTTCGGTGAATATTTAACACAGTGCTAATGGAGTAACTTTAACCAGAAACATGTGATTATTTTGTTCATGGCTTGCGTTTCTTTAACATACTTTCTTTATCTATTGTTACTTACTAGATACCCAAGGACGCTTTACAATCCACACTGTTCAGAATGCTCAATCAACACACACACTGGTGAGAAGCGGCAGCCAAACGCGCACAGAGTACTCTCGACCAGGAACGACCGTCCACCTGGAGGACTACATCGGGCACTGGGGTTTAACCCAGGACAGAGCGCCAATCCATATGCTCACACTCATTCACACATACAGATATTCATTCACATACACACCAGGATAGTTATTAGAGAAGCCAATTCACCTACCCTCCATGTTTTTTGACTGTGGGAGGAAACCGGAGACCCCGGAGGAAACCCACGTAGACACAGGGAGAACATGGAAACTCCACCCAGATGGGACTTGAACCCAAGATCCCAGCGCTGGGAGGCGAACGTGCTCACCACTAAGCCACCGTTCCGCCCAATCTTATTAATCTAGACATGTGTTTTATTACTATAGCAGACACATTGTGTCAGAATTAACATCTGAATGGAATTCTCAAACAGAGAGGGAGTGATCAAATCCACAGATAATCTGATTATAACTTCTGTAATTATGTCAATGTTTGATCACTTCTGACATCTGTAAGTCACTTTTTAATGTTCTCTTTGTGTGACTGTAGGCAATGGGGAGATGTGGACAGAGGAGTTGCCAGATTGGTGGGAGAAAGTCAAATTTCCAACTAGTCAACTAGTCATGAGGAAACCCCCTTTACCTCTCTTCACCTCTTTGTCCCTCCTTCCCTTGTTTTTTCTTTCATCATCTCTTTCTTTCTCTCTCTCTCTCTCTTTCTAAATGACACAGTATGAGGTGGGTAGTTGAGTCAGAGCATGTCTGCCTACGTGGGCGTGTGTGCGTGAGTGATCATGCAACTTTGCGTCCAGCGTGTCTCCTTATTATTTTTTTTGTGCGCATTTCTGAACATGTTTTTTTTAGAGAAAGGCCGAATGAAAAAGAGAAAGCCTGCATATCACTTCTATCTGTGGTCAAGATCTAGTGGATGAAACATTGCTTGACCACACTACGTGGGCATCATCATCATCATTATCATCATCTTCCCTGGGCTATGGAATAGACCACGGGGTGTAGGTACACACAGTGTGAGCGCCACTAATATGAGAATGACACCTCTGCGCCCACACATGGCCTGTTCCTCACCAATCACAGTCACTCACCAAGGCCTGGCGGGTGGGCGGACGCATCACGCAGGCTAAGTAATGAAGGTGTTGATGGAGAACACCACCGTTTTCACACGTCACACTGGGCAGATTGGTCATAACTGAAAAAACACAGAAAAGGAATGAAAAAAAAAACACGACTTGTGTCATCAGTAAATACAGACAGAAATAGATGATCACACGTAACTGTAATGAAATGAATCACCTGAGACACATTTTAATTAACCAACATGTTCCCCACAGATATGCACCTACATACAATAAGGCCCTAGTGGCATTCTAGGGGAAAAAAATCTCTCATTCCTAACGATGGAAATTATCCATTTCTCTCCAGAAAAAACATACACACACTGGCAGAACAGATGATCCACATCCTCATAAGAAGAAACCCACACTTCCAATTAGCATGGTCCTTATTAGCTTTAGATGAACGATCCCCCAAGGCATCTTGTGCAAGAGTGCAGGCCTGGCAACCCACACAGAGTGCACACACATGTCCACTTTAACTGGCAGCCAAACTCCACTGTGGTGGTTTAATGCTCTAAGAAGGCAAAGTCTTTTCAGTGCTGCTACATGCACTGGGCCCACAAGTCTTGATAATGTTAGTGTAACTCCACAACGCAGCACAACCCCATAGGAGGATGGATTTCCTTTCAATTCGTGGTTCCTCTCAACGGCCTTTATTCGTCAAAGCTGCATAAAAGTGAGCGCAGACGTGACCGCAGTTCATACGTTCATAGAACGTGGAAACAAGCAGAAATTTCAGCGCAGTTGATGAATCAGCTTTAGTGCCTGACATCAAAGTCCAGTGCCTAATTTACATATCATTTACATAAAACACACCACCCTAATTCGAGCGGATATTTCAGTAATGAGTAAATTAAAAGATGAAATCCAGAGGGACATGAAACAATGACTGTGTTCTTAGCCGGAGCTTGAAGTCGAGCAGTGTATGCACTGCTCCGCCTGCTGACTAATATTTATAGCATTATTGTTATGACACCTGCAAAGAATAAAGCGTGAATTAAACAAAACAGGTTAGAGTGATTCAAGATGGTAGAATGATGTGATGTGTTCAAAGCTTACTGCAATGTTGTAGATGCATTTACTGCAATAACTGTGTATATGGTTTACCATGATTATATCAGTAATAAAAAAATAAATAAAACCATAGTGGAATATGACTCAAAAACACATTTTCTTGTCACATTGTGATTGCACTTCTGTTATTAACCTCAATGTATCACACATTCGTACCAGATGTGATTTTACAAAAACGAACCTGGAGAGTTATAAAACAGAGTTTACAACGTTGATGAAAATGGGCCACTATTTCTTTCTCTTTGGGCTTTGGGGTTGTTTCTCAGAATTATTGTTTTTCCAATGCACAAACAGCACTCAATTATCTCTCAATTATGCTGCAGCACTGATTTAAGTGATGTTTATTAAAAATAAATGTAACAGATTTATTTACCAAAATTTTGGATCACTGACTCATAAACACAGTATGTCCTTTTCAAAATAATTTGCAGATTTAGAAATGTTCAGTGGCAGTGACAGAAACCAAAGCATTCAATGTGTTAATGTCTACATAACAAAGTGCTAGTAGCTCTGAAAGAGCTGTAAGTAGAGTCCATTTAAAACTGAACAGGTGGAGACTAGCCACAGGACCCTTCAACCTCTAGCCTCCTCCTGTTCAGTGTTAAACTGACTCTACTTATAGGTCTTTCAGGCCTAATAGCACTGAATTAGACACTTGACGAAAACCTAGCGCTGAATAAGCCATTTTAAGTAATGACCAAATAGCAGTGTTAAGGGGTTACAATCTGATAAGAGGAGATAATTCAGCCCTAATGTTATGTGATCGGGTATAAACCCACATGTCTTCCCAATGGCAACAACATCAAATTCATTCCAATCACCGACCCTGTCAGGGAGAAGACGGAGAACAGAGTGGTTCCAGTTTTGCTGAAAGACTTTCTTGAACAGGACCATGACGCCGACTCATACACCCACAAAACAATACACACTCAGCTGCCAAAGGACAAAAGCATAGCGCATACCTGGCCATACCAGTAAAAACACTTCTAAAACAAAATCTGCAACCTTCCAGGCACTGCCGTTGAGTCATGGCTGACCCCCCCCCCCCCCCCCCCCCCCAAACCAAGAAGCCACAAATATTATCTACAAAACCACTGGCACCTGCTGATATGTAACTAAATCTTACTTACACACGAATGGCATGCAACCAATAAACACGCAATAAACACTTGGACTTGAAGCTGAGCCACGGCACATTAGCTTTCTGACCTGCTTCAAAGCTTTATGACATCAAAGACCGATGATGAATCGATGTTTTTGGCAAGAGACGCTGAGCTCATGTGTTCACTTGTGATTACGGGTGGCGAAGTCAGACACCATATAATCTTATTATAGATGTTTACTGGGGAATGTATATAGCACACAGCATGTTATGTACACACAAAGGACTAAGTGATGAATTGCCTCCTCCAGATCCCACTCTGTGATTTCAGTGAACTATGTAGGAGTAAGTTTAACACTGCTAATTTAACAGTGTAAATATTTTTTGCTCAGTAACCTTTTCTTTTACTTAGTTCTTTAGATAAGAAATGTGTTTGAACACGCTTTGATTATTTAATCACCGTACGGACGTCTGTGTTACTCTTACGTTGTGTCAGTTATTCGTCTTTTGGATCTGTAAAAGTGTAATTATACTTCACTTAACAGGTTTTTAGAATAGAATTGAGTTAGTTACGCTACACTAGCATTTTGGTTCTTTGAACAGAGGAGTTTAAAATAATAATAATAATAAACGTTCACTACAAGAAAGCTAAAAACACAGTGTATTGAAATAATATTGGCCTGTTATGTTTAAAGCTAATTAACAACCAGATTCATTCATTCATTCATTATCTGTAACCCTTATCCAATTCAGGGTCGCGGTGGGTCCAGAGCCTACCTGGAATCATTGGGCGCAAGGTGGGAATACACCCTGGAGGGGGCGCCAGTCCTTCACAGGGCAACACAGACACACACACATTCACTCACACACTCACACCTATGGACACTTTTGAGTCGCCAATCCACCTACCAACGTGTGTTTTTGGACTGTGGGAGGAAACCGGAGCACCCGGAGGAAACCCACGCAGACACAGGGAGAACACACCACACTCCTCACAGACAGTCACCCGGAGGAAACCCACGCAGACACAGGGAGAACACACCACACTCCTCACAGACAGTCACCCGGAGGAAACCCACGAAGACACAGGGAGAACACACCACACTCCTCACAGACAGTCACCCAGAGGACACCCACGCAGTCACAGGGAGAACACACCACACTCCTCACAGACAGTCACCCGGAGGAAACCCACGCAGACACAGGGAGAACACACCACACTCCTCACAGACAGTCACCCAGAGGACACCCACGCAGTCACAGGGAGAACACACCACACTCCTCACAGACAGTCACCCGGAGGAAACCCACGCAGACACAGAGAGAACACACCACACTCCTCACAGACAGTCACCCGGAGGAAACCCACGCAGACACAGGGAGAACACACCACACTCCTCACAGACAGTCACCCGGAGGAAACCCACGCAGACACAGGGAGAACACACCACACTCCTCACAGACAGTCACCCGGAGGAAACCCACGCAGACACAGGGAGAACACACCACACTCCTCACAGACAGTCACCCGGAGGAAACCCACGCAGACACAGGGAGAACACACCACACTCCTCACAGACAGTCACCCGGAGGAAACCCACGCAGACACAGGGAGAACACACCACACAGGGAGAACACACCACACTCCTCACAGACAGTCACCCGGAGCGGGAATCGAACCCACAACCTCCAGGCCCCTGTGACACTACCTGCTGCGCCACCGTGCCGCCCTCCGAAAGTTCAGTGGTTGCTATATTGTTCAAGACCCCCTCCAGTTAAACAGTAATTTAGCTTGTTAAAATGTCAGATTGTTTTGTGTTTTTTTCACACTAGAAGATGTATGGTGTGCAAAATTAACAGTGAGTGCCATTGCTGAGCATTTCCTCTTTGAAACTGCAGTGGTCCACTTTAAAATTGCCGTGTCTTAAATTCTCAAATTCTGATGACCAGAGTGTCTTACATCATAATCCAAAGAAACCAATCCTGTAAACTTGTGGGATGTGGCTTTCAAGCTGCAGGCGAGTTGTGGAAGAGTGAGTGGAGAAACTTATATGTACTTTCATAATAATTGAACCACACATACTGAATGAGAACGAGGTGGTAGGTTGTAATCATCAAAACACACAATTTTGATGATGAGAGATTAATCATAGGTGTTTAAACTTCTACCAGAATGTGTAGTGTCAGCTTGCAGCAGCGGTATTAACATTTTGAATTCAGGGTGTCTTCTAATATATTTAATCAAGCTTTAGTACGCTTTTTGTTCACAGCGCTAACGCAGGCATTTTTTATTTTTCTCCACAGTGAATTCAACTCAATTCAGGTCTGAACCTCTCAAAAACAGGCACGATGCCAACTACCTCTGAGTCAAATCAGAAAAATAACAAAATGGAGTGTTAAATCATCCAATGGAATCATTTAACTAGACCCCAAGCACCAAACAGCATCCTTAGATGGGCAAAACTTCCCATAATCTGCCATGACTCCATTTGTTTAGTGGTGTCGTTTTTCTAAAGGAAGTTGAATAAGGCGATTTGGAATAGACTGAACTCAGAACAAGAGTTAAACTTCTCTGAAACAGAGAATAAGCTGCTGAAAGAATTGTGTATTCCACTCAGTGACTCACTGCAGAGCCTGGGGAGTGAGTAGCAGGCTTCCACAGTGCCGTATGCCTCAGACCCCCTGTAGCTGGGTCTCAGCCCCCTCTGATGTGGCCACATATATCATCATCCCGAGAGGGCCAAAAAGTGCACAGAAGTGCTCACGCCAGTGAAGCTGGAGTCATTTGATGTAGAAGCTTTACTTAGAAAATGTTTGAGAAGGAAAAACAGCTTATGGTCATATCACAGAACGGACTGTGGCTTAGACATAGTTATTCTTGGATGATGCTACGGTATATCTGGGGGTACTTTGGCTTTCATGAAGTCAGAGTCTCTTTTCCTGTGATCCCTCCTCCATGGAAAGTTGCACAAGAGCAGGACGAGAGATTTAAAGTCATGTTAAAATATCCAAAAACTAAAATGGATGCCAGCAGCCAACAATAGATAAGAGTTCTTATTGTTGTAACCCATTTCCATTTCAAAAAAGTAATATTATAAAGGTCTAACTTTGCATACACTTCTCTTTAGACTCCAACTCATTGAAAATCAACATAAAGTTTCAGAAAGTTGCTAATAGCTTTAACCTTGACCCTTAGGTCAAAGCGAAGACACCAAAGTATACGTAACTGCAGAATTCAACCTGAGATTGAGCAGAAGCCCCAGTAAAACAATAAAATGCAAATACAACGATATTAGTTTCATACAAAATTGACATCAAAGGGTTTTCCCAATGTTAATAAAAACTGTATTAGGAGCAGTTTGTCTTTACTGAGGAAAAAATGTGTCTGGATTCATTTGTAGTAAATGGGTTGACTGGTCAGCACCTCAACCACATAATGTATTTTGCAGTTCTTTTGTGCAAATTGCTCGGGGTAACTGTCTGTTTGCCATAGAAACAGGAAACAAACTTTGCGGAATTGGCAAAAACAACAAAGTCCTAAAACTACATTCCCTAGTCCTAGTTCATTATTTTCGATGGCTGCTGCTGAAGTTTGAGAATGAGTAAGAATAATCAGTTTTTAACAGAAACAGAGGGAAACGCACCAATAATATAGACACTCGATGTAAATTTCTGCCAAGCCTCTAGCCTGGAGCTTTTGGCATGGTATAATTTACCAAGGTTCAGCCTAGTCTTACACATAAGTGGCCTGCTCTCCAGTGAGCCGTTCCAGTGGCTGGAATGTTTGTCAATCACTGGATTTTCTGCACCACATCAGAAGAAACGTCTGTAAGTGATGCCTACCATTTGTCATGAGGCTGGTGCCCAAATTCAACCATGAATAAAAAAACAACAACACAAAATTAGACTCAGACAGTTGAGGTTTCATACATGGAAAAATGTAACTAAAGAAAATATAGGGAAAAAAGGTCTTATAGTCTTAAAGTCTTACATGATCCGTATAGGAGGACTACAACTATAGGAATAAGCAGTAATATGGAGAACAAACTTGTGGGACCTAAATCATGTGATCAATTCTTAAAGTGAAATAACATTCTAGTAAATCTTGACATTCACAGCACATTGAAGTGAACTTAAGACATGTTTTTCATAAATTGTACCATCCAGATTCACCCAATGTGTCACGTATCACAAGGCGGACTGACGGAGGCGGACGCACACGCTACAACACAGGTACTTTATTAACAAAAGAACAAAACAAACACAAAAGAACTTGAGGGCAAACACGACGACTGAATAAATGAAAGGGCTTGAAACAACAACATGAAATGAGGCAGCGAAAACAAGGAACAACTGACTAGAAATTAGAACAACACGACTTGGAATTGGAATAACACAAAACAAATGACCGATGAAAGGAAGTGACACAAGGGAACATAAATAAATGAACAAACGAGACACACCTGAAACAGATAACGAGGGTTAAGGACAAGGAGGCGGAACAAAGGCGGGACATGAGCGGAGACAAGGACAATAACAGACAGAGCCATGTGCAGAGAGAGCACATGGCAGGGAAAACAGGCATGACAGGACGAGGGCGTGACACAATGACTTCTTGTGTCTTCTTGTATCTCCAATCATGGCATAAAAGTGTCTAATTCAGCCACTTGAAATGACAGCATTTATTTCCTTATATTTTTGTCTGGGGTCCACTTTCCACATACATGGCATTGAGCTACTTCTTAAAACTACAACTGACGATAATCGAATGCCCTAATGGTGTGTCACATCTGGTAAAAAATAAAAGTCAGGTGGATGGTGTAAGAGCTATGCCATTGGTCCTCAGGTTTTTTCCAGCAGAAAATTTGCACTTCCGTTAATTTCTGGTGTCTTGAATGCAGCAAGGGTCTCTGGGGAAGGTGGAGCCTCCCACGCTGAGCCAACTGCTGTTCCCCGAATCTAAAAGAGTAGATATAGTGGCAGCAAAATTGCACAGAACTTACAAAGCTCTTGCATGGAAGTCACATTCAGCAGACCTTTTATTTTATTGTCTGAGCATTGTGTACTCTTTGTAAAAGCCATTCCGTTCGCATAATCACACTTGTGAGCTGTTCCAATAACACCTTCCTTTTAAAGAGGAGGAATGGACTCGGATCATTGAAGGTGTTTACTTACAGTAGATTCAGCGATCTGTGTTGGCAACTCCGCAGCCACACGTGTATGAGCAAGAAGCATCAGCACATAATACACCCAGCTGGGAGTGTGGGAGGGGTAATAGGTGTAGGGGAGCTGAGGGCAATCTTCCGAGGGCAGATCTATAATGATGTTATTATTTTTCCTCTCTCTGAGGAGCGTAGTGGGCAGAACTGAGAGAGAGAGAGACAGAGAGAGAGAGAGAGAAAGGCCTGGTTCTAAGTGGGTTGCAGTGGAGGGTGGGTATGTGGGGGTTATGGCAACACCGTTGGGACAGGGAGGACGATGAGAAGCATGTTGCTGCCTCGTGACGGATATGTCATCATCACTACAGAGGCCTTGGCCAATGGCAGACCTTCACTTCCCAAGCCAATTTATCAGCTGAAAAATCTCTACTTCCTCTGCATTTCTGCAAACACATTATAATGTTTAGACATGCAGGACATTTATTTAATCCCTAGTATACATTATTAAGTATTAGGAAATAAAACAATACACAGGAGCCTCAGCAAAACCATTTAAACGATGCTAACTGGTCATTGCTAACTGTGCCGTTCATTAAATTCTATTATAGCTACTTTCTGAGTCAGCAGGGATATTTTTTAAGTGCTTTGTGTAAACGCCTCCAAAGATCAGTCTTTGATTGTTGCATTTGCTTCTTCTCATGATCCAAAGTATTGATATTACTCCACGTTTGACGTGGGGTTCTAGTGGAATTTTTCTTCTTTTCTATTTCCTTTTCTCAATAAAATTCACAATCTCTTGATTTCTCCTGAGAAAATGTAATGTTTTTGTCCAGTTAGTTTTTGGATACACATTAGAAATATATATTATGCTGAGCACTAGGGATTATTGTCTAAATTTGTTTAAAAATGAATGTTCCTAGCGTAGAATGAGGAATAACGACAATAAAAAATCAAATGAAATAAATCAGAGGTCAGCGACTGGCGAGGGAATTGGCCTGTTCAGTTCTGCACTGTGTACTACCTCACATTTTTGATACGCTTACTTCCTTACACTAATCAGTACTAAAATATGTAGCCTCACACTGTGGATTTGAACTGAAAACCACCATTAAAGAAATAAGATCCAGAATAATTAAAGCCAAGCAGAAAACCTGGTCCAGAAATAATAAATATATAATAAAGCAGGCTTTTTGTGATTAGGCCTCAGTTCCCACACTACGGCATGTGGGAATATTTGCATATTAAGAGCTGTTGTGTAAAGTACTTTGAGCATGCTGTTTACTCTAAGCTTTTCAGTGTAATAAGCTTTTGACAGACTCATTAAATCAGTTAAACGGAGCTCAGTACTAATTGTGCCTCTCTAATTTGGCCTGCACTTGATTCTAATAAACACTGAGACCCCCATTTAAAAAATCAGAACAACATGTTCAGGCTTTTGTCCCAGACGGCGGTTAAATTGTGTAAAATTCTGCAAAATGCTGTTTCATTAGCTTTTAAAACACGATCTGCTTGTTTAAAATGTATTAAAAGTTCAAAGGTTTTAGTCACATATTGCAACCAGTCCTATGTTCTCAGCATTTGAAGGTCAAAAGGTCACTGATGGGTTGTAAGACAGTGTAACTCTATTCTTACCTTCGTTTTCATTACTCATGTCACACACTCCTAACGGAGCACATCTAAACTCCAAACCTCTAATTTCACAGCCGTCATTGTACATCATTAATAAGCCCCCACACAGCACGTGCTTCATCCTAATGGAGGGGTGTAATTCACAGAGAGGAGTGTGGCAGATATGAGGTTTGAGCAAATGTTTCAGTCATAATTAGATGACGCATACTCTGACTCTGATAAACCTCTGACAATGGTGACGCATGTACAGTACATTATAATAAACATAGCGCTAAAATGCAGGTTTTGCATGCAGATGAGTTATCTTTTAGATCATTTGCATACTTGTCCACGTGAGCGTGTGCTTTCTTGCCTGCCATATATGTGTTTGTACATAGTATGTGGAGGTGGCACACATGGCATTAAACTTTAATCACCCACAATTGCTGTGGGAGTGAGTCAGCATCTCTAGTATCATCAGAGGAAGGATGCATCTGAGGCCAGCTGCCACCGCCGCACCATGTGCAATTCACCATCAACCACTTCACTCTCTCCCCTTTGTTGTGCCACTGGGCAACTTAATGCACAATTGGCTGGCTTCTGTATATTTAATTCAGAAACCACGTCCAGTGTAAATTCATCCATCCATCCATCCATTATCTGTAACCCTTATCCAGTTCAGGGTCACGGTGGGTCCAGAGCCTACCTGGAAGCACACACATTCATTCACACACTCACACCTACGGACACTTTTGAGTCGCCAATCCACCTACCAATATGTGTTTTTGGACTGTGGGAGGAAACCGGAGCACCCAGAGGAAACCCACGCAGACACAGGGAGAACACACCAACCTCCTCACAGACAGTCACCCAGAGGAAACCCACGCAGACACAGGGAGAACACACCACACTCCTCACGGACAGTCACCCGGAGGAAACCCACGCAGACACAGGGAGAACACACCACACTCTTCACGGACAGTCACCCGGAGGAAACCCACGCAGACACAGGGAGAACACACCACACTCCTCACGGACAGTCACCCGGAGGAAACCCACGCAGATACAGGGAGAACACACCACACTCCTCACAGACAGTCACCCGGAGGAAACCCACACAGACACAGGGAGAACACACCACACTCCTCACAGACAGTCACCCGGAGGAAACCCACGCAGACACAGGGAGAACACACCACACTCCTCACAGACAGTCACCCAGAGGAAACACACGCAGACACAGGGAGAACACACCACACTCCTCACAGACAGTCACCCGGAGCGGGAATCGAACCCACAACCTCCAGGTCCCTGCAGCTGTCTGACTGCGACATTACCTGCTGAGTCACCGTGCCACCTTGTCCAGTGTAAATCTAGCAAAAAAATGTCCAGGACTTGTTTCGATAAAATGTACATTATACATTCATTCATTCATTGTCTGTAACCACGGTTCGTCCAGAGCCTACCCAGCATCACATAATGAATTGGGCACCAGTCCATCACAGGGCACTATATATATACTCTCACACATTCACACTAATAGAATTCACTATCACAACTAATAGAATTTTGCATGGCCATTCCATCTGCCAATATGTGTTTTTGAGAGAAACCAAGATTCAGAAGAGGCACCCAGGCTCTAAACAGGAGTGAGACCAAAACCATTGTATAGAAAATGGCAGTTTATAAACAGAGACCAGTACTAATGATCAATTATGATCAATGAAATTATCCTGATGTACTGTGGTTTATTATGCGATGCTTCATAACACAAATAAAGCTGACTCTGAACTGTGGGGAATGACCATTTACAGATTTATACATCAGCAGCAAAACTTTGTAATATATTCTTGATTTGAGTTGGAGCAAATGTAGGGCTTATAGTATCTGTCTTATATTTCTTTCATGGTCAAACTTCCTAGTTCATGACTGCAGTGCTCTGGACTAACTAGGGCTTATTCAGGCTTTTACTGGAACACAATAAAAGCATGTAATATTATCTATACGTTAACCAACAGACAAATCAGAGTTGAGTGGTATGCCAAGTTTGCACAAATGGGCCTGACGCAACTGAGAAACTATTCAAAATGAACCTTTTACACGATAGTTCACTTCTAACAGGTTTTAGACCCAGAAGAAAACCTCTGAGTTGAGAAGAAAAGTTACATTATATCCATTTTACATCTTTCACACAGCACTCCTTTTGAGTATATTGTAGTTCATCGTTTGCTTTTGCTGATATAATTGGGTAACATCAGCATAACAGTGAAGTTAACGCCATATTTCATTCTTTAATGATAACATATACAATGCACATAGTAGAGGTCCTAAAACAGAACCTTGTGGCACACCACATTTAGCATTAGTATGTACTGATGATATTCTATGTAAATTTACAAACCGATAATGATTGGTTAGGTTGAAACGACACCTAGACTGTCTAGTAAAATGGCATGATCTATGGTATCGAATGCTGCACTCATATAGTGCTGTCTCTGTGCTGAGGTCTGAACCCTTATTGGATTTTTCAGATATATGATTTGCATTCAAATGCAAAATTAATTGTTGGTCCACAGATTTCTTTAAAAGTTTGTCTATGAAAGGTATATTTGAAAAATGTCTAGTTTAACAACATGGATCAAGCCTTGGTTTCTTGATTAAGGACTAATAAATCTTTTTGATACACAGCCAATGCTAAGAGATGAGTGTATTATTGTCAGTTGAGAGAGTAGAGTCATTTCTGCTAAAAAGTTTATTGAGTAAACTGTTGTTGCACTATACTCAGGCTGGCTTTAAAGTTGGGTAGTAGCTGGGGTTACTTGTGTGGTCGGGTTTTTTGTCTAAAACCTTTAATTTTATAGTGATATGTTAATTTATTACTGCTACAGGTATCTGAGGGTTTTATTGGTTGATTCATGGTTTAGAAATTGTACTAAACAAAAAACTAGGATAATTCTTACTACTTTCAATCAAGATGATAAATTAACATCATAAAATGAAAGACAAAATATTACTAGCTTTGCCACTAGACTGTTCTTCTTTAACATACAAGCTAAATTTCTTCACATTTTCTCACATTTTTTCTTTTGTCTGGAAACTAAATCAATAAAAGATAGTCTCTGAACTTTGTGTAGTACTGTATTAGAGTAAGATAGTGAAAGGTGTTCTGCAGTTTAAGGGGTTAATTGGTTAAAACTGGACTAGACTGACACTTAGACAGCTGTTACTGTGAAAACCTCTGAGACATGAGACTTTCTATCTGGCTGATTCCCATCTATAAATAGGACATTTCCAAAAAATAAAAAATAAAAGTAGACCACAAGAAACAGGAAGCCAAAATCAGGAAGGTAAACCTGAAACCACACTGCATGCCAAAGCCATGTAAAATGAATAAGCATTAAAAGACGTCCAACTCTGTTCACATCTTTGAAAGCCCCCTGTTCTGAAAGTGAAAAACATACTTAAATCAAATCATGATCTTCAGGAGTACAACTCGTGATGCAGCGCCACATTTCATTTCACTTAGTATCATTACAGTTTGTGCACACTTTGCCCTAATGTCATTTACCACTTATTTTGTGCTCTGCCAAGTTTTTAAAATGCTTCCTGCACAAATGCTCCAACATGTCCTCAAATGACTCTTGAAACTAGATTGTAATCAAAACTGTTCTGATTTTAAAGATGCAAAAGGTTTTGGCCGCACGTCGATGTAAAATGCCAAGTCGGTTGTACAGCACGGAGACAGGGCTTCTGAAAAAAAAAGGCTCAATCGAATAGCGCTCTAAATATTTGAGAGAAATAATATTTAGACAGTGGCAGAGGGAGCCTGAGGTCAATGTGGCAGCAGACAATGGCTGCCTATCTCACCCACGTCACTTCCCCCTGGGCCTAGAATAACATGAGGGCAGCACTGGGCCGCAATGAATGAGGCTCACATTAGAGCCCTGTCCTCAAACCTGGCTGCTATCCCAACAGGCCAAGCGAAGCATGAAGAGTTTGGACATTAAAGAGAGACACCTCTCTTTTATTCTCTCCAAAGCCAAACTCTAGCGCTAGAAATATTTGTCCGGGTCGAATGGGGTCTGAGATCATTAAGAGATTGTTCCTGTTGGACTCAGGTAGAGCAGATATGTTATAATCTATTTATCCTTCCATTTCACTACCGAAAACCATTTTAAATACGTCACATTTTGGTAATTGACTGAAAGCATTCAGTTTATAATTTGAATATTGTCCCAAAATGTATTATTTTATATGTTCTTTAATAAACCAAATGGAAAAAAATGAAATAATGGCACTTTTACACCAAATTTCCATTTTCAAATTTAGCCTCAAAACTGATGTCGTTTCCTGTGAAATGAAAAGGGAAACTTTTTCCAGACTTTCTTATAAAAGTGTGTTCTTTGGGTTTCGTTTTAGCTTTTAGAGTCTAACTAAAAAAGCATTCACAAGGATAAAGTGTCACTAATGACTGTCAGAAAATGACATAATCGTTGTCATTACTGACATCGAACAATACTGTCTTACAGGTTGACAGCAGGAGTGGTATCATTTAAGATCCCTCAAGACTTGCTTAATTCTGCCATTTTGTGCATTAGTGCTCTACTCTTACCAGCCGGCAACACCTCAATCCCCCACCAGCACCAAGACGACTGAATCAAGGAAGAGTACTCAGGTTGGCTTGAGTGAAAAGTAGAATCAACACATCCCGGTGATGAGAACCGCCAAGATCAAGTCTGTGTATGGCACCTACTTTATATGTCATGCATTTACATTTACTCATTATTTACACATTAGATTCTGGAAATAGGTTTTATGCACTCTGCCATTTTCGCCAGCATTTTTATATCGTTTGAAAATGCCAGCTTTACATCGTGTTCAATATAAAATTTCATTGACTAATTCAAGAACGGGGCGGAACGGTGGCGCAGCAGGTAGTGTCGCAGTCATACAGCTCCAGGGACCTGGAGGTTGTGGGTTTGAGTCCCGCTCTGGGTGACTGTCTGTGAGGAGTTTGGTGTGTTCTCTCTGTGTCTGCGTGGGTTTCCTCCGGGTGACTGTCTGTGAGGAGTTTGGTGTGTTCGCCCTGTGTCTGCGTGGGTCTCCTCCGGGTGACTGTCTGTGAGGAGTTGGGTGTGTTCTCCCTGTGTCTGCGTGGGTCTCCTCCGGGTGACTGTCTGTGAGGAGTTTGGTGTGTTCTCCCTGTGTCTGCGTGGGTTTCCTCTGGATGACTGTCTGTGAGAAGTGTGGTGTGTTCTCCCTGTGTCTGCGTGGGTTTCCTCCGGGTGACTGTCTGTGAGGAGTGTGGTGTGTTCTCCCTGTGTCTGCGTGGGTTTCCTCCAGGAGACTGTCTGTGAGGAGTGTGGTGTGTTCTCCCTGTGTCTGCGTGGGTTTCCTCCGGGTGACTGTCTGTGAGGAGTGTGGTGTGTTCTCCCTGTGTCTGCGTGGGTTTCCTCCGGGTGACTGTCTGTGAGGAGCGTGGTGTGTTCTCCCTGTGTCTGCGTGGGTTTCCTCTGTGTGACTGTCTGTGAGGAGGTTGGTGTGTTCTCCCTGTGTCTGCGTGGGTTTCCTCCGGGTGACTGTCTGTGAGGAGGTTGGTGTGTTCTCCCTGTGTCCGTGTGGGTTTCGTCCGGGTGACTGTCTGTGAGGAGGTTGGTGTGTGCTCCCTGTGTCTGCGTAGGTTTCCACCGAGTGAGTGTCTGTGAGGAGGTTGGTGTGTTCTCCCTGTGTCTGCGTGGGTTTCCTCCGGGTGACTGTCTGTGAGGAGGTTGGTGTGTTCTCCCTGTGTCCGTGTGGGTTTCCTCAGGGTGCTCCGGTTTCCTCCCACAGTCCAAAAACACGTTGGTAGGTGGATTGGCGACTCAAAATTGTCCATAGGTGTGCGTGTGTGAGTGAATGAGTGAGTGTGTGTGTTGCCCTGTGAAGGACTGGTGCCCCTCCAGGGTGTATTCCCGCCTTGCGCCCAATTATTCCAGGTAGGCTCTGGACCCACTGCGACCCTGAGCTGGATAAGGGTTACAGATAATGAATCAATTAATTCAAGAACGTGTTTTTCATTATTTGTTTTGAAGATAAAGAACTTTCATAAGATTTAGCGAGTGAACTTAGGACAAGGCCTACACAGGAATAGGAGAAGGGTGTTATGGGCCATTCAAAAATCACAAGTCCCAAGAAGACAGAAGGAAAAGTAAATCAACGCATGCTGTTAGCATTCAGATTTAAAGCATTCTTTGATTTCTAAGAGTAATATAAGTAGGAGTGATATAAACCCAGAATACAATGAACATGACTTCTAAAAAAGGGATAAAAAAAAGAAGTGGGCAACTTTGATGACATGACCTGTTAGTGTTGCACAATTTGATTTAGTTTGAGCTCAATTCATCCAAGTATTTCCGACACTGGTGTTGGCTGTTGAACAGGAAGGTCAATGCACTCTTTCTGTTTGCAGAATGTCTTCCTTATTTCCTGTGAGTTCACTAAATACACTGGCTCTGCACACTGTATCTACACCAGCACCACTTTTATCAGCCCAGGTCCACACTGCACACAGTCCATTAATGAACTTTAGAATATGGGGGGGGGGGCGCTTTAGAGTTTACTGGAGTACAGCTATTCACACTCGTAGTTATCAGCGAGATGGTAGTTGTGTTGCCTTATATCTATCTTTTCTTTCCTTGACTTTGTGTTAGGCGATACGTTACTATTAGATTGGAATACAATAATGTCTCATTGAATCCCAGGGTGTAGAGTGTTGCTTGGAACGTCTTTATTTATTATATATTTATTTTTTGTGGACTCAATTTGAGAAGACTGACCCACTATGTCTAGTCAAGGTGAATACTATGTCTGCTTATCTTATAAACGCATGGAAATATGATATTTGATCAAAAGATTAAAGATAAATTGTACACGTCTTGGAGACAACACAAAGGATCTTGTTTCACATCTGGCTCTCATTCCACTTAATCACTAAACAAAAATGATCACTACCAAGTGGGGGGTTTTGTACATATTTGGCTTCCTACATAACATCTGTGTTTAGAATACAATGGGGTAAGACATCTGAAGCCCATTGCTTTAAGATATTTACTTTCTCACAGAAACACTTCCTTCTAAAGATATTTTTTTAATCTAATTTTACAGTTTGCATGATTCAAAAATAACACTTTCAAGCTGACGGTTTTGATAATTCACTGGATTCACTGGCTCCGCATGTTGGTGTTGCACTGACGACACATTTATCAGCTCAGTTCCACCTTGCTCTCATGGTGCAATAGTGGACTTTAATCATTTGTGAAACTAGACAATCCCAAGAGTTAACGGGAGTAGATTGATATGATATTAAAAGGGTTCCATTTTGTAATCATTTTGAAGTTTTAGTCTTTCTAAATGTATACTCAAATAACAGTAATGGTACTTTCCGAAACATAGCATATTAAAAGCACAGAATAACTTACAAAACTGCAGTCAAGCTTCTTAACTTGTCCAGCATCCATCAGCACAGGAACTGTAGAACATTATTCTTTTCTTCTGTTCTTCAAAAAAAGATTAGTACCAATATATTAATAAATAAAATGTAAACAAATAAAAACTAGGTTAATTTGCTAATACATTTTCAAGTTTCTGTTGGGCCGTATCTGTCATGATCTTCAATCATTATCTGTAACCGCTTACCCAGTTCAGGGTTGTGGTGGGTCTGGAGCCTACCCAGAATCATTGGGTGCAAGGCGGGAACACACCCTGCCAGTCCTTCACAGGATGACAGACACATTCACGGACACTTTTGAGTCGCAAATCCGCCTACCAACGTTTGTTTTTGGACTGTGGGAGGAAACCCACGCAGACACAGAGAGAACACACCACACTCCTCAGAGACAGTCACCTGGAGGAAACCCACTCAGACACAGGGAAAACACACCACACTCCTCACAGACAGTCACCCGGAGGAAACCCACGCAGACACAGAGAGAACACACCACACTCCTCACAGACAGTCACCCGGAGGAAACCTACGCAGACACGGAGAGAACACACCACACTCCTCACAGACAGTCACCCGGAGGAAACCCACGCAGACACAGAGAGAACACACCACACTCCTCACAGACAGTCACCTGGAGGAAACCCACGCAGACACAGGGAGAACACACCACACTCCTCACAGACAGTCACCCGGAGGAAACCCACGCAGACACAGAGAGAACACACCACACTCCTCAAAGACAGTCACCCGGAGGAAACCCACGCAGACACAGGGAGAACACACCACACTCCTCACAGACAGTTACCTGGAGGAAACCCACGCAGACACAGGGAGAACACACCACACTCCTCACAGACAGTCACCCGGAGGAAACCCACGCAGACACAGGGAGAACACACCACACTCCTCACAGACAGTCACCCGGAGGAAACCCACGCAGACACAGAGAGAACACACCACACTCCTCACAGACAGTCACCCGGAGGAAACCCACGCAGACACAGGGAGAACACACCACACTCCTCACAGACAGTCACCCGGAGGAAACCCACGCAGACACAGGGAGAACACACCACACTCCTCACAGACAGTCACCCGGAGGAAACCCACGCAGACACAGGGAGAACACACCACACTCCTCACAGACAGTCACCCGGAGGAAACCCACGCAGACACAGGGAGAACACACCACACTCCTCACAGACAGTCACCCGGAGGAAACCCACTCAGACACGGGGAGAACACACCACACTCCTCACAGACAGTCACCCTGAGCAGGACTCGAACCAACAACCTCCAGGGACCTGGAGCTGTGTGACTGAGACACTACCTGCGGCGCCACTGCGTCTCCCTGTCATGATCTTAAATTTACATATTTAAATACACAGTACCTGACAATTTTGATAATACATTTAAAAACAGTATGATAACATTTGCTAGCAATAAAGGAATCGAGAGTTCTTAAGCAATGAAATTAGGATAAAGCCTAAACAAGATTAAGCTGGTAGCACTTGGAATATATATTATGCACATACACATACGCATAGTCCAGAATGTTCTTCTTAGTGAGGGTTGTGACCACTCATGTAAACATGGCACTCTAAGTGGTATATTGCTAATTGTAATGAACACGATGGCCTGAAAACTCCTTTGTCCCTGTGTTAATCACACGGCAGATGCACTGAAAAAATCCGAGGTCAGCGCACAAACGGGCCGAGTCATGTAGGCTTTGCTTTTCCGATGCCAGCCTGTGTCTTATCTGGGCCCTTTCTCTTGTCCTGAATGCACTTTCTGTGCCCCCGGGCAGGTATTACTTTCCCGTTGGCCATGTGCAAGTTCCACATACTGCGCGCCATAAAGGAGTTCACGTCTCAGCAGAGAGAGACGAGAGGGAAAGAGGAGAGAAAGGTTCGCCGTGATAACACAGGAGCCGCGCAGTCTGTAGGCTGTCGCTCTAATTTTTCCCCTCAAACAAAGGGCCGAGTGTTAAATTTCCCAGCCACTCTCACTCCCATTGTCAAAGTGAGAAAGCCAACCAGACCGGCAGACATGATACGTTGTTCTCAGCCTTGAAAACAACAGACCACCTTGTGTGGACTCCTACTACAGGTCAGCGCGGCATGGTCGGCTTCTGAACCAGTTTTCCTTCTTTATGACCTTTTTTTTTTTTTTTTCTCGCCTGAAAATAGTGCCGACAGCCCTCTTGGAAGGCCAGTCCAAGATTAAGCTCTTGACAGCCTTTAGATAACTTTCACATCTAAGGCATTCCCAGTGGCTCAGTCACTTCTAGGGCCAAGAGTACCGTCGAATGGCTTGGCCTCAAATGGTACAAGGATGAACATTGGGCCTTTTGATCAATACGGCTGATTATCAATACAAGGATCTACAGTGACAAAACAAGCCTCCTTTGTCAAGTGGTCACTGGGTCTACAACCCCAGTGGGACTCTTAAGATGAATTAATTAACACTTTGAACTCTAAGGGACCAGCATTTTAATTCCTTAATCTTACAGCTACATCATTTATTTAACTTTAATTTTTTTTTAAAAAGGTCATTTCAAAGCACAGATTCAATATTTCACTCACGATACATCTTCTTGTGTACGCACCACACAGACAAGTTAACGTAACCGGGTCTTTAATAAACCTGTCATTACTCTTTTACCTTTTATAGGTTTGGACTATGTTAAACAGGTTATAACTAAATAGTTCAATTGCATACAACTGTTTATGAAAAAGGCTGCTATATTTTTCTCACAGCTCATTAACAAGAACGTATTGAATAAGGTAATATCGATTTTGCTTCGGTCTGTGACCATTTAGAGTCTCTCTCTGTTAATATGAATGGGAGGACGCTGGTCAAACTATGCTCTACTCCTGGACTGAACTGTGTCACACTGTGCAATATCTACTGTAAACAGGGCCTGAGTTAGGAAAGACATAATTACTCATCTATATCTGTCTTCGTCTGAACTGATTGGGCACTACAAAGACTGTCTCTAGGTGCTCCTCTGTGTTTCAGGGCCAATGGGATGATTATATTTTCAAGACCTTTTGGACATTTTTTGGGTGGGAGGATGATATCAAGCCGTTCAAGCATGTGCCCTTGAGGCAAAGGAATGTTTGCGCTGATTTGTTTTTTCTGTTGCCCAAAAAGGTCTACCAATATGATTTGCTGCCTCATAAGGGCTCGTCTATCTCCATGCCCATCCCTCAGCACGGCCTTGCACAATCATCAGTAAATACGGACTACGGGACCGACCGATATTAACATTTTGGTGCTGACATAAATACTGATTTTAGAGGGATACAATTACAGTCAGGGTGAAATACTTTTATGTTTTGTAGTTACTGAATATTGAAGGCTTTCTTCAGCACAAATATTTCATTAATTAAAAAAAAAGTTAACAGTTTACTCAAGTAAACACTACCCTTGGGTTTCAGTCGTGTGATTTTTTTTTTTTTTTTTTTTTGTGGCTGCAATTTTGGGGACACAGTGTCTGATTTTGTAGCATAACATAAATATAAAATGTGTGGAAGAATGATATACTTACACAGTCCCTATCCGTTCACTGAAGAGGGTCTCACTTCATTTAAATCTCCTTATGTCAATGGAGTAAAATAAAATTTTGTCTCTTAATGAGGAGCAAAAAGCCATTATAAACTGTTAGCCACATTAGCATTTTCGTTCTAATGTTCTAATGGAATACTGTTAATATGTTAGCATTTCACTGTGACTGAATCTGAGTTATTCTTACCTAGATCATGTACAAATTTCATAACTTAATTTCAAATGTAATAAAATAACACTTAAACCATTTAAAATAAAGTGTAAAACCATTTACAGTTGGCTATATGCTTCACACCTCCCATTAAAGTAGTGCATTGTATCAGTGTAGTTGTCTTACTTTTATTATCAGTACACAGCAAATTTTCCAGTGTTAAATCAACACAACTAGTGTTAACTTTACACTCAGAGTGTTAAATTATGACACTAACAGTGTTAATTTAACACGGGTGTATTAGCTGTGTGAAGTGCACTATGTAGGGAATATGGCGCTATTCGGGACGCAGCCTGAACTTTAATAAGTGACACGGGCGGAACTGGGCTCTGTTTACAAACATGACGCAGATACATTGGTTGGGGTTCCTCACTTTAATTTACTTAATTGTAACATCTAAATAAGAACTGGCACGTCGTATTTACATAATGTACGCTTATTACTTTACATTGATGAAGAAATTTAGGACTGAGCTTTGTCAAATTAATAGGCTAAGGCTGAGAGGTTCACTGTTTTGCTAATATGGCGAATACCATTTTATGAATGCCCCATTATGCTTTACGTTAAGGATCCTACCATACACACACACACACACACACACACACACACACACACAGAGAGAGAGAGTCTTTCCAAAAGTAGAGAATTCTTTCCTTTTCCAAAGGAGTATGTGGAGGACTTGGCATGTATCATTTGCTCAGTGATGATAGGAGTAATTACCTCTCCACTGCTGGGTCAGCCACTCTTATCCTTACACCACAAGCAGAGCTGCTGAAGTTGTCTCTGAAAAAAGTGCAGAGATCTACAATCAAAATCTCACATGGACTCTAATAAAATGATTAATATCTACCCAAATCATCAAACTAATAAGTCTTAAGCCTATGAGCCTTTCACAATACTGCTTCCTACTACACGACTGACTGGAAAAATGACCAAAAAACCCTACCCATTTACCCTAGATTTCAGCTCTTACAAAGTAAGAGGTTGTAAGACTTTACCTAGTTTCGGCCACAGAGAGCCAAGAGAGTCTGGCAACGCGAGACTAGCCTTTACTCATGGTACTGTAGTAATTAAGTTTCAGAGATTTTTAAATAAATTACTCTCCTGTTAAATGACTTTTATTTAGTTAGAAAAAACATTTGACTTCAATATTTTATTTATTTACATAATATTTACACTTTTATACTTTTCAACACTTTTCTTAAGGAGTGAACCAATGTTTTTGCTAAGAATTAAATTTTTCTAACAATCTTCCACAGATTTAAAATAACTTGTGTGATACAGGATTGTGGACTGTTGTCTGCAGTGTGTAGGTTATTGTAGTGAACACGCTCGACACTCTAAAGTAAAGACTTCTTTAGCAACTGCCTTAATGTGTTCTATCAGAAATCATCCTACATTTTGTTCAATATTCGCTCAGAGATAAATAAATAAATAAAATTGTAATAAATTGTAAAAAGTTGTAATAATTTTAAAGCCTTACTGAACACTGGAAATTTATTCAGTAAAAAAAAAAGGTACAAACATTAATTTTACGTTTTGTCATGTGAGTACAACAAAAGGAGGAAATTAATATCAACAGAGCAATGTTATTTTTAGAACTTAGCTTTAATGGTGAAGCAAAGAATATGCTGCAAAATAAATTAGATATAAAACATAACAAGCACATTTTTCCCATTTGTACATCAATGTATTTTCACCACCTCATGTCGGATATCTGTACATACAAAGTTAACATTTTTAATGTCCAAAAGCTTCCTTCAACGTTGAGTCGTTTGTTTTTTGTCAGAACAAACGCAGTTAGTTGTTCGTGTGTCGTCTGGCTCAGATACAGTTCGTGTCACCAGACTGTGCGCTAACTGGAAGTATATTCATGGACAACAGGCAGAGACCGAGAGAAAACATTGTACATTGAGAAAGTTGAGACAATGTTAAAGAAAAAAAAAAAAAAAAATGAAAACTGGAATTTTGTGACAGAGATATATTTTGTTGGCCATGTCGGGTTGCTAATTTCAACTAGTACCACAGTCAGGTGGGGTAGTCTGAAGAGTTGTTCTGAAAGCTAGTTATACGTAGGTTCTTTGGTATACTCTATATATGATCCAAATGTACATATTCTTGTGTGGCTGATATGACAAGAATGTTGGTTTAGTGCAAATTCTCATCATTTTCCATCAACATTCATAATTTATAGGACATGGATAATAATAACAATAATAACAAAATAATAATAATAATAATAATAATAATAATAGTTTGGCTCCAGTAGCTGGTCAAACTACTTATTTTTCAAGTATTTTTCCATAAAAAGAAAGAGAAAAAGAAAGAAAACCAACTATTTTCTTGTTGAGAAATGGTATTTAAAAAAAAAAAAAAAAAAACATCCAATGACAACACGACAAGTTGCATAGTTCATTTTTCTCGGGGTCATATTTCCGAGACGCTTCTCTTTATTGCAGCGCAGAGAACATGGAATGACATTTTTATCTTGACCATGCACCCATTCCCTCACACCCACCCACCCCCTTCAGATAACAAAAATATATTACGTTTTTGAGTCTTTTTTACATTTATATGAAAGTGCCACAGAGATCAAACCAAGAGTCCCCAGTAGAAGGGTCCACAAACATAACGACAAGATAAACGACAGCGTTAGAAACTGTTCGTGGGCTCACGCAAACTGTTTTTCCACCGAGGAGAAGGTGTGTTAGAGGTTCCTGGCAGCAATTATGAGCAGCCGCACTCCTCTACGATCATATTCTGAATGTCCTTTTTGATGATCTTCTGTTCTTCATTGTAGTAGAGCATGGACATGGCACGAAGGCGCGTTGGAACGCAACACGATTTGATGTTGGTGAAAGGGCTGTAGCCACGCATGCGGTAGTGGTTGATGACGGTGGAGTGGAAAGAGAGTGCTGAGCCTGTAATGCTGGACACATGGCTGGGGCACTCGCCCTCGCAATAGTTGGCATGGTAGCCAGACGGCGCGATGATCCAGTCGCTCCAGCCGATGTCCTTGAAGTTCACGTAGAATTGACGTTTGCAGCAAGTGCGGATCTTGCCATCGCATTCTAGGCCACGCTTGTTGCGTCTGTGCAGCAGGTGATCCTCTGCTGGTCTTAGTGCCACCATCAGAAAGGGTCGGTGAGACTGTTCTTTCTCCTTCCCATCCCCTGAGGCGTATCCCAGGATGGGCATAGCTCCAGCGCCAGCGCACAGAGGGCAGGACACCCTCAGCCGGAGCTCAGCGGTGCCTCCTCTGTCCAGCAGCTCCTGGACACTGCGTCCCACAGGCAAAGTGTGCCATCCACTGCGCCGGGCGTCTACCGTCTTTTCAGACAACACCTCCTCCTGCTCCTGGTCATCCGGACTCGAGCCTGACCTGGGACTTCGAGCTTGTAGGAGCTTCAGGGATACCTTGCCTTTGCCTCGAATGCCCTTGGCCAACTTCAGGAAAAGCCATACGTTTGCTTGCTCCACCACGGACATGGTACCACTGTCTTTAGTGACATCGAATTTCACAACATCAGGAGCATCTCCTGCAGAGAACAGAAGAGAAAGGTTCATTAATCACCGAGGGTTGCTACCAACTCAAGTCGGAAAACTGTCACATCTCCAAATTATAACAGTTGCCTTCTTTCTGTCAGCAACCGATACTTGCAACATGTGAATAATACATGTGTCCACAGAGATGGACCAGTACGATTGCCTTGTTAACTTGGAAAATGAAGCAGAGGGGCGAAAAGAGGTCATGGCTCATGGGAGGCTACTGACCTGTGGTAATAAGGACAACAGAATACTGCTGTACCACTACAAAAGAGAATTTCCATTAGCACTAAAACATCCCTCACCTTACCACAGGCACCTTCAAAACAATTATCTGTTCCCAAACTACAGAAACAGTCAACTGATTTATGGTAAAGCCGCACTAATAAAGTGGTATTTGTTGTGTGTTTTGGAGGGCAGCCATACGGATGAGAAACAGCTGAATGGAATCAGGACCCCAGGGGGCTTAGTAAACCAGCATAAACCAAACTCTCTCACTCTCTCTCTGTGTGAGAGTCAGATTTAGGAGCTTTCACAGTCGTTCTCCACCATCTGCAGTCCTTCGTCAACACCTAGCCCTTCTCCATAAAAACATTTCCTGCTGCTAAAATCCTGGCACTCCATTTGTGTACATAAAGTCTGTCATGTTATGACAAGGGCCTTCCCAATAACTCGCACATGACTGTGTGCTCTAAGCCCGCTCAGATTCAGTTACCACTGATGATTTATTGATCTGTGATACGCGCCGCTCTCGGCCGGCCAGACCCCACCTCCCAAAGAATAGCTGCTAATTCAATTATTTAGTCAACATGTCTGGATAAAATACATGATCTGTTATCTGAGATCGGTGAGCACGGCCCACTCACAAAACATCCGTTTTTAGACCCCTTTCTGTCCGACAGTGCGATGCCTCATAATGGGAACACAGGTGAGATTTTTACCAGGAATCCATGATACTTTCTTTCACCTCGTCATCTGATACAGCTCTGAAGAAAAGAGCTCTATGAAACTAAAGGAGGATTTCCTAAGCATCATTCATTCATGATTCAATCGCAACAGGTTGTCCATGCACTTAGAACAATGTCAGAGCGGATTTCTCTACTCCCTGCAGAAAAGTTGGCATGATAAGCCACCGATTACATTCAGGACTTTGTGCTCGCTCGGTGACCTACAGGGTCTGTCAAAAGTTTGGGGACACCTCCGCATCCTATTGAAGGTATGAGAACTTTGGCCACAGTTTGCACTTATTTTCTGTTGCAATAATAAAGAAATGTTACTGTCCCCCAACTACAAATTCTGAGAACTTCAAAGGCACTTCACACATATGACAGAAGGAATTATTTTTGAAGTTTAAACAAAGATAGAGTGGGCCACTTTACCCATCCAATGGCGGATAACGCTGTCAAACACACAGCTTAGTGAAAGATCGAGTGTCACAACACTGATGGTGGACTGACTTTACTCAGCTTTAAATTTCCATGACACTCTCTGTGACTGATGAAGCTGTGGCCTTCTTCTGATTTTAGTTTAGGAAGTGTTGGAACAGTCTGAAGGGTCATTGGAGTGGTAGCTACCAGACAGTTTGAATTGTAAACATAAAAATTGCATGTGTGCCATGGTCGGTGTCTTATGCCTGGGCCGCACTATGCAAGAACTCAACCGGATCTGAGGCCAATCTCTTACAGTAATCGCAAATGGCAGATAGTTGTGTTGTGTGGTAAATCCAGTCTTTAGATCTCAGAATATTCCGTATTTAGGACCCAACATTGTGTCGTTTTTTGGGGGGGCAGGGGGCGTGAGGATATTTGTTTTAGGGGGAATCTTGTTGTGAGTGTCTCTGATGATTAAAGAACTACAAAAAGTAAAAAACACACCTGTGGAATCACTATTTGTGGTCCTCAACAATAAAATCATTTAAGATTTAAATATATTGTGTTAAGAGCCCGGTCTAGGTGTTAAAGACAATAAATATATTGCCATCCCTGCAAATCATTCATGCTAAGCCGTTGCCTAATTTTTTATCAATGGGTGCAAACATACACACACACACCCCCCACCAAATGATAGCAGAGGGACTCAATATGCTGTTATCTATTTGCAGATGAAATGCCAACTTATTTTATCGACTCTGGTTCCTATTTGAACAAGACGTGACATTTGAGACTGCGAGTTGGACTTTATATCTTAATCTAGCAGGACCTTTTCTGTTTGTTCTCACAAATACGGAGTTTGCCGTATTTGTCCGTGTGTGTGTGTGTGTTTTATTAACCTGTGCCCCATGCATCCTCGGTGAGAAGGACTCTTTAGTAACACTTAAGTGGCAGGGGCAATGGCAGTGGCAGACAGAGGTCATCTGTGCATGTCGTCACGTAAAATCTCAGGGGCATGACCCTACAACGTCTAATAAACACACAGTGACCGGTGAATGATTATCACTGCAAACTGCCTAGTTTATCTGTGGAGAATGAGCACACTGACCTGCATTTATGGGCAAGATTCAGCAGAGTATTAAAAAATACAACATTTCTAGCTAATAGCTGGTCACCAGTTTGTTTGAAGATTAAACCAACATTGGCGTTCAGCAAAAACAACGTCTAGAGGATCCTCCGGATCAGTCTGAGAACCACCGTTCCCATTTACATTCCTTTAAGTAAGCGCATGAATACTCGAGACAGTCCCCCACATGGTCAGGCAGATGTTCTCCACAATGGAAAATCCCATCTTCCTAAAACCTGGTTCAAATGCACAGGGTCGAACAGGCAGGCGGGGGCATCGCAAAGTGGCCCTGTTATTATTAGTCACTCTGAAACACTCTCACCCTTCTTCATGAATGAGCAGGCAGGTTCAATAGATGGGTTGGAGCGCAGAGGCCACACAGGGTAGTGGAGAACATCACAAATAGCCGTGCATCTTTGGCACAAAGAGAACGGTCCTGACTCAGAGAATGTAAAAATTCCGTTAATGATGCCTTTGCTTCATTTGGGAAAAATGTGGATGAGTCTTCATCTTTCTATTTCTCCCCTGCTTTTCTTTTTTCTTTCAGTCAGTGCCGACACTTTGAAAGAAACCCCCACCACTCCCCCCCGGACCCAGCTGGGCCCAGAGTAATTATCGGGGCCCATATTTTGATGAATGGAGTAATTATGTTCTACTAACAACCCTGTGTGTTTGTATGGATTCAAATCAGTCACCCTCCGTTCCGCCTTCCCGGGTGCATCGTAACGCCCTCTACTCTCATAAAGACACGGTGAGGTCCTTTATTTAATCTCAGGTCCACTGAAATGGGCCTATTAATAGCTATGAGCCTTTATGCGTATTTATGTAAGCAAGTGAGAGAAAGCATTGTCACGTGCTTTTCTGCACTCAAAGACATAATTAAACTAGGTGCCGTTGCAGGACCAGCAGTGGTCACTCCACAGAGGGAAAACATACATGAGTGCCTATCGGCAGCGTCACCGATGGCCACAAGGCACTAAATATAGACGCGCCCCTTGTTATCTTTAGAAACGCTCTCCTGCCACTGAAACGGCTGTTGGCCCTATAAACGAGATTCCGTAAGCTCATTCGTTTGTGCCTATAAGACCGGGTCTGATAGGATAAATGGCGCTGGACTTTTCTGTAGGAATGTCATATTGATTTGTGGCTCTGTGACATTGTTATAAAAAAGTCATGAGGAACCAATTAAAAATGGAATGCCTTCGCAGAACCTTCCCATCCCACACTATCTCTGTTGAACCCACTGGGATAGAGTAGGGCTATTAATGGCTGCTGCAGTGCATTCTGCAAGCCTGCATGCTATTCTTTAATGACTGGTCCCCCCCTTATTCTGAGGGCAGCAAAGACATCCTCTTGTCTGTAGGCTGCACTGTGATTAGAGGATTATTGCTCTGCTTGTCACACATGGGAGAGCACCGTGGACTGGAAACCCAGCAACTCCACAACAGGTAGACTCTCCTGTACAAATTCCTGTAACATTTCTTTCGATGTAGGTGTTTGTTTAATCATTAACGTGCATCCAGGTAAAATTCTACTAAATTCAACCTTTCCTTTATCTTAATCCAACACACATGCGAAGTTTTACCTCAATGCATTTCTAGAAAACTCTAGCAGGGACCAGGAGAATAAAGTCCAAATGAAATGTATTCTTCACGTCCAACTTGAAAAAGCAGTCAAATAAGTCAACACTGGTAAATATGTTCAGAAGCCAAACAAAATGGGTAACAACTTGGCCAAAGCTCTCATCTTCAGACGCAACTTCACAAGGACACAATCCTACTCCAGGAGGTTCAATTTCCAGTCTTTTCCCTACAGGCTTCCCTTTTTACCCACTGGTGTTTCACCTAAGCTGTCTGGAAATCTGAGCCCGCATCTCGAAACCTTCTGCCCTCAAATTTACACCTCAGCAGCACTGATACGGATCTTGTTCGTGAATGCCCCCTCAAAAGGAACTGGTTTTAAGAGCTGTTGAGAGGAGCACAGATATCTCGCCACACATCGGTAGCAGAGCTGAGAGTCAGGCAGAGTTTCCTGGCTGGATGTTCCACAGCTGGAGAGCATGTGTTCACCCATAGCAATCTTTCTCCCTTTTTTCTTTCTCACAGTTTCATCCTTGGCCTGTTAATAAACAGACGATACAGAGAGTGCTTTTGAAGCTTGATAGAAACAGTGGCCAGTGTTTAGTGATTGATACTGAGCATCGTATATACAATCCTTTAGTGGCTGTGCTATGATGTCACAGAGAAATTGAGGTACTGAGGAGAATCTTCAGCACCCTACTCATTTTTATCTTCATATATTATTGATATATTATAAATCACAATGAAAAGCTATGGGATTATTTTAATACTGAAGTTTAATGCCAGCACATGCCTAATGGCAATATTCTGCATGACGATATTGATTGTATTGCTTGTAATAAATAGGAATAAATGCGATACTACAGGGACCTGATCTAAAAAATAAACTCTCAGAACTCCTACATGAAGGCATCATTATAAAGTGTTCACAGACACATTTCAAAACCCAAATTCAAAAGTGGGACTCACCTGGCTCTGCAAAGGTGATGATTTCAGAGGGCTGCTCATCCTCGTGCTCTCCAGTCTCCTCTGCCTCCTCCTCAATCTCCACCGTGCCATCCCGGGACACGCGGCCCATGTGCAGCTTGCGGAGGGCGTTGAGGAGGGCAGCACGGGGCACCGGATGGCTGATGTTGGGCCGAGCGTTGAGGTGCAGCATGCTGAGGATGTGCCTCTTCACTGCCTCCACCATACCGGGCTCTGAGGCTGCTGGGTCTTGCTGTAACTGCGCGAGGGCACAGGATGGGCATGGGGTGACTGGGTCCCCTGCGTCCCAGGATGCAGCCTCGGGCTCCTGCTGCTGCTGCTTTCGCTGCTGGGTCTGGATTTCCGGTCCCGCAGGTGTTGGGGAGCAGTGGCTGGGCAAGCAGCCGGACAGCAGAAGCAGCAGGGTCAGTGTTAGGGCAAGGGAGGAGGAGAAGGAGGAGGAGGAGCAGGAGGACATCCTGGGCACGGGACAAAAGGAGGGTCAGATGCGGCCACAATCTCACGACTGATGGGTCCTGGCTGCACTGCCAGCAGCAGCAGTGGACAACTGACTGCCCAGCCTGTTCAAGAACTGAGCAGGCGGGAAACAAGAGGCGCGAAGGCTAAAATAATCCTTATCTGTGAGAAGCAGCCATGGTGACAAAAGCAGAAAGACTCAGTCAAGAGGCGGGAGGCAGTCCTGGACAGGAGCGTCCCGGTCAGCGGGTAGATTCTGGTTTGGAGGTTTTGGTTCTGCTTGAGTACCTCTAAGGTTTTAGTCCCTCAGTCCTGGGTCCTGCTTGTGGCGCTGGCCGTGGTCCTGATGGTCCTGGTTCCGGTCCTGGTTCTGCCAAGCTTTGGACAGCAGAGGTGCGGAGCTGTGGAGAAACCTGACAGAGTGCAGCTCCCTGTGCCTGAGTTGAATGGTTTTGTGGAAAGTGGGCAGGGTTAGACAGTTCTCTGACTCTTTCTCTCTCTCTCTCTCCCTCTCTCTCTCTCTCTCTCTCTCTCCCTCTGTCTTCACTGTGTGTACCCTCTCGCTTTCTCTCTCTCTGTAATTATACCTTCCTCCCCCTGCTTTCCTCCCTCTCAGTTTATTACTATCTTCCTCACTACTTCTGAGTCACTAACTTCTACTTTCCTTTTTTCTTCTCTCTCTCTCTCTCTCTCTCTCTCTCCTCAGCAACTCCCCCGGTAATATGTGTAACAGTTTTTTTTTTCCTTCGCTGGCAAAGGGTTCCTAACACTCACGCGTGCGTTCTCTCTGTCTCACTTTCCTCCTATCCGTACATCTCTATCTCTCTCTCTCTCTCTCTCTCTCTCTCTCTCTCTCTCTCTCGGCATTGATCCATCTGCTGCTGTTCTGTGGTGTTTTAACTATGTGTCGGGATGCTGCGTTGGGGGAGGTGAGGTGGTGAGGGGTGGACATGGCTGTGTACACAATGCACACATCTGCAAACATACAGATTCATTCATTCTCTCATTCTCTCTCTCTCTCCCTCTCTCTCTCTCACACACACTTCCTAGAAAGAAGCACAGCTTGGGCATTTCCTCTACCAATGGGGGTGTTCTCTGCACCAAATTAACTACTCAGCATGATATTACCATAGGCCACATGGCTCAAACCACCAGTTTGCTACATATTTAACATTTAATCATTAAACTGAGAGTCCGACTGCTCCGAGTGAGGAGTGACGCAAACATATGTTATGTCACCTGTTGGACTTTGCTAAAAATAGCCCCCCTTTCAGCCCATTGCTCATGATGACTACAGGGAGACTCAAGCTAATTACCTCACTACATCCATGAAGGCAGATGGTTAGCTATCATTTATCACAGATGCTTCAATTACATACAAAGCTTGTAGAGAAGAACATGAGCAAAATACCTGAGAGCACATGCCAGCCACAGCTACACTCCCAACAGGAGGCACGGCATTACTCCCTCTTGTGGTAAGAGTGCACCTCCACTGTGAAAGGCTGCTTTCATCCTTTCCTATGCAGGAGATAAACGAAGAGTACAAAGACATAAAACAAGCAAGCAATAATCGCTCACTCACAGCTGTAGGGATCCACTTTTCAGTAACACTCTATTTGAGGCCTGCAGAATGTCACTGACCTGAGCATGCCATAAAGATATCATGTCATATTTCACAGGCTGTTATGAGTTCTTATGACAGAGTATGTCGAGGATTATAACAGTGTCATGTAGTTTGAAGTCAGGATGGTTAACTGAAACCTGCAGTGTGTGGGCTGGGGACACCATGTACCAGCGTTTGACAATGGTCACTGTGAACCATGTAGAGTAACACATCATTGCGGTATAAAAGTGAGTGACGGATAGACAAACAAATGAGTGGACAGACAAAAAGACAGCCAGCTGGACCGCTCCATTCCGCTTGCCAATTTTTGTTCCAATTTAGCTTTTTTTTTTAGAGATTATTTTTCAGTGACAATCAAACAGAAAGAAAGAAGCCACAGGAGAGGCCACATCATGCTTTTGAATGGTGAGGATTTTGCTTATATTAAATACAGCGTACATAAAATTTCAGAGCGAACATATCAATCTTTTTTTTTTCTATTATCTGCAAACATGGGGGCGGCGCAGTGGCACATCAGTTAGTGTCACACAGCTCCAGGGGCCTGGAGGTTGTGGGTTCGGTTCCCGATCCAGGTGACTGTCTGTGAGGAGTTGGTGCATTCTCCCCGTGTCCGCATGGGTTTCCTCCCGGTGACTGTCTGTGAGGAGTGTGGTGTGTTCTCCCCGTGTCCGCATGGGTTTCCTCCGGGTGACTGTCTGTGAGGAGTGTGGTGTGTTCTCCCTGTGTCTGCGTGGGTTTCCTTCGGGTGACTGTCTGTGAGGAGTGTGGTGTGTTCTCCCCGTGTCCGCGTGGGTTTCCTCCGGGTGACTGTCTGTGAGGAGTTGGTGTGTTCTCCCCGTGTCCGCGTGGGTTTCCTCCGGGTGACTGTCTGTGAGGAGTGTGGTGTGTTCTCCCTGTGTCTGCGTGGGTTTCCTTCGGGTGACTGTCTGTGAGGAGTGTGGTGTGTTCTCCCTGTGTCTGCCTGGGTTTCCTCCTGGTGACTGTCTGTGAGGAGTGTGGTGTGTTCTCCCTGTGTCTGCGTGGGTCTCCTCCGGGTGACTGTCTGTGAGGAGTGTGGTGTGTTCTCCCTGTGTCTGCGTGGGTTTCCTCCGGGTGACTGTCTGTGAGGAGTGTGGTGTGTTCTCCCTGTGTCTGCGTGGGTTTCCTCCGGGTGACTGTCTGTGAGGAGTGTGGTGTGTTCTCCCTGTGTCTGCGTGGGTTTCCTCCTGGTGACTGTCTGTGAGGAGTGTGGTGTGTTCTCCCTGTGTCTGCGTGGGTTTCCTCCGGGTGACTGTCTGTGAGAAATGTGGTGTGTACTCCGTGTCCGCGTGGGTCTCCTCCGGGTGACTGTCTGTGAGGAGTGTGGTGTGTTCTCCCTGTGTCTGCGTGGGTTTCCTCCGGGTGACTGTCTGTGAGGAGTGTGGTGTGTTCTCCCTGTGTCTGCGTGGGTTTCCTCCGGGTGCTCCGGTTTCCTCCCACGGTCCAAAAACACACGCTGGTAGGTGGATTGGTGACTCAAAAGTGTCCGTAGGTATGCGTGTGTGAGTGTCTGTGTTGCCCTGTGAAGGACTGGCGCCCCCTCCAGGGTGTATTCCCACATTGCGCCCAATGATTCCAGGTAGGCTCTGGACCCACCGCGACCCTGAACTAGATAAGCACTTACAGATAATGAATGGATGGATGGATACTAAGTATGGAAAAAACAATAAGGATAATGGGTGCTGATAGGGATAGGTTTCCTTTTATAATTGTTATTATAATTATATAATTATATAAATATAATATTTATTATATATAATATATATATTATACTTATTATTTATTTAGTAAGTCTGATTCATGTTAAAATTCTACAAGACCCTCTGTTTTTCTACAAATATCCATTAAAATAAAACGATCTTCATAAATGTACAGTGCACTAGTTCCAGAATCATCTTTCACCAAATCCCACCCACCTCAGGTTAGTTCTGATTGCTCTGAGCCCCACCTTGCTACAATGTTTTTGCTCAGAGACAAGAGATAAGACATAATATATTATGATTTTATGATTCTGAATTTGCATTAACTGTAGCATTAAGTGTAGAACTTACTAGATTTCAGCTTTCACTGTTTCCTCTGCTGCTACAAGTTTACAAGCACCGAAAAGGACTCTCAGTGCAAAGGTCTCAGTGAGTGTTGTGCTGTTGTGGGCAGAGCACATGGGCTACCCCTCACCCCCACCCCACTTCAGCATCGTCACATCTATTCTGGGCCATGTTGTTCGGAAGTAGATAAGGACACGATGCTGTACTAGATCAAACATACATATAACTCTTAAAATCTTATTCTTAGCACAGCCACATGTTTGCCTGGGCAGTGTGTATGACTGAGTGTGTCTGCGTGCGCATGTGTGGTGGTGAGTATGCTATTTCTGAAAGCTGCCCATAAGGTGCCATCACACATCCCACTGACTGCAGTAGCTCCTCTCTAAAGCTGACACACACACACACACACACACACACACACACACACACACTCTCTCTACACTGCGTGTGAGTAAGAGTGTCCTTATTAGTCCTATGGCTCACGTGTTTCACTGTTATGTGTGTCAGAGAAACTTTTTGTCTTGTTCTCTTTCAATATATATACTTTTAAAAACATGACTGAGATATTGTTTATAAGAAAGAACTTACAGCGTTTAATCTTGTGAACGTAAGAATATAAAGCGTCACCGATGAAAAAGTCCAGAGATGTTTTTTTGCCATTCTTCTGTGAGACACCTATGAGAAGATGACACAGGTCTGAAAGCATGTGGATCTGTCAAGGATTTGCAAAATCAAACAAAGAAACAATGGGCTAGCTACCCCAGAGCCCACACCTCAACATCATTGAGTGTGTTTGATAATACTAAGACAGAACTTTGGAGGAGTTAATTATTCTATCAGTGTTGTATTGCCCATGCTCAAACTGAGACTAATAACTCTGCAATTACATTTATTGAGATACTGAACAATGGGATATTGCAATAATTTGCTGTGTTCCCATGAAATTTTATAAACATATTGATGTTCACATAAAAAAAAAAACAGAATACCATTCCACAGCATCAGGCCAAAGCTGAGATTAACATCAGTGTATCTTGTGTATTAACAATGTTTAAATTCTCAACACATTGCCCTGGAATGCTTAGCTGATAATTAGGAGGAAGCAGATGTTGAAATGGACAGAGAAGCCCATGATGTTTTGAGATGGTTTAAATTTAAAAAGGATCTGTCTGCATCCTTTGAGCAAGGCTTCTTTTTAAGTAATAGTCATTTAAATCATTCAGTATGTTCAAAGCCACATATTGAGGCAAGGTGCTTGGGCCCCTACAATTGCTGCTTGTAGTTATATTCAGACCTCACTGGAGTGACACTTAAACATTAACTGACTGTTAAAGCATGTTTATTTCTTTTTATATAAACTAGTGAGTTATTTACTGTTGGGATTGTTTTTTGGGAGAAAAGGTGAAATCCATTCTAATGACACTGTACCCGTTGGAAAGAAGCTGCTCCATATTGTGACGTCTCCACCATCATACTTTACTGTAGGTGTACTGTTCTTGGATTCTCATCAAACTTTCGTATCTTCAAACATGTGCATTCGTTTATTATCTGTTAGCGCTTATCCAGTTCAGTCACGGTGGGTCCTACCTGGAATCATTGGGCACAAGGTGGGAATACACCCTGGAGGGGGCGCCAGTCCTTCACAGGGTAACACACACACACACACACACAGAAACCGGAGCACCCGGAGGAAACTCACGCAGACACAGGGAGAACACACCACACTCCTCATAGACAGTCACCCGGAGGAAACCCACACAGACACAGGGAGAACACACCACACTCCTCACAGACTGTCACCCGGAGGAAACCCACGCAGACACACGGAGAACACACCAACTCCTCACAGACACTCACCTGGAGGAAACCCACGCAGACACATGGAGAACACGGGGCAGGACTTGAACCCACAACCTCCAGGTCCCTGTGTGACTGCGACACCACCTGCTGAACCACCGTGCCGCCCTCCAGCACAGAACACTTTCCTCCAAAAGAGTGCTGCTTGGTGTAAATGCTTGGGTGAAAATACTTGCTCCTTGAAATAGCACTTTCACTGAGAATACACCAATGAATCAGCATTCCAGCTGTGGTATAGTAGCTTAGAAGATACAGTATAAATAATGTTTGAGTTAATGGGAGGACAGCCATTCATATTGTCCAATAAGGGGTCTTATCCTTCTAAGGAAAAGGTAATGATTCTGTCTGCTAAAAGGAATCAGTTGCCAGTTTGACTCATGCGAAGTGAGAGGTACTTGCCATACCTCTGTAAAGACAAGCCTAGAACGTACTAAAGGTTAACAAAGAAGAACAATCCAAGGTTGTCTAAGTTACTACACCAGTCTATGCCTTATTTAATGTTATTTTTTTTTAAATAAATCTTTAACAGGAGGTTTGACCAACAGAGACAAACTTGTAAAAAGAACTGGGAACATGGCTGTGTTACTTGATAGTGGTTAAAGGATCGATAAACCAGACCCTGCATTTTACTCACGTTATGGTGAGGTGTAACTGGTGTATGATGTTGATGATGTAAGATGCAGTAAGGAGGTGGCGTGTGAGTTTTGGCAGGATAGTCCTCACCCACTGCTGCTTTCCTCTGAGTCAGAGCCTACGTACTGCTAGAAAAGGCGGGTAGGCGGGATCCCTCGATCTCTCTCTCTCTCTCTCTCCCCCTCCCTCTTCTTCTCTCACACCAACGCTCCTTCTACCTTCGCCTCTCACTCTCTCCCTCTCTCTCTCTACCTGTTCCTTCACACGCAGTGCTCAGAAGCTCCTTGAACACCGCGGATGATTCATTGCAAGTCATGTTTGCTCTCTTTCACCTCCGACTGCCTCTGCATCTCCTGTGGGAATGACATCTTCATCTGTGTTCATTGGCCCTGCCACCAACAGGAAGGAACAGCAAACTTTATTATCTTCATCAACTTACATTCAGCATACAAAAGCATCTCAGTTGCACTTATGTAACGCGCACAAAACAACAAAGCAACACCCTGCACTAGACGAGTGGAACAGCCCTCACCTCCAATGAATCACTGAGGTGCATGACACAAACAGATGAAAAACAGCTCGCATATTGATGTTAAGCTCAGTAGCATTCTCATGGCTTTGTGACTAATGTTGCCTCAGCCCGCCTCAACTTTCCCTGCACAAAGAAATAAACAAGAAGCAACAAAAACAACCCAGACAGTGACTAAGACTCACACAGAAAGTCCACAGAGTGAACTTCTTTTTAAAAAAAATACTCTCAGTCACTCTGCTAATTCAGAATCCACCTCTCGAGCAGGACGATCTGCATGCAGGTGATGTCATCAGCTGGGGGGGGGGGTGTTGGAGGGGGGCATCCTCTCAGCACTGAGTCAGAGAAGGCAGTGAGGGAACCCTCTTCGTGTCTGTCGTGTCTAAATGTGGACGTCCTCCTCGGCTGCTGAATCACGCCTGCTCTCTAATCTGCACTGCCGCTGTGGGGGGGCTATTTCGGATCACTGCGTGTTTTGATGACACAGCTCGACACGTAGACTTGAGCAGTAAGCCCAAGTCGATCTGGCTGTAAGTTTTGACAAGGTTCTCGTCCATGTTCTTCCACAGGGGCCACAGTTTAGATCCTACTGCCAAAAGGCCAGCCTGAAAAGACATTGAGGGGAAGAGCAAAGTCCTACAGCGCTCCCTTGTGGACAAAAAAAAAACCTGCTGTAACTTCACTAGCAGAATACTTTCACTTAAAGTTCTTCATCCACAGAGTAAACATCTAACCACCAACATATGGAACACTGTACATTAACAAGTGAGTAAACACACAACACTAATAAAAATAAAATATATCAGAGACCACCCACAGATAGCGTTTCTTTTCTTTGGTTGTAGATCATCAACAGGTAACATATAATAACAAAGGAAAAACTGTCACAGATAATATGACTGGGCCATGACATTTGCGCCGTACATATATTAACAATAAAGAAAAGGGTAAAATCATATAGCGTTTAAACCCATGTACATTTATTCAAACATTCAAAACCATTTTCACAAAATACACATATTCACAAAATATTACAGAATGCATTTTTGCAAAAGCACCTCACAAGCGATCTGAAAACAATCAGACACTGGTGAGACGCTGTGGATTGAAGTATTCTGAATTACAAGGTTTGTATTCACCACATTAGGCTCTGTACTGCTGAATAAATAATGAATTTAGAGATGCTTACTGGCAATCTACAAACTACTCTAGTCACTTATTTTGCAAGCCGTGTGATTTATCGTGTAAAATCAATGAGTGAAATCAAAGTAAATATTAATAATGTGAAAACCTTTTACAAGAATGAATACATCCATAAAAGCTGATTTTGGCCGGCGTTAGGAGGCGGTTTGTCAAAGTACAGTACATCATCCCAAAGTGTAACCCATGATTTACCGCGGATGTGTAAGTACACTGACGTACCAGTAAACCTGTAACAAGAGGGGGGCATGTGGCATCTCTGGTTATTAGATGTAGACCTAATAATGTAACTAGTAAAGTAGTTTTGTAGTTTTTTTATTAATTCTTTTTTGAGCTGTATACGTTCATATCATTGCACAAAGTAACTGTGTACAGTGACTCAAATAAAGTGTTACTAACTTTTCTAAAAGCAAAAATAAAGCTTGCTAATGAGAATGATGTCATGCTCTTTCTGCTGTCTGCCACAAATTAAATGTTCCTCACATCTAGAATATACCAACAGTGCATCGTCACCTGTTTAAACCAGAAACATATCTCATTTATCGACTTTAAACTGTGGATCTAATTTACAGAGCTAGAACAAGCTGATTTATTTGTACAAGCTCGAGAGAAGAAATATTGACTTCAAAATAACAAAAAAATATATATATTTAATAGAAACACTTATGTTCTTCATATACCTTTTCATAATTTTCTCTCCTACGCGGGTTGGTCAGTGTTGCAAAATTCAGATATTGTGTGGCTAGAGTATTTTAACTGTGGCTTTCTAGCACAACAGAGCAGTATCCCATAAATTGATCACCGTTTCAGCCTGGGGTTCACTGACCAAGAGCTGGCACAATTAATGACTTTCCACAAAGCATCTCCTTTAGCACGTACCTCTGCATTCAGCTGTGCAACAGTATGGATTAGCAAGGTCATAACACCAGCCCTTCCAGTGGAGAGGGGCAGAGGCTCGGTTACCGTCCTCTGCCCCGGGTAAGACCCAAGCATCAGAAACATTCCCACTCAGAGCCCTGACGTCATCCTCCTCCTCTAAGAAATGCTTTTAGAAAGGCATGCCGCCTGTGATTTGTCGTGCCACCTGCTCGTCTGTGCTCTCCTCCTTCTCGCTCCCACGCTCCTTATTCCAGTCCTTTAGGCCCTCGGGGAGCGAGGTGTCTTCATCCATCCCTCCCGTGCCCTCCACGAACTCCTCGTATGTTGATTTCTCCGCAAATGGGCGCTTGCCCAATAGCTCCACCATGTCGTTCTTGTCCAGCACCTCCTTCTCCAGTAGGCGCAACGCCACCTAGTTGAAGCAGAAACCCAATCAAACACAATACTTAAAATTTAAAGAGCAGACCATCACTCACAGTAAATGAAGAACAAACATACTTTGTAGTCCAGGAGTTCGTAAATCTGTGTATGCTCAATAGACTTAACCCAATAAACGTGTATTTAAATAATGCCTTAAACAGTGTGTATCATGTTTTCGCCAATTCGTCCATACCTTCTCCACCTCTGCCTTCTTCTCGATCAGCAGTTGCTGTGTGCGTTGATATGCTGCGCTAATGAGGCTTCGCACCTCTGTATCGATTAGGCGAGCGGTGGCTTCACTGTATGGCTTCTCTAGAACCATCTCTCCCTGCCGAGGGAGGTCAAAGGACACCTGACCCACCTTTTCATTCATCCCAAACTGCACTATCTGTGGAGGCAAGCAAGCATATCAGCTCATATATCACCAGTTAGGTTCATTTACACAGGAGAACTATCTAAATATTCAATAGAACTGACTTATGACAAGTTTATTCACTGCATCATTGTACTTTTTTTCAAAAGCAGTTAAATCCTGTCAAACCTGTGCGTATGCACTCTGAGTCACTTTCTTTAGATCGTCTTGTGCCCCAGTGGTGATGCGACTGAAGAAAATCTCCTCTGCGACACGCCCACCCAGAGTCATGCACATCCTGTCCAGCAGCTGCTCCTTGGTATACAGGTATTGCTCTTTGGGGAGGTACTGAGCATAGCCCAGGCCTTTCCCACGAGGAATAATCGACACCTGAGGAAAGATTTCAACATTAAATATTACAGTGTGTACGAGACACCTATAACAGAATAGGGCTTAGTTAAGGAATTTAAGGACGCACAATATCAGAATCATATCATTGTTAGCTATACACACAGCTCCAGGGACCTGGAGGTTGTGGGTTCGATTCCTGCTCCGGGTGACTGTCTGTGAGGAGTGTGGTGTGTTCTCCCTGTGTCTGCGTGGGTTTCCTCTGGGTGACTGTCTGTGAGGAGTGTGATGTGTTCTCCCTGTGTCTGCGTGGGTTTCCTCTGGGTGACTGTCTGTGAGGAGTGTGATGTGTTCTCACTGTGTCTGCGTGGGTTTCCTCCGGGTGACTGTCTGTGAGGAGTGTGGTGTGTTCTCCCTGTGTCTGTGTGGGTTTCCTCCCATGGTCCAAAAACACACGTTGGTAGGTGGATTAGCGACTCAAAAGTGTCCGTAGGTGTGAGTGAATGTGTGTGTGTGTCTGTGTTGCCCTGTGAAGGACTGGCGCCCCCCCAGGGTGTATTCCTGCCTTGCGCCCAATGATTCCAGGTAGGCTCTGGACCCACCGTGACCATGGACTGGATAAGGGTTACAGATAATGAATGAATGAATGAACTGTAAGCTATATGTTTAGATTTTAAAGATATTTCAAAACGATATATTATTTCTTAATTTACAGTTTAAGTGACACTGATAAATGGCTGAAATATCTTGACTAAAATATTATTACTTTTAGCTACATTTCTCCATAATGCTAATTAAGTTATATTTAGTACAGGTTTGTATATTTTATTAATGCATTTTAATCTTGGTCAGCATGAGTATCAGAATGAGTCCACACTTTCCATATCAGTGCATCCTTAAAGCAAGCTTAAACAAAGCTGTGTCCCTACACATACATCCTAATGAATCCAGTAATATTCTGTGCATTAGTCATATCCTACAGAGTCAGGATTTTAAATGACTCTGTATTTTGCTTTTTGAGGTGAATGATTGCCAAAGTATGCCCACACAAAATATATTGCATTGTGAGCATTACAGCACTGCTATAGAAATGCAAAATGACCTTTAATAGAGGGTCTGCATGTTCCAGGAACCACCCAGCTACCGCATGTCCTGCCTCATGGTATGCCACAGTCTTCTTCTCCTCAGGCTGTAATACCTGTGTCTTCTTCTCCAGGCCTGCACACCCACAGAACATCCATAAATCCTCCGCACTTTTATTACAACTCAAGAGGTTAAACACTGTTCTTACCCCACGAGACATTGTAGGGTTTTGAAGCAGTATGCAGCATTTCTTTCCCATATCAGGCTGTGCTTACATAAGAAACACGTTCATGCACTCACCTCCGATCACGCGCTCGATGGCCTGCTCAAAGTGTTTCTGGGTGATGGCATCGGAAAGGTGGCGAGCTGCTATCAATGCTGCTTCATTACAAACATTAGCGATGTCAGCACCTGCCAACAGTAGAATAATAGGTGAGTTAGCTGGTATTAATTGCCCATGTTACAAAAGATAAACATCCTATGATTAGACCATATGGTGAAACAAGGAACACGGATTTGGCATCCCTTAATAATCTGATATAAGCGCAATACACCAGCTTCAGTGTGTGGAAACTATTGTCCACATTATCTGCAAACAAAACATCCCAATTTACTCTAATATACATTTAGCATAAATGATTCATGCAGAGGTTTCAGCATCAACTCATGAAACAATTATCATCTTTACAGCAGAGAGTGAGTTTGGGGAAAGAAAAGAGTGCATTTGCCACTCTATTGGCAATATGTTAAATAGCTGTACAGTTTAAAATAGCAACTGAAAAACAGAACAAAAATATCACACAAGAACTATGGACTGGCTTTACTTGGTATGGTGGAAGGATGTGATATTGTGATGTGAATATTTTCATTAAAAAACTAGAAAAACAACAACTTAGCCACTTACCTGAAAAGCCAGGTGTAAGGGCTGCCATTTTTCTGGCCAGAGTTTCTTTGTCCAGCTCTGTGTCTAGCTTCAGGGGTCTCAAATGTACTTTGAATATAGATGCTCTACCTTTAATATCTGGAGGACCTGGACAGTGAAGAAATGCATGACAGAGAAATGGTTAATGCTTTAATCCATGCCCTAAAGTTGCTTATATTTATTCCATAGACATTCATTAACTCCAGCCATTGATAGAAAGTATGAGTTTATTACATCTGTGGGGGAAACTTGTAAAAAGTAATGCTTAACTAACAAGGGGAAAGATTTATCAGAATCTTTCAGGAAAACCTTAAACGTAAAGTCAATGGATCCAGTGAGGTCTTAATAACTGCTTCACACACACAAACACTGAAGGGAAAGTTTCCCAGATGTAGCCTAAACCTTGATTTTACACTGCCGTGCAGTTTAGTGCAAGATAAGGTTTAAGCCACGTACCTATATATATCTGCCTGTCAAATCGCCCTGGTCTCATCAGTGCTGGGTCCAGGATATCCGGTCGGTTTGTGCCAGCAAGAACCACCACATTGGTGGCAGTATTAAACCCTAAATGGAGCAAGTATAGGGCAACATTATTATCCACACCATTGAGCTGTATTGAATACAGCTTCTGTTTAATAACAGTCCCTCTGTTATTACGTAATAACGTCAGATACATACCATCCATCTCCACTAGTAACTGGTTAAGTGTGTTCTCCTGCTCACTCTGCCCACCAAAATTGCCCCTGCCTCTCTTTCTTCCGACAGCATCGATTTCATCTATGAAGAGGATGCAGGGTGCGTTCTTACGAGCCAAAACAAAAAGGTCTCGAACCTGAGAAAAATAAAAAACACAATGCAGAGTAGGACTCACACACTGATCTAAAACATGTTCAATAAAATTAACGCCATTGTTCAATTCAGATTAATTCCCTCTGTTAACACAACACTTTAATGACAAAAAAAGAGGTCAGTCATGAAACTGGTTCATGAGCTTTTGAAAACTTTAAAGTCTTTAAACCCAGCTAAAACCAATCATTCCTCAATTACCAAGCAGAAAAAGATTATCATTGGAGCTATAAGAAGATAAACACAGAGACTGAAAGAGTTGTAGGCATTTATGGAGAAATGGACCAAAACAACCCAATTAATCTACAAATCTGGCCCATCTTGTAGACTGACATGAAGCAAGCTATTTCTCATGAAAGACCACCATGGGTGATGTTTAAGTATGCATAACAAATACCCACATTCTGCAAGTATTTTTCGTTTTGTCGAAAGTTAAACTTGTTGAACCTAGATGTGAGGAAATTCAATTGGCAATAATACTATTTCCATGCAGATATTAATTACCCTCACTGTCAAAATACAAACAAACTAGTTCTTGTGATTGTGAGTTCACCTACCCTGGCTGGACCAACACCCACAAACATCTCCAAGAACTCGGAGCCATTAACAGTGATGAAGGGGACGTTAGCTTCACCTGCTGTGGCCTTCGCTAGCAGAGTCTTTCCAGTACCAGGAGGTCCAGTTAGAATGGCCCCCTAAAGTCACAGTGTCAATTAATCTATTTGACGTTTATTCTTGGGGAAAACAACATGCACAATTTGAATTTATTCAAAGGTCAACTTCATAAGAATGTAATAACAAGGCTGACAATGTAATTTATATTCAATAAAGTATTTGGGAATGTTTTGAAAATTATTTGAGCAACATATTTAGCAGCAAGTCTTAGTTTGCTACCTTGGGAATCTTGGCACCCAGGTCCTGATACTGCTTTGGGTTCTTCAGGAAGTTCACAAACTCCATGATCTCCAGCTTGGCCTCTTCACAACCAGCAACATCCTTGAATTTAACATCTATTTCATCCCGCAGCACTTTGGCAGTAGTCTCACTCACACTGAACAAACCACCCATGCCTCTGCCGGGCCGCCCAGCACCTGCTGGTCCCCTTCGCAGCATGAAGAGCAGGAAGCCGATGATCAGCACAGTGGGAAGCATGCTCAGGAGAAAAGACCTGGGGAGAACAGGTGATATTTGAATTCCTCTACCACAATGATAATTCTTTTCCTTTAAAGTACTGCAGAAAAATCAGTGTCAAAAGGCTTGGCCTTACCCATCACTCTCAGTGGAGTAGACCACCGGCAATCGGTTCTCACCCTCAATACCCAGCTCCAGCTGAGCGTTCTCTAGATTTCGCTCAAAGGTGTCCACACTGCCAATGTTGAACCACACGTATTGCTGTTAAAAGAAATTTGTTTTTTTGTATTTTGGGTGAAGAACAATAATACAAAAACTATATAGAACTTTTAATGCACCAACATGGAGTGCTGTTAGTGTAGCATAGCGGACAACACCACAGGCCCCAACCAGAAGACTATGGTGTGATTCCCAGCCCTGAAAATCATATCTCGCTACACCAACACCAGTATTTGGGCAAGGCTGCTAACATCACAGACATTTTGTGACATAAGTACACTGCTCTGGACCAAAGCACCCCCCTCCCCTCAGATGATACAAATTAACTCTTTACAGCACTTGTTATGATTTCAGTTCATATCTGAAGCATCAGAAAAATGTTCTGAATGAATGACATAAGAATCGTCTAAAAAGAACGAAGCAACTAACCCCATCCACTGGTGCTTTCCCTGGAGGGAAAATCACTTTCACATAGCGCTTGTTCACAACTTCCAACCTGTCAACCTGAGAGAACACAAAACAAATTTCAGTCCTACGCTTACAATCAAAATGACTTACATTACTTATGAAATCTACAACTACAAACTCACAACTCCTTTTGCAAGGTAACCGTTCACAAAGTCTTTCCAGGTAACTTCTTTCCCACCGTCCCGTAAGAAGAAGTAATATGTCACCGCCGTCCAGAAAGCTGCAGCACTTATAAAGTACATACGGAACTCCTTATCATCCCATGGAATCTCACCCTGCGAAAAATAATACGACAAAAAAAATAATTATCAAAACTGAATAATGGTAAACATGATGTACTGTAACAGCTGACTTTATGAACGTTTAGGACAGCGTATCCATGGAAATATCAACATCAATCCAATACAACATTAAAGAATGATTCTCGCCTATAAATAAAATGACAGTAGCAGTAAATTATAGTAAACATTGCAGGCATCTTCTAGCACGCTGTATAACACTGTTCTTGAAAAATGACAGACAAACCTTTTGGAGACGACTGTACCAAGTGGAGTCTTCCTTCCTTCCTCCTCTTTTGCCTCCACTCCCTCCTCCACTACCTCCTCCGCCTCCTTCTGATTTCCCAGTTGCCTTTTGGGCATTGCTTGGCTTGCCCTCTGAAGGCAAATAGTAAAATTGAAAATACAATAGAGCATTGTTTTATGCCTGTAATGGTGCCTAGCCAGTTGATTTATACGTATAACCTACTTAAAAAAAAAGAATGCATGCTACTAAAGAAACAATACCTTTGGCCTCTGCACTGGGTGGTTTGGGCTCGCTGTTCTTTGAGCTGCCGTTCTTGCTGTTTGGGAAGTATTTTTCAAATCCTTAGAGGAAAAACAAACATAAGAAAACGGGAAGGAGAACAGTACTGCCTAAACGGAGAGCAACATTTTATGTAAATTGCATACCTTTTGGAGGCTTAGAGCTTAACCTTCTGTAGGCTCCCAGGAACTGGGAGAGCAACATTCCCCTGTCAAAAGTCTGCAGCACCTCTTTGTGAGCATTTATCTGAAAAACAGGCAATTGGACCCATCTGTGACAATGAACACACACAAGGGCACTAGAGGCAATGAGCGTGCACACACACATAGTGATGGGCAACCGGTGCCCAGGGAGCAGCTGAGGGGTTAGGTGCCTTGCGCCCTGGATGTTGAGGGAGGACTAAGCTCTGGTCCATCAGTCACCCAGCCAACAACCTTCCAGTTCCAAGCCAGGTTCAGTATCCATGAGGACTGTGCCACAGCGGCTGGGTTTACATGAATACATAGTAAGATGCTAAATATTAAGATACTTAGCCAAAGACAATATTTAATTTTAACGCTGATTGATTGTACTATATAAACTTTTTAAACATAAGGTATCCAAGAAAGCTCCTGGAGCAGTTAAGCCCAGCCCATTCTTGCTGAAGCTAAAATGAATGTTGGATGCATCTTAAAACTAAGTACAATTTAGGGCAGCCAATCAAAACAGAACTTATTTACAAACATGAGTCTTAAAGGAACCGTAGCATAACCTGTTTAACTACAACAGATAAAGAGAGTTGGGAATATGGTCATGCACATTGTTAAGATCAGTAAACCAAACAAGCATTACAAACTGGGCTCCAGCAGAAAATGTCAAAAACATATATTTAAAATTGGACCGTTTTAAATATTAGCATTTATTTTAAAAAATATTAAACAGGTATTTTCTTTTAAACGTAGTCCCTACAGCACAGCCAGGGAACGTTTGTCCTCAGTAATACAATCATGAAGTTGGCTCTTCCTCGCCAGCTTTTAATTGGAATTGTCCGTTCCACCTTAAATGCTGCAGCACCGACTATTGGAATTGAAGCTAACTTCAACTCTAACGTTATATCAGCAGTAAGAAGCTTCAGAGGTCGAAACAAGAACATTTTAGCACTATTGAAACGCTGAGATAGTAATATATAAAACATGGGAAAAGAGGTTTATTATAGAACACTCAGTTATATTACCGTTAGTAAGGTTAACGTTAATGAAGGTTAAAGCTCAGCTGTCATTGCCCAACGTTAGCCTACAGGCTAAAAGCAATAAAATAGCACCTTACCACTTTCCCGCCGTTTGCTGCTCTGTAATGAGGCAGAAAAGCACTGAAAACGCTCCTGCAGCCTTTGGAAAGGCGCAGAAATGTGTGTGCCATGTCAGCACCACACAGTGAAGCCCAAAACCGAACACAAAACTGGACTTAAGGTGGAGGGTGCGAAGCACAAACAACTTCAGGAGCCATACTAAAAAGCACCAGCTAAATAATCTACTGCGCATGCGCACTTAGTCTTTTCGCAGATCTTCAAATCATAGATAAATATAGTTTTCCAAGCCTATGATATGTAAGTCCCAGGATTTACACAAGTCTCACGATTTGACCATGCTATGAATGATTTAAAGTGCCAATTTTCTAAATGTCTTAGTGTGTTTCTTTTTCTGAAGTAAACTAATATTCAATTTGTCCACTGAGATGTGTATGGCTTTATGTAGCAAACATAATCCAAGCAATATTTTTTACAAAAACGCTTTTTGTCATTATTTTTGTTTGAGTTAAAACTGCACTATATTTGGCAGGTCTGGGGAATTAGCATTTTGTAACATGGATTGTACTATCTTTCATTTCCCTGAGAAGGTAAATTTGATCGTGAGTCCATTCAGAACTCATTGATTGTTATTATATTATGGAATCTTATTGATTCAGATCACTTCAGTTGACAATATACACCTTTCAATATTAATTTAGTTTTTCTGGTTTGTCATTTTACTCAGCGAGCAAGTCTATTGAACAGGACCAATTTCTGAGCCTACCTGTGACATTAAAACATAAAGATGTCTGACATGTCCTGAAATAATTAAAAACATTTATAAAATAATACCCATAATATAATTTGCGATATCACCTTCTTGTGGCCAAATAATCAGTGCTAATACAAGACCTGAGAGCACTCAAGAAAAGACTAATGTGCTTTCTTTACTTAAATCTGTGTTTAAGACCTCAAATCCTGATTTTCTCAAGTTACCAGTCAAAGCTTAGGTTCGGATTTCACGTGTGAAATCCTATAATGAATATGATTTGTTGTAGTAAAGACAATAGCTCTTTAAAATGTTTTTATCCACAAAAGTCTCATACACAAAATTATAAAACCAACTACTGATGATGTGTGAATGAAAAATGCTGTGGCCTTTCCTTGAGAAAGCCTAAATAACCGGCTTTTGCTGTCACCTGCTGAAGACATGAATGAACATAAGGTTATTAAATGTAAGCAGCTTAAAAGTGTAAGCTGCATGTTCATATTTTACTTGTGAGTCATACATAACACACTCACTGCTGGACATGTGATTGACCACAGCTGGCCAAACGAGCAGACCACAAGGTATGTTACTAATGCAACAAGGCGACTAATTGGGTAAATAAATATTAATTACTATTTGATCTATACACTGGTCCTATAAATTGCTTTCATTGATCTGTTCACCCAATTTAAATAACAGCTGGTATTTATAAATGATGTCAAATCTATGTTAAAGTATGTCTTAAGTAAACCATTTTGCATTATTGTTTACATTTAATATCAGAGGAAAATTCACTGCAAATCAATTCAAAGATATTCCATTTGATCACCTACTCAACAAAAGACAAATTCCTATGTAGAAGATCAGAGTGGGCGAATTCAGGTCCGGAAAGTAAAAATCCATCCCAGGATTGTGTTTCAACTGCTTTGCCATCTGTGAGGCCACTTCGAAATGATTAGAGAAGCCAGGTATTTGGAATAAAATTATGGAGAACATATTCCATTTTAGTGGCGGCATGGTGGCGCAGCAGGTAGGTGTCACAGTCACACAGCTCCATGGGGTTGTGGGTTCGATTCCCGCTCCGCGTGACTGTCTGTGAGGAGTGTGGTGTGTTCTCTCTGTGTCTGCGTGGGTTTCCTCCAGGTGACTGTCTGTGAGGAGTGTGGTGTGTTTTCCCTTTGTCTGCATGGGTTTCCTCCGGGTGACTGTCTGTGAGGAGTGTGGTGTGTTCTCTCTGTGTCTGTGTGGGTTTCCTCCAGGTGACTGTCTGTGAGGAGTGTGGTGTGTTTTCCCTTTGTCTGCATGGGTTTCCTCCGGGTGCTCCGGTTTCCTCCCACAGTCCTAAAACACACGTTGGTAGGTAGATTGGCAACTCAAAAGTGTCCGTAGGTGTGAGTGTGTGAATGTGTGTGAGTGTGTGTGTCTGTGTTGCCCTGTGAAGGACTGGCGCCCCCTCCAGGGTGTATTCCCACCTTGTGCCCAATGATTCCAGGTAGGCTCTGGACCCACCGCGACCCTGAACTGGATAAGCGTTACAGATAATGAATGAATGAATAGTGCTAATTAGCTTCTACTATTTGGACATTCCTGGTCACAGAGAATGAATGAATGAATAAATGTGCATTGTAACCGTTATGTAGTGACAGCATTTTAAATCTTTCTGCATCACTCTTTGTTTTTTTTTTTAAGAACCAGTCAGTCATTTTCCCAAAGACACTTTTTCATGATATTCTTCAAGAAGGAACCTAACAGTGACATCTAGTGGCCTGAATGCATCAGAGATTCTGGTCTATTTTCAAAATAGTTAGTGAGGTTATGGAAAAAGATGCAAAAATAAATAAATAAGTAAATAACTATTCACTTTCAGAAATATTGTTTGCTATTTTAAATTAATGTGTAAATTAATATTCTGTAGTCACTTCACCGTTATCAGTGTTTCAATCAGGTGCTTACTCATAATATTTGGGCTCGAGGCTGGAAAGCACTCAGGACAGGGGGCTCCTTTCATACTGCTCCTTTACATTTGATCAGAAAATGGTTTATTACACTTTAGTGCCACCTGATGGTCGAATGAACAAACAGCAGCAATAAACTGAGGAATGGGTCTGGGTCAGGTTTAATGTCAAAAGTCTTAAACTTCACTGTCAGGTTCATGGTCTTATAAAAAACATAGGCTTAGACTATTTATAGTAAATGTAAAGTGGGAGTGGGACCTATACAATTTTCTCTGAAAGAAAAATAAAGTAAAAAGATAATTGTTTTTAGTTTTATGTCAGTCACAGTTTCAAACAAATAAAACTAGTTAATAGTAACAATTCACTTTTCCCTCAAAAAAACCCCCTCAAAATATCAGTTCCTTTACATTTTCTGACCAATAAAATAACAAGTTTACAACTGAATGTGACCCTGCCTCAACACTTTTACATTTTTGTTTCATTTGTGTGTGTCATTTGGCAGTTGCTCTTAATCTTTTAATAAACATTTAAAAATATATTTTAGAGGGAATCTAATGCAGCGTTATGAGTCTTGCCCAAGAACTCTTATTGATATAGAAATTTATTCACCTAGTTTTCCATGCATCCATTATCTGTAACCCTTATCCAGTTCAGGGTCGCAGTGGGTCCAGAGCCTACCTGGAATCATTGGGCGCAAGGCCGGAATACACCCTGGAGGTATACATTCACTCACACCTACGGACACTTTTTGAGTCACCAATCCACCTACCAACATGTGTTTTTGGACTGTGGGAGGAAACCGGAGTACCCGGAGGAAACCCACGCAGACACAGAGAGAACACACCACACTCCTCACAGACAGTCACCCGGAGGAAACCCACACAGACACAGAGAGAACACACCACACTCCTCACAGACAGTCACCCAGAGGAAACCCACACAGACACAGAGAGAACACACCACACTTCTCACAGACAGTCACCCGGAGGAAACCCACACAGACACAGAGAGAACACACCACACTTCTCACAGACCGTCACCTGGAGGAAACCCACAAAGACACAAGGAGAACACATCACACTCCTCACAGACAGTCACCCGGAGGAAACCCACGCAGACACAGGGAGAACACACCACACTCCTCACAGACAGTCACCCGGAGGAAACCCACACAGACACAGAGAGAACACACCACACTTCTCACAGACAGTCACCCGGAGAAAACCCACACAGACACAAGGAGAACACATCACACTCCTCACAGACAGTCACCTGGAAGAAACCCACACAGACACAGGGAGAACACTCCTCACAGACAGTCACCCGGAGCGGTACTTGAACCCACAACCTCCAGGTCCCTGGAGCTGTGTGACTGCGACACCTACCTGCTGCACCACAGTGCCGCCCTTCACCTAGTTTTGTTTTCCCCATTTGTTGTCACAGTTTAAAGTAATAACATGTGAATGAGCATTTTGAAGCATTGAATGCTTCAGAGGTTTTGTTGTTATTATTTGTTTGATACATTACACTAATAACTCTTTTTCAAAACTGACCAAACAAACTCCTGCAATTAAACATGTCCTAGCTGATTGTTTACGTTTGGGCTTTGTTCACACCACAAGGCAACTTTAGACTCTAGTCGAATTTTGTCACTTAGCAATAATGGTTGTCATAGTAACACGGCATGAAGTCTGTAGCGTACATGTACATGAGCTGAAAAAAAATCAGATCTGATCTGTCCATGTGAGCAAGGCGTCAGAATGAGAGGGAAATTTTTGATTGATTATTGACTGAACCCTGTAAAATAACCCTCTGATCTTGTAACCTAAGCTTCAAAAGCTTCTTCTCCCCACGCCTGGCCCCTCAAACACATGGCTGATTCGGAGAAGCTGCAGACCGGTCCAGTGTTAAAACGCACTCAGCCCAGAGCTGACTCTGCGAGGGGAATAAGCCAGGGATAAAGGGAGTGCTGAGTGGCACAAGAACACACTGACACCCTCCAGTTCACTGCTTTTGTCACAGCTGCCTCAAACCGGCACATGGACGGACAGAAATGCAAGACATATCCACACAGCCTTTCTTTCCGCACTGAGAATAGTGCACCTGTTTATCACTGATCCCCTGTGTGGGGATGAGTATATTTCCTGAGGCACAGAACATTTCTCTGAAACAGTGACAACTACAAACCTCATTATTAAATGTGAGAATCAAGGAAATGCAATTACGGGCTGCTGGTGAAGTCTTGTATCAAATCAGAATGAGAAACATTCCGCTTGCAAAAGGTATTTGTGCTTTTGTCAGTTAAATAAAATTAACACAACACAAAGTCTTGTTTTTATTGCATTTTACAAAACGTCAGACACATTCTGCCATGATGAGGCCTGGGCTGTGGGATCAGCAGCTTCTGTTTTTGTTTGTCACGTGATCTCGTTTTATGTCTATTTCCATTTCTCAGTAAGAGCTTCCTGACAGCTCTTTCACATCCACAGCATGGAGTGCTATGGCATGGTCACACTTCAGACGTCTGGTTCCTATTACCCCTATAAGGGTCACAGAGCAGAGTATTTCACATAAAAATCACCAGACATTAAACTGTTAAACGAGACACTAAACTGTGCTGAACATTTTATAAAACACTGTAATTTCTCTTAAACCCTGCCTTTCAAAAGGAGGCGCTGTTTCGCATAATTTACACTACGCAGGCTTTAAACTCGTCAGTTTGCCAACGCTGGGCAGTGTGTGTGAACTTCTAGGAAGAAAGTGTCATGCAAACTTCGTCTCTGTTTAAACTTTTACTACAAAAATCCTAGTTTTGATCCTGAGGTAAAACTGTGTGGATATTTACTGGAAAATGGAGTCCAATGGCATTATGAACAAACACGGTGAGTAACAATGTACATCTGAGTGTTAGGAAGATATGCATGAGATATGCAAATTTGTTTGCTTTACTTTAACAGAGAAGATATATATCGAAGAGGTTTTATGATCTCATATTTCCATTTCTGTGATTTCACATTCTCATCAGTCTTGCTCTGAACTGTAGTCTGTGGATGAATTCATTTGAAATCAGTTTATTCTTAAAGAGGGAAGCCACCGACCTTTATACATTTCAGTGTAAATCAATCACTGTCCTGTAAAGTCACTGTAAATGGTTTGGTGTGAAATGCTTTGTTCTAAAATAAAAGAAATGGTTTTCATGGTGGTGTTAATAGGAACCAAATGTCTATATTTAGTTTATTGCCTCTAAAAGCTTCCACATCAAAAGCTGTGATATGTTCATTTAACAAATGTATTGTGTGATGTATTTTACTTTGTTGGATGAAAGGATGTGACTTTAAATTTATTTTAAAAACAGCACAGGATTGAGAGGCAAAATAGCCTCTAAATAAGTTTTTGTTTGTTTGTTTATCTCCGCACTTCCCTCCAAAGATATACCGTTATATTACTATTTTCAGCATTACATATAAAACTGATAAAACTGCAGATGGTGTGTAGGTTCACTGGTGGTTTTGGATCATAAATAAACTCTCTATATTCGCATTCCTCTCATCAGCACTGTATAGAAATTAGAGTCCGTTAAACTCCATTAAACTGATGTTAAATTTTTTTTGTAGAAATGCTGAAAGCTAAAAAAGAAATTCATAAAACATGGTGTTAAAACCCCTTTCATAATTTCAGAGTGGTACCATGGACAGCTCCAAGGGGGACGTGTTCATCTTTGACATAATTCATCAAATATTGATGTTGGCCATCATTTCATATTACAATGAATGCAACATCATTGGCTTCACTTTACTCGATAACTAACAAGGCACCTTGAACACAGTGCGCTCTGTTGTTCTCCTATGGATGATTAACTGTATTCCTCTGTGGCTAAAATGTTGGTTAACCAAAGCCACATACATAACTGCCCTACTTCAAAAACTCCATTGAAAGAGTGACTCCAGAGTTGAAGAGTTGGCCCCTGAGGGAGATTCCAGCTGAGAAGCTGGTGGAGCGGGTCACATAACACATAATCCACTCAGTCACTCCCTGCTCCTCTCTCATTCCCCTGTGGGACAAAGCCTAAAATCATAGGCTCACCTGGGTGATTACACTTGCTTCTTCACAACATTTTACAAATAATTACAAGCTTAGACACACGCCACAAAGCTGTTCTGTGTTGTTGTAGGGAAGTGGACTGTTAAAGAAGCAGGTCACGTTTACCACCAAATATTAGCAAACACTGTTTATGACTTTATTTATAATTTTAACACATTTTGTACCTTACACGAAGGAAAAAAACGACTTGCATTGTACTCCCTGAATGAATCAATTTATGCTCCATGCAGCGGGTCCCTCTTGAAGGGCCCGCCATGTTTAAAATATGTTTAAATTTTAAAGTTGTGATAATGTAAAAAGAAATCATTGGCGAAAATGATTGACGACTCCTTTAATGCACATAAGCCTCAATATGGTGCACACTGTGGCCCTACCTTATTAAAATATTGTCACTATTTGAATAAAAGTACCTTCCCATTGGCATCTGTTACAAGTATGGTCAAAGTCAATGGAGCTTTTTGCTAAGCACACATACTAAGTCTGTGAAGTTTACAGAGAGGAACACCCTGGTGGAGTGTGTGATAATACGTCTGTTTGCAGAATTTACCAACCTTTCAAGTCGGTTATCATAGTAAATACCTGGTATTTGACATTAGCAAACAGTGGATGCTAAGGAGTTATTTGTGACATTAATTAACACAAAGATGCAAACATGGCCACGGCAAAATCAACAGAAATATATTAAGAGCCACCGCGTTAAACTGGTTTCCCTGGCTTTGTTTCAACAAAAACCTCTCATCTAGAAAACGGTAGGTTTATACACGAGAAGGCAAAATCGTACAATTTTTATTTTTATTTTTTTATATTTTATTGTTTGTTTGTTTGTTTTTGGGCCATTTCTTACCTCAGGTTTGCCTTCTTTTTGAATAATCTGCACAGAAATGCATTATAAATTAAAATAGAGCAGCCACACATAAGCCTAAGGTCACCACTCCCAATGTATGATCTAATGTTCTCACAGCTGAATGCCATCAAATCCTCACATCAGTGTTCCAGCATCTAGCGTAATGCCTTCTGAGAGGATGAGTATGTTTTACCACGTGTTTTAACAATTTTCTTTTAGTTAGAAAGGAAGATAGTGATTGCTGAAAGTGGGTCGGTTTATGACCTTTTATCTCAGGACAGGCCACAGCTTATATTTATTTATAAATGATATCAAACATTAGCTAAACACAGTGAATATGTAAATATATTGTACACTTACAAAATGTCTAACTAGTACTCATTGGTCCAGTGCTGCCTATCGTTTAAAACAATTTGCATAATTCATTCATTGTCTGTAACCCTTATCCAGTTCAAGGTCGCGGTGAGTCCGGAGCCTACCCGTAATCACCGAGCGCAAGGCGGGAGCACACCATGGAGGGGGCGCTAGTCTTTCACAGGGCGACACACACTCACACATTTGGACACTATTAAATAGCCAATCCACCTACCAACGTGTGCTATTGGACTGTGGGAGGAAACCCACTCGGACACAGGGAGAACACACCAAATTCCTCACTGACAGTCACCCGGAGGATCCTGGAGCTGTGTGACTGTGACACCCCTTGCATAATTCAGTCACTGACTAATCACTTTATGTCGTTGTTATCAGCATTTCCTATTTATGAGGAAGTGCACAGATTTTAATGTGAAATAGGCTGTATATTTCTAAAGAATTGATGATGATTAATGTGCATTTTTTATTCCTTATGCACATGAATTGTTTTGTATTTTCTCAAAGATTAACGTGAGTAAAATGTAATGAGTTAAAATCCCATGTCTTCTGATATGAGAGTATTAATAACTCGCACTTTAAAACTGTTGTGACTGCTAAAGCGGCCTTTCTCTTGGTGCCCTAAAGGGTTAATTTAAAATGTGTAAGTGCTGCATAAATAAAGTATAAAAATAGCAATATCCACCGAGGTATAATCATAGTGTGACCAGACGTCCTCTTTTACCCGGACATGTCCTCTTTTTTTAGACTTAAAAAATGTCCGGGCGGAATTTCACAAACGTCCGGCATTTTGTTTTTCTAGAGCTTACATAGACCTTCGAGAAGTTTCGTTCACAAACTAGTCCCGCCCTCCCCTACTCCGATTGGTTCGCTTGAGTGAGAAGGGGGCGTGGTGAAGTAGCCTAAAATCTCCTGATTGGACGGTCTGATTGTAGAGCTAACGTTATTGGTCGATAACCTTCTCTGCAAACATTTAATTGGTCAATCTGCACTTCAGTAGTCCTTGTTTACGTCAGGCAAAGCTCGAGCAGCTATGCCGAAACGGAAATGTAAGTTCTCGGATGAATTAAAAAAGAAATTCCCATGTTTTGTGTAGAAAATAAAGGTGTAAAGGACCTAAAAGCACACATAGGTTCAGACGTGTCCTCTTTTTCACCATCTCAGATCTGGCCACCCTAATAACCACCTTTATTTTCCGGGTGGCTGCAGTTCCCACAACATAACATCACCAGCAGCAGCGAGAAAACAGGTATTACATGCTTTGAACTGTAGGGGGCGCCAAAGCTTAAATATTCAACAGCGAAAATATAAGTATGTTTTTATAGCAGCGCTATTTTATCAATTAATTTTTAATACAGTGGTGGCCTTCCTAGGGCTGTTTTTTTTTTCTTCTTACGTATAATTAAATATTAGCGGATCCCTTAAACCTACTGTAACCTCGAATAATCAACTAATCTACAGTTAGTACCGGGCTGTTATAATTTCCAGCACTGTGTGAAGTGCAGGAGTTTGCTGACCAAAGATGACTGGGCTCCTCAGAGCTGTGTAACAGGCTGCTCTGAAATACAAGGAGTGAACTTTGGATAGTACACGCCCAAAAGGAAAAAGATACGAGTGCAGACTTCCTTCTGTGAAAACAGAAGCGCGTATTCTCGGTGATATTTCCCGAGAGAAAAAAAGCGCCGCGATGCAGTGCATTAGAAAACAAGCAAGCAGGAGCAAGTCTGAGGAATTACTGCATCAAGCTCAAAGCAAAAAGGTGGCAAGTCTGAACTCGAAGATTCTGGGTAGGTGCTTAACGTTTTCACCTTTCCCTGGCTTTCGTGTCACAGCTGACTGAGCTGTTTTGGGCTGTGTTTTCGCTTAGTCTGGGATTTCTGTTGGTTTCTTGGAGTGTATCTTCCTGTTTTCTTACAGCAAACTGAAATGTGTTTGTTAATTTGCCTCAGCTCTTGCCTTACTTCATTTCTAAGACTCTACATGACACCTTTCAATGGTATTCAGGATAGACAACAAACCACAGAAACATGTATAAAAGCTCATTTCAGCAGGTCATAAGACTCAACAGCTTTCATGACTAACACTAGAGCTTCATGAATGTTAATATGCTTATACAGATATCATATATGAATGATAACACAGTCAAGTGTTAAAGAGAGATCCATTCATTCATTCAGTCAAGTCATTCTTCTATTGTCCTTTGAGGTAAACAGTGTTTAGTGTTATGAACTAGTAACAGACACAGTTCATTTCAGGGCTATGTTGCCTAAAGGTTGTGTAGTTATCCTGCCTTTTAAAGTGGAATCAATAGTTTGAAGTCGTTAACACATCCTCGTGATATTGTTTATAAGTTAGAAGACGTATGTCTGGTTCAAACACGGTCTCAAAGTCAAGGATTCAGACAGCCAGGGTTTTGCAGTGTAGGGCTTTCAGTCTGCGGGTGAGTGGAGATAGAGTTGTGTATAATGGCATATTCATAAATTCATGCATACTAATTTAGAGGGAGTGTGTAGAGTAAATCTAAGCCACGTATAAGGCATTTGAAATAATTCTACATATGTTTTTGATGAACATATGTTAGTATTTAGGCTGAACTGATGGATATATGACATTGTAAAGACAATAATAAAAAGAAAGTCTTAATATGGGCTGTACACACTGAGTCGATTTAACGTTTAGGCATTTTTTAAACATACAGCATTAGACTATTCCCAAAAGTAAAAGAATAAATGAAGATGTAAAACATAGATTCCAAATATGAAAGGAGTGGGAAGTTAAGGGTCATATTTTATGTTTTTACATACTACACCAAACCCTATAATTTATTTATTTATTGTACATGATATTGGACATTCAAAGCTGTTTTGCACTGCTCTTGTTGTTATTGCACAATAATAACACATAGACAGGTGTAGACTGAATGATGAGGCGTGAACATCACTGAATGTGACATAACAAATGAGCAAGTAGATTATTTTCCTTACAAACGATACATCTATTAAATAAATAAATAACTAAATGAAGTAAGTCACACAGCTCTAGGGACCTGGAGGTTGTGGGTTCGATTCCCGCTCCGGGTGACTGTCTGTGAGGAGTGTGGTGTGTTCTCTCTGTGTCTGTGTGGGTTTCCTCTGGGTGACTGTCTGTGAGGAGTGTGGTGTGTTCTCTCTGAGGTTTGCGTGGGTTTCCTCTGGGTGACTGTCTGTGAGGAGTGTAGTGTGTTCTCCCTGTGTCTGTGTGGGTTTCCTCTGGGTGACTGTCTGTGAGGAGTGTGGTGTGTTCTCTCTGTGTCTGTGTGGGTTTCCTCTGGGTGACTGTCTGTGAGGAGTGTGGTGTGTTCTCCCTGTGTCTGCGTGGGTTTCCTCCGGGTGACTGTCTGTGAGGAGTGTGGTGTGTTCTCCCTGTGTCTGCGTGGGTTTCCTCTGGGTGACTGTCTGTGAGGAGTGTGGTGTGTTCTCTCTGTGTCTGCGTGGGTTTCCTCTGGGTGACTGTCTGTGAGGAGTGTGGTGTGTTCTCCCTGTGTCTGTGTGGGTTTCCTCCGGGTGACTGTCTGTGAGGAGTGTAGTGTGTTCTCCCTGTGTCTGTGTGGGTTTCCTCCGGGTGACTGTCTGTGAGGAGTGTGGTGTGTTCTCTCTGTGTCTGCGTGGGTTTCCTTCGGGTGACTGTCTGTGAGGAGTGTGGTGTGTTCTCTCTGTGTCTGTGTGGGTTTCCTCTGGGTGACTGTCTGTGAGGAGTGTGGTGTGTTCTCCCTGTGTCTGCGTGGGTTTCCTCCGGGTGACTGTCTGTGAGGAGTGTGGTGTTTTCTCCCTGTGTCTGCGTGGGTTTCCTCCGGGTGACTGTCTGTGAGGAGTGTAGTGTGTTCTCTCTGTGTCTGTGTGGGTTTCCTCCGGGTGACTGTCTGTGAGGAGTGTGGTGTGTTCTCTCTGTGTCTGTGTGGGTTTCCTCCGAGTGACTGTCTGTGAGGAGTGTGGTGTTTTCTCTCTGTGTCTGTGTGGGTTTCCTCGGGGTGCTCCTGTTTCCTCCCACAGTCCAAAAACACAATTTGGTAGGTGGATTGGCGACTCAAGAGTGACCGTAGGTGTGTGTGTGTGTGTGTGTCTGTGTTGCCCTGTGAAGGACTGGCGCCCCCTCCAGGGTGTGTTCCTACCTTGCGCCTAATGATTCCAGGTAGGCTCTGGACGCACCGTGACACAGAGCTAAATAAGGGTTACAGATAATGGATGGATGGATAAATAAATAAAAAAATAAGAGTAAACTTAATGTTGGTAACAGGTCTCACATTCAGACATTTTCATCCGGTAGTTTTGCCTTACTGAGATCTAACGTGTCCCCTCTTGTGCCCTTTCCCTGTCTTCAGACATGGAGGATGATCTGGATCTGCAGTTCCTGCTGAACGGCGCTGGGCTGGTGAAAGTACGTTCCGGCTCCTGGAAGAAGACACGTTTCTATAAGCTGCAGGAAGACTGCAAGACCATGTGGCACGAGTCCAAAAAGACACTGAGATCTAAACAAACCTGTAAGTTTGCGCGTTGTTTTTGAAGTATCGGTATATTAGCTACTTATTCTCATGGGCCGTTTACATTACACGTACATCAATAGTTGGAACTCCTTATAATTAGTGAATTATGCCGCTTTAAACTGCACACATAACTTGTATTATCTCTGTAGAAAAGCATGAAATTGGAAGCCCTGGCCTGGAGCAGCACAGAGTAGAGTAGTAGAAAGCCCCTTACTGGAGCCGTTCAGCCACTTGCTTCCCAGATGTTATGAGTCTGATATGGTTGATATTACCGTAGGTCTTGTATTATTATTCCTTTGTTTTCTCTTTGTATTGTTTTACAAGCCAAACATTTATTCAAATCCTGATTCATAACACAGCAATCATTAGTTAGATTAGGTGCTAAAAGTCATGGTTTATTTGGATCGACTTCTGTGTTGTGATATTTTTTAACATAAGCCTAAGAAGGGTTTTGATTTTGTTGTTAATCATAGGTCAGTAATATTCACTTAACCCTGAATCAGAAGGTGGGTGTCAAGCCAGAAAGTGTGATAGTTGCTATAGAGATGCTGTTATCGCTTTAATGCCTGATAAACCAGTCAGAGGAGGACTGACTTATTCTTTTATGCTGATGATGACATCGTCTGGTTTAATTTAGTGTTCGGATAACAGACCCATTTGGAAAATCCTGCACTAAGCACAGTGCGATTGATGCTGTTAAATTTATGACATGAGTGTGAAAATAAATTAGGTTTATTGTGTTAGACCTAAGTTCACACTCATGTTGTTTGCTGAGGTTGAGCGGTCACTGTGTTTGTTGAAGCTAATCTCACCATCCAGTAAAGCAACGTGTTCTGATGTACGCTATGTTTTAGCAAGAATGTAAATCTCTGGGATTTTGCTTCAAGTTGATTACCATATTTTGGGAAACGCATTCGAGGTAGTGTCACATCACACAGCTTCAGTGTCCCGAAGGTCTGGATTGAAGCCACTGTTTTGTGGGTTTACTCCAGGCGCTCTAGTTGTGACTGGGTGAGTGTGTGATGCCCTGTGCTGGACTGGCAACCCATCCAGGGTGATTTCCTTCCTCGTGCCCAGTAAATCTGGTTAGGCTCTGCACCCACTGTGACCCTGAACAAGATGAAACTGTTATACAGGGTGCTATTGGTAGGTCAGCGCACACAATTTAAAATTTAGTATAAAAATATGAACATTGACAAAGACAATAGGTTTATATTTGATGGTGAAGTCATGTTTCTTGTTTGTTTTTGGAAGTTTTTTAGTGGATTTGTATTGTTCATATCAGTATCGGAATTATATCATATCAACCAAAATTAAGAAAGTTATCGTGATATAAATGTTGGCCATATCGCCCAGCCCTAGTCTCTCCCTAACACTCTCTTCAACCAAGCTGTGAAACTGAAGATTTGCACATGCATCTGTGAGATTTATGAAACCAGCCACCTCTTCTTTTTGAACCGCTGGTTAACACTGGAACTCAACACACTTAGAGGAGATCACTTGCTACTCAGATCTGTTATACTAGCTGATAGATGCTTGCATTGGCTAACATTGTGTTGAACAATGAAGGGCAAACCAGGGCTGTGCTACTCACCCAGAGGATTGTTGCGAGGATTATTGTGTTCTCTTAGACAGCATCTCTCTATCATCAAGGTTAATACTTAAGAATATTCATTCATTCATTATCTGTAACCTTTATACAGTTCAGGGTCGCGGTAGGTCCAGAGCCTACCCAGAATCATTGGACGTAAGGAATACACCCTGAAGGCGCCAGTCCTTCAGTGCAACACACACACTCACACCTACAGACACTTTTGAGTCGCCAATCCACCTACCAGCGTGTGTTTTTGGACTGTGGGAGGAAACCGGAGCACCCGGAGGAAACCCACACAGACACAGGGAGAACACACCACACTCCTCACAGACAGTCACCCGGAGGAAACCCACACGGACATGTGGAGAACACACCACACTCCTCACAGACAGTCACCTGGAGGAAACCCACGCAGACACAGGGAGAACACACCAACTCCTCATAGTCACCCAGAGGAAACCCACGCAGACACAGGGAGAAAACACCACACTCCTCACAGACAGTCACCCGGAGGAAACCCACACAGACACAGGGAGAACACACCACACTCCTCACAGACAGTCACCCGGAGCGGGAATCGAACCCACAACCTCCAGGTCCCTGGAGCTGTGTGACTGCGACACCTACCTGCTGCGCCACCGTGCCGCCCTTACTTAAGAATATACAAAATTTTAATAAAAAAAAAACATTTTAATAAACCAAATTGTTATCCTTTATCTAACATTACTTCAGGTGACTTCAGATCAACAATCCACAATCAGTGCTGTTGAATTGCCACTTTCAGTCTGACGTGACGGTGAGTGTTTTTCTTGTTTTAACTAGTTTCTGTTGATGATATTGAGTCGGTGCGGTCGGGCCGTCAGACTGAGGGCCTGAGGAAGTTCACAGAAGAGGGTCTGGAGCCGAAGGCTTTCTCCATCCTGTTTAAAGGCCGCCGCAAAAACCTGGACCTGCTCGCCAGCTCAGATGAGGAGGCCAAACACTGGGTGAACGGCCTGCAGAAAATCATCTCCAACATGAATAAACTCAGTCAGCAGAGGAAAACCCAACAGTATCCTTCTGTACAGGCTGGAAAGGCATGTGTTTATGCCTGTATCTTCTTGTAGCATGCAGAAACAGTCTTACTCTTTCCTTTATATTTTCAAATCACTTCATTTGACATTTATAATGAATAATGCTACATCAGTCCCATCCATTTCAAGACAACATTCTGTAAAGCAGTTGGCCTTACATCAAAGCATTAAGCTGGATCTTCAACTGTTTGCGGAAAGCTGATATAAACTGTGACAACAAGATGAGTCCAGAAGAGCTAAAGAACTTCCTGCATGATATTAATATAGAAGTGGATGATCATTATGTCAAAATGCTCTTTGAGGTGAGCTTCCTTTCTGAAAGTGGTGCATCATTTATTATAGAGCATGTCAGAGCCATAGGCTTCAAATGTCTGTATTTATTCTAGAAGGGACAGTTCATATGCACCACATAATGTCAGCAATTGGGTACAAAAGTTCAGCTTGCAATCATGATTGCAAGGATACTTTGTTTTTTTGACTAGGGTTTGCCATTAGTTTATGGCCTGAAATGAAGACATAGATCTAATAATCAAAGTTCAACCACTGCTTACATGCTAATCTCTCTCTCTCTGTCTCTCTCTCTCTCTCTCTCTGTCTCTCTCTCTCTGTCTCTCTCTCTCTCTCTCTCTCTCGCTCTCTCTCTCTCTCTCTCGCTCTCTCTCTCTCTCTCTCGCTCTCTCTCTCGCTCTCTCTCTCTCTCTCTCTCGCTCTCTCTCTCTCTCTCTCTCTCTCTCGCTCTCTCTCTCTCTCTCTCTCTCTCTGCAGAAATGTGACAAATCAAAATGTGGCACTCTGGAGGGAGATGAAATCAGGCATTTCTATGAGATCCTGACCCAAAGGGATGAGATTGATGTGATTTATGCAGAGTACGCCAAGACTGAGGGCCTGATGAGTGCTGCTAACCTTCTTGAGTTCCTGCTGAAGGAGCAGAGGGAGGAGGTGGATTTGTCTCGCGCCGTTCAGCTCATAGACCAATATGAAGTGGATGAAACAGGTAACCGTTCAGTTTCTCGGTTTCTTAACTTTACTTCACTAATATATCAGGTGTTATACTGACACACATCCTTTCAGACCCACAGTGTTGTGTTGTGTATAATGGAAGGGTGGACAGAAACAGTGGATTTGTGCAGATCTGAAGCAAAATGAAGTTAATGTTGTGAAGATGAAACCTGTCCTGCCAGGTGCTGGATGTTTCTTGGTATTTGTAATTGTAATGTTTTCATATGGGTACATGGGGTATGTTTGTTGATGCTACACACAGTCAGGGTGGTGTAAGAGGTGTAGCCCACTACATGAAAAAAAAATTTCCATTTCCATTGTTTTGCATTTATGCATTTGTTTGTTTTGCCTACTCCTTAACAGCCAGAGTCAAGCAGCTGATGACAAAAGACGGTTTCCTGATGTACCTGCATCAGCCCGAGGGTCTGATCATGAACCCAGCCCATAAGAGTGTGTACCAGGACATGAACCAGCCATTAAACCACTACTTCATCTCCTCCTCTCATAACACTTACCTAATGGAGGATCAACTGAAAGGCCCCAGCAGCACTGAGGCCTATATACGGTACGCTCATCACTCACTGGTTAAGATGTGAATTAAACCTTTCAGAGTGGTTTGTCTGGAAATTAGTCTTAGTTTACAGTAGTGGTGATAGTAACAATGTCTTTTAATACAGAACAATAACTAGAAACAGTTTTCATATGGAATGGTGAGGATGTTTTCAGGCATCGTATCTGAACCCATTTCATGAATGTACTTGTACCGTAAAGGTTTTCTGCAGGGTATCAGTCATCATTCAGTGCATGTCCATACTGCTATTTTATTTGTTTACCTGCTGGTACAAGAACACTGCAGTTTTTTCTTCAAACTTCCTCATCTAGAACATCTTTAACTCACATGGTGCATAAGAAAAGGTCAGACAGGGATTTTTTGTCAGAACTCACCTATATAGTCATAGGCAATGTTTGGCGCCATTCACAAATAACATTTTCAAAGTAAAAGTAGGTCTCTACAGTTCAAACTTTCCAAAAATAAAATATTGTGACCAGGAATGTCCAAATAGTAGAAGCTAATTAGCACTATTCATTCATTCATTCATTCATTCATTATCTGTAACGCTTATCCAGTTCAGGGTCACAGTGGTTCCAGAGCCTACCTGGAATCATTAGACACAAGGCAGGAATACACCCTGGAGGGGGTGCCAGTCCTTCACAGGGCAACACACACTCACACATTCACTCACACACCCACACCTACGGACACTCTTGAGTCGCCAATCCACCTACCAACGTGTGGTTTTGGACTGTGGGAGGAAACCAGAGCACCCGGAGGAAACCTACGCGGACACGGGGAGAACACACCACACTCCTCACAGACAGTCACCCAGAGGAAACCCATGCAGACACAGGGAGAACACACCACACTCCTCACAGACAGTCACCCGGAGGAAACCCATGCAGACACAGGGAGAATACACCACACTCCTCACAGACAGTTACCCGGAGGAAACCCACGCAGACACAGGGAGAACACACCACACTCCTCACAGACAGTCACCCGGAGGAAACCCATGCAGACACAGGGAGAACACACCACACTCCTCACAGACAGTCACCCAGAGGAAACCCACGCAGACACAGGGAGAACACACCACACTCCTCACAGACAGTCACCCGGAGGAAACCGACACAGACACAGGGAGAACACACCATACTCCTCACAGACAGTCACTCGGAGGAAACCCATGCAGACACAGGGAGAACACACCACACTCCTCACAGACAGTCACCCAGAGGAAACCCACGCAGACACAGGGAGAACACACCACACTCCTCACAGACAGTCACCCGGAGGAAACCCACGCCGACACAGAGAGAACACACCACACTCCTCACAGACAGTCACCCAGAGGAAACCCACGCAGACACAGGGAGAACACACCACACTCCTCACAGACAGTCACCCGGAGGAAACCGACACAGACACAGAGAGAACACACCACACTCCTCACAGACAGTCACTCGGAGGAAACCCATGCAGACACAGGGAGAACACACCACACTCCTCACAGACAGTCACCCAGAGGAAACCCACGCAGACACAGGGAGAACACACCACACTCCTCACAGACAGTCACCCGGAGGAAACCCACGCAGACACAGGGAGAACAGACCACACTCCTCACAGACAGTCACCCGGAGGAAACCCATGCAGACACAGGGAGAACACACCACACTCCTCACAGACAGTCACCCGGAGGAAACCCATGCAGACACAGGGAGTCTGCACCACCGTGCCGCCCCTAATTGGCACTAATTGGTTTCTATTTATTTCTACATATTGTTTTGTTACTTTTAACAGACCATAGTAAGTTGTGTAGTAATTCTGTAAAGAGTGTCATGTCCAGGGTAAGTATTCTGGATATAAGCTGAGCTGTATGGGATTTTCAAAAATTCCATTCTTACAGCCATCAAACTATGAATACTCTCACAGCCATGTTCATTGGTTTATTACTCCTGACCGAACTATGACCGAGATATTCTCCTAACAGAGCACTAATGAAGAGCTGCCGCTGTGTGGAGCTGGACATTTGGGACGGTTCTGATGGAGAACCGGTTATATACCATGGCTACACCCTCACATCTAAGATCCTCTTCAAAGATGCCATCAAAGCCATCAAGGAGTACGCCTTTAAAGTAGGTCCTATACACTTCCTCAGACATCAGGAAAACGTCTGTCTTCTGTAGAAGTGTGGGCATGACGGGCTGGTTCTGTTTCTCCTCAGACATCAGAGTATCCAGTGATTCTGTCCTTGGAGAACCACTGCAGTGTGGAGCAGCAGAAGCTGATGGCTCACTACATGACCTCCATCCTGGGCAGCGCTCTGCTCACTAAACCCCTCGGGGAGCACATGCCCACAGAGCTACCTTCTCCAGAGGTTAGTTACAGTCTGTACAAGTTTGAGTGCCAGCACTAACAATGCTGATAATGATTGGAAGCTCATGACCTCCACATTATAATATACAAATAAGACCAGGCTTGCTGATGCCTGCTTGATTCCTCCAGTCACATTTATTTAAAGTGCCTCCTTATTGAGCCAGGAATGATCATTTTAAGTGCTGCTAAGTGGGTAGCTGTGGCTTAATGAGGCTTGGGACTGGAAAGGCACTGGTTTGATTTCCACAATCAACAGGAAAATTGGGGGAGGGGGAGCATAGAGACAACACTATCTCCTCCCTCAGTCCAAGACTGAAGTGCCTATGAGCAAGGCACGTACGCTCCAACTGCTCCCTGCCACTCACTGGGTGTGGGTGTGTGTGTGTGTGTGTAAGTGTGTGTTCACTACCATGTATGAGTTAAATGAAGAAGACATTCCGTTCAGACGTTGTACAATGAATAATAAATGCATATTTATGTTTGCTTTGCAAAGTATGGATTAGACATGCTGTTTTTTTTAAGCTGATAGGCATCTATTACACGTCAGACCTCAGTGTGAGACTGAAGAACCAAACCTTGCACATTACACTTTGGTGGGGTAAGTGGGGAATTGCATTTATTTCCCCCCTGAACTTTTCCTTAAGCTCTATCTCTAGTCGTGAAGAATAAAAGAGGATTTTTCATTGCCTGCTGAAACAGATGCGTTTTCTCATCAACAAATTCCCTGTGGAATGTGAGGAATGCCTGCAGCTGGAGTTCAGTCAAGTTCAACTCCTCAGCTTCTCTACAGCAGCTGTGTGTGATCAGAATGAATAAAACATTAAATAATAGAATTATTCAAACTATTATATTTTAATTATATGTACAGATTTATTGAGACAAAACATAATATTTAATGGTTTGGTGTCAGGATTCTGTCTGAAAATCTGTTTTGCTATTCCGTTGAATTGTAATTACAAAATAGTTACATTTAAATTAAATTTTCAAAGGTCACTTTGACTGATTTTCACCCTTTTTTCCAATTATTTGTTGTTAAAACTTAGGATAAATGTAAATTATTGAATTAGGTTCAAAAGAGGGCGGCACAGTGGTGCAGCAGGTAGGTGTCGCAGTCCCAGATCTCCAGGGACCTGGAGGTTGTGGCTTTGTTTCCCGCTCCGGGTGACTGTCAGTGAGGAGTGTGGTGTGTTCTCCCTGTGTCTGCGTGGGTTTCCTCCGGGTGACTGTCTGTGAGGAGTGTGGTGTGTTCTCCCTGTGTCTGCGTGGGTTTCCTTCGGGTGACTGTCAGTGAGGAGTGTGGTGTGTTCTCTCTGTGTCTGCGTGGGTTTCCTCCGGGTGACTGTCAGTGAGGAGTGTGGTGTGTTCTCCCTGTGTCTGCGTGGGTTTCCTCCGGGTGACTGTCTGTGAGGAGTGTGGTGTGTTCTCCCTGTGTCTGCGTGGGTTTCCTTCGGGTGACTGTCAGTGAGGAGTGTGGTGTGTTCTCTCTGTGTCTGCGTGGGTTTCCTCCGGGTGACTGTCAGTGAGGAGTGTGGTGTTTTCTCCCTGTGTCTGCATGGGTTTCCTCCGGGTGACTGTCTGTGAGGAGTGTGGTGTGTTCTCCCTGTGTCTGCGTGGGTTTCCTTCGGGTGACTGTCAGTGAGGAGTGTGGTGTGTTCTCTCTGTGTCTGCGTGGGTTTCCTCCGGGTGACTGTCAGTGAGGAGTGTGGTGTGTTCTCTCTGTGTCTGCGTGGGTTTCCACCGGGTGACTGTCTGTGAGGAGTGTGGTGTGTTCTCTCTGTGTCTGCGTGGGTTTCCTCCGGGTGACTGTCTGTGAGGAGTGTGGTGTGTTCTCTCTGTGTCTGCGTGGGTTTCCTCCGGGTGACTGTCTGTGAGGAGTGTGGTGTGTTCTCTCTGTGTCTGCGTGGGTTTCCTCCAGGTGACTGTCTGTGAGGAGTGTGTTACAGATAATGAATGAATGAATGAAAGGTTCAGAATAGACAGTGTGCTGAATATATTTCATCTTTTCTGATTAAACACCTCTTTTTATACTTCCAAACAGAAATGTGGAATGAATCGAAAGTTGCATTTCCATAGAATATCTTTGCTGGTTTCAATTAGCTACAAGGGACAAATAATTCATATTGAATTACAACTCATAGCCCCATAGCTTTGTTAAAGACAGTTATAAGTGCAGCGTTTTAAGGGTTAATCATAGCGCCTGCAGCGTTTCATTATAGTAGTGGAGGACATCCTGAAATGACACACTTCACATCACCCATAATGACTGTGGAGTTGTTTTGCAGGGGAAGGGGTAATTGTAGCTGTCCCATTGTTTTGTTCTATTCACCACAGTCAAGGTGTGTCTTCAGTTTTTTGACCTACTTTAACAATGCCATAGAACTGCTGATCTCCTTTGGGGGATTGGTCCTAACTCTACTGTTCTTTAAAGAAAAATAGTCCCCCAAAGATATTCTAGAAGGGCACCAGTCAGTAAAGCGGTTGGTTCCATGTTATTTGCATAATGCTAACGTCTACATTCATGGCGTAAATATGTAAATGCCATTAATCAGAGTGACGTATAGTTATATTTGTTGTAATAACCTAATTGAGTTTTTTATTGTCACTGTCCAAATAAAAACAGTAAATTTACAGCAAAAGGAAAAAACCTTCTCAACTCTCAGTGGAAGTGAAAGTAAAAAGATTTCATTCCAAATAATTTTGGAGCATTTCTATTGGTTCGTTCATCATTAAATTTTCACGCGATATAAAGAACAGTTCTGTGTTCAAATGTAAAAATCAACAAAAAATAGAGATACGTGTTTTAATTGGATAGCAACAATATGCAAAAGTAGGTTAACTTCCTGTTAGGCGTCTTGCCCAAGGACTCCAAATGGTATAGCAGTTTCCTTCCGTAAAACTTTTATCTAGGATTATGTGCATGTGTCTACACTAGCTTTTATTGACTATGAGCTGCACTGTTTGTTGTGCACATTACTCCGTAATTGAGTTGAGGCTAGATGCCCTCCATAGCTTTGTGTTGATCATTGTATCTCCCTCAGGCGCTGAAAGGCAGGTTTTTGGTCAAAGGAAAACGGCTGAACAAACTGGAACACTTTTTCTCAGAACATGCTGCTGCAGAGGATGAAGAGACGGTGACAGAGGAAGAGGACTGTCGTGATGAAGACGAGGAAAAGACCTCATCCAAGGTTTGCTGGACTTATGGATGTACTTTTCCTAACAACAGCCAATTTAACTCATCCCCAAGGTAGTGGATGGAGCTCCATCACTTCAGGGATGGAGCAGCCCCCTCCATATCGTCCCATTTTTTTTCGATGGAGTTTATTTATCAAGTTTTTCAGTTAATACAATGGGTGTCTACAAACCCTTGGATATAGTTGGTTCACTACAAGCCTCTATTTGCTTAAGTCTCTACCCTGGCTTTGTCAGAATCGCTAATTTTGATCCGTGTATGTGTCCAGAGATCAAAGAAATTGAAGATGGCCAAAGAGCTTTCGAATATCGTCATCTACTGCAAAAGCGTCGCGTTCCACGGATTTGAACATGCACGGGAGAAGCAGGCCTTTTATGAGATGTCTTCTTTTAAAGAGGGGGATGCTGCCAAATATGCAGAGAAATCTGGTAAAATACAGGTGTCAGAAAGTAATGTCAATATCAGATAAATTACGGAATTATAGCTTCCTCATGTCACTGACCTTCTGTTTCATAGCAAATGAATTCATCCGCCATAACTCTGAGAAACTGAGCAGAATTTACCCATCATCCTTCAGGACAGACTCCTCCAACTACAACCCGGTACCTTTGTGGAATGCAGGTTGCCAGATTGGTGAGATTCAACTGTGATAAGCATTTTTCAGTATACATAGTATGCATTGTATATTCGGAAATGATAACGTTACAGGTGTGTGTACAGCATACTGTAATGTTGTATAGAGTTGTATTTAAAGTCCTCTGGTCATGGTTTAACCCCTTTAATGCATCTTAAATTCGTCAGAGTGACAGATTTAGAAGTGATGTCCAAGAAAACATATTCCCCAGTAGTTCTAGGTCTTCATTCAAGGTCTATGAATATGCAGTTCGTCTATGACATATTCACAATTTAACGAGGTGATTACTTGGGGTTAAAAAAAACCCTGTCTGGGGTGACACAGTTGGTCAGAATGTAGTGTCACTGTCACAGCTCCAGGGTCCGGTGCTTGTGACTCGGGGTAGGCTCCGGACCCACAGCAACACTTAGTAGGTGGTTGAATGAAGGTATGAACAATGAATGAACCTCCCATTTGAGACTCTTGTTGGAGCTACGCTTTCAAAGCAGAAATGCTTTGTAGTTTGAATGCTAGATCCTCTTTTGTAAGTCACTTTGGATAAAAGCATCTGCCAAATGCATAAATGTAAATGTAAATGCATAGCCACTGCACTGATTTCTTATTTCACGCTTGATACATGTTCTAACAGTTAAACACCACCACACGGACACGGTGACAAGGTTGCACACTTGATTTCTACTAGAGGATCCATAATGTGTATCTCTCTGTCTTTTCCAGTGGCCTTGAACTTCCAGACTCCAAGCTTAGAGATAGACCTGAGCCATGGCCTGTTTGGACAGAATGGACACTGTGGCTATGTCCTGAAGCCAAGCTTTCTCAGAGACCGAGCCACAGAGTTCGACCCCATCACTCTCACCAGGGGACCATGGCTCAGACACAAAGAGTTACATGTGATGGTGAGTTATTCCTTCAATCTTAAACTGATAGTTTGACTGATAAAAGCTACTAGGCATGTTTGTATATTTGAGCAAAAATGTAATGTATCTACAGGTTTCATAAAACTGGGGGCACGAATTCTTGATTTTTTAAGTGAATATAACAATGTAACATTACAACACAAACAAATACATTTAGTTTATGTTAAACTTTATGTTTATGTTTTGTTACATCACCAAAAGTGACATTATCGATGGTAATATTCACGATAAACCTATTTTATTACTCTCCAGATCATCTCAGCCCAGCAATTACCTAAAGTGAGCGAGAAAACAACTTCTATCGTGGATCCTCTGGTTCGAGTGGAGATCTATGGAGTGCCAGCAGATACAGCCGAGAAAGAGACACAGCACATTCACAACAATGGTACTGAAACTGTTCCCTACCACTTCTGCATTTATTACTTCCCTAGCCATCAATTAAAGAGAGAACAGTTGCCCCAACCCCTCTCTCATCACTCCCTGAGCTGTTAGACAATGCAGAAATGTTGGGTTAATATTCTTCTCCAAGTGTGTTGAGACTCCTATCTCAATAGCTCTGTGTAATTTGGGGAGTCATAGCTAGAGCAGGTCGAAGAAACAGGAAGAAAATGGAGTACATTTTAAAATGAAATTGAAGAAAATACTGTCATGGCGTCTAATGCTTTGAGGAGCATTAATGAAACCCGCAAAAGCAAAGCCAACGTTATTCTCAAAGTTTGTGAGGCCTTTTTGTCCAGGTGTGTATGACTTTTGCAGAGGTATTACATTACAACCTGAGGCCTTTATTCCAGGTGTACTCAAGACATATTGCATGACAGAATGCTTTTTTACTTCAGGAAACTGCAGTGCAGTTGTTTGAGGCATTCCTTCATAATGTGAGAAGATGTAATCCTTAGCTCTGGGTCATTTTGGCACAAGAATGATGTTTTCTGTGAATGCACTAATTAAAGGGAAGAACAAAAGCGTGACGTAACACTCACTCTCTTTTTACCAAAGGCTTCAATCCTATGTGGAACACAAATTTCCAGTTTGACCTGTATGTGCCTGAGCTCGCGTTAGTTCGCTTTGTTGTGGAGGACTACGACAGTGTGTCCAGCAATGATTTCATCGGACAGTGCACCGTCCCTTTCAGCAACCTACAGAACGGTTAGTCACATTATAATGACAGCAGAATGCCTGATTTATGTACATTAGTGAAGCTCAATGATATGTGAAACATACTGGAACCTGAATATACTGTATTTACATAAAGAAAGCCACTCGGCACGTTAACATGCAGGTAACACTGCTACACTACTACTAGGTTCACCTATTCCAGCAAAAAAGGGCAAATTCCCTACTATTACCCTTCATTTCAGAAGATATTTAGATTAACAGGTGTCCACACATTGTTGGCCATGTATTGCATGTGTATAAGCTACAGCGTGGGCCATTTATATGGATACACCTTAATAAAATGAGAATGGTTGGTGATATTAACTTCCTGTTTGTGGCACATTAGTATATGGGAGGGGGAGAAACTTTTCAAGATGGGTGGTGACCATGGTGGCCATTTTGAAGTCAGTCAGCACTTTGAACACATTTTATAAGTGGTCAGAAACTTGTAAATAACTCATGAAAGAATAAAGTTACGTTAAAACCAATGTATCATTGTTTTTCTTGTGAAATTCCCAATACGTTTGATGTGTCACATGACCCTCTTCCCATTGACAAAACAAAAGTTGGATCCAAAATTGCAGACTTCAAAATGGCCGCCATGGTCACCACCATCTTGAAAAGTCCCCCCCCCCTCCCATATACTAATGTACCACAAACAGGAAGTTAATATCAACAACCATTCTCATTTTATTAAGGTGTATCCATATAAATGGCCCACCCTGTGTATCAGATATCAGTATCAGCCCCTAATTCCCACATTACTGCATACCTGCAGGGTACAGTTAGTGTAATATTTGCAATTTCAGTAGTGGGTCACAAATGATAAAAAAATATATAGTTTACATAATATGGAAGAGGAATAACACGATTCCCCTCGTGTTGGAATCATCGCAAAAACCGGAAGTTACTGAAATAACAGGACACAATTACAATAAAATTACGATAATAAATGGAGGTGTGGGGGTCGTTTCTGGTGCCAAAGCAGCAGCTCTATCTTACTTTTAAAAACAAGGATACAAAGACAGGAGTTTTTCATGTGAAGCACTGAATAGCTCCCCCATGTGGTGCAGTTCATAAACATGTGTTTGCATATGAGTGGGTGAGTTACAGTCCTGTTTCATAAGCCTTTACATTTACAAATGTAGGGATTTGCAATGATTTATACGGTTCAGAGTGGACAGCCGTGGCCTAGGGAAGAACAGTACTGTCTGCTCTGTCCACATCCAGGACTCAAAACCCCAACTGCTCCGTGGCTGACTGCCCATGACTCTGAGTGTTTGTGTGTGTGTGTGTGTGTGTGTGTGTGTGTGTTCTCTGACACAGATAGATACATAGCAAAGTCTACATATCCCCAATCTCCTATTCTGAAACTGTCATTTTAAACATAGTCCTGGTTTTACAGGGAATTTGGGCCAGTGACTTTGCCCATTTTAACTATCATTTTCACTATATTAATTTTTAAATTACATTAATTTTATGGTAATAGCTTCTATATACATCAGAACACATGAATGTCCACAACTTAACTGTAATCAGTAGGAAGCTCTAGTCGGCAGAAATTGTGCAGTTTTCTTAACAGAAACATTTTATTTTGCCCTGTTTTTCTCATACAAAATACAGAAGTTTAGACTGATTCCCTACTCCTTTCCTCGGCAGGATATCGGCATGTGCCTCTCTTCAACAAGAACGGAGACCTTCTCTCCTCGGCCGGACTCTTCGTTCACATCATGGCACTAGATGCTGAATAATGGAGCTGTTAAACGACTGCACTTAAGCCTGTGGTTTCCATTCCAGTCCACATTTTTTGTTTTCCCACAGACCACGAGGGGATCAAAGACACTAAAAGATCTGATTACAGGGCCCAGGCAAGTTGGAGCTGGAACAGAATGAAAATATGAACTCAGGACATTTTACAAGGCTCTTTTAGGACTGGACTGGAAATACTGCACGTCTTTTGCTGCAGGACAACAGACATTTTACAGAATTAACCTCCTTCAAAACGTCAGCCTTAAATCTAGTGACATACCGTTAACGGTGCTTTGACACTGCGCCTCAGAGAATACGTATCTTTTAAAGTCTTTATACAATGACATCACAGGAGAGGGTAGTACACTGGTTTAATACACTGAAACATATAAAGCTGTAGTTAGAGAAAGATAAGTTACACTACTACTGAAATACAGCAAATCAGACACCAGCAGAGGTTTGTTTAAATTTCCGGTCAAAACCAACATGAAATACAAAATGCTTTGTAAATGTTCTTTTTTTTTTGTCCATTCCCTTTTCTCAGTGAGTGCATCTTAACTGTTACAGACACGTTCTTTTAAACTCTTTTAAAGTGGTTTTCTCAAAGTGGAAGTATGGATTTTGAGGTCTGAAGCAAAAAAAACAGGAGCTTGGTCATTCTTCCTTCTCTCAAAGACGTCTCCATATTTTTAAATATTTTTTTTCAGATCAGTTTTAAAATTTCTAACTTCCCCTTTCTGAACATATACCTAATGCACTCAGAAATACCTTCTGAAAAATGAATAACTTGGGCCTAAACCAGTTTTACTGGAATTAAATAAAGAAGGCTTGGTCTTTGACATTTGCACATTGGTACATGTGGAATAATATACTGTAAACTATTTTTATATATTATTTTTAGCTCAGAAACCCACTACAGTGGTATAGAAGCGTTTTAATATTTTTTAACCTCAAAAGGTTGTCTAAGGTTCATTAACCTCCATTATTCTAAAGGCCTTTTGACTTCATCCTCAGCATAAAAGGTAACTTTTGTGGGTAATGTTGGGGAAACCCCATGTGAAACGTCATTTCTTTGTGAATTCATATGGGAAAAAAATAAAAATAAAAAAGAAAAGTGTAGTGAAGACCCTACGCTGACTCTGTTCTTCCTCTTCCGGTTTTGTGTTGTTGGAGCAAAACAAACAAGCCCTGTGTTTCCAGGACGACCTGCAGGAAGCCGCTTACTGTAACTGAGCTGTTCCAAAATGGAAGGGTCAACACTTGTGTAGATATCTCATAAAAGACGTTGTATGACGGCAGCCTTCACGCCACACCTCCATTTATACCGCGTTGTAATCATTTCCAGATGTTTCCTTACGGATTATCATAGAAGAAAGAAGAAAGCCGTTAGTTTTGGCCAATTTTCAAGAATTCTCAGAGAAACGCGAGTTGCTCTCAACTGTCGCCATCTGCTGGGCTAAAGGGGTAACGTCACTTGGCCGAGGGTAGTCTACAGGCCTTAAAACCAAAACGAAAAGGATCAATAGAGAATGTGTAAAATAGACGTGAGAATACCACACCCACACAGCCGTGAGAACTGTATTCAACACCGTCCTCTGAAATATGAAACCACAACAGATTCCATCTGACACAGCCATAATATCTTCTCCCGCATTCTTCCCTCACAACACTGCACTTTTTCCTGCTGCCGTTAGCGGAAAGAACTAAATCCTTCTGAAATTCAAAGTTTTAGTTTGAAAACTCTTGGGAAAAAAAACACTGAAATGAAGTCGTTCGCCAGTATTTCAGAGTTTAAACAGATAATTCGTTAATTAATTCTGCGTGGTTTGAAAAATAACTCATCTTAAAGCTATAGCACACAAAAACCCCTACACAATTATTACCAACACAATGACTAGTACTAAAGATAGAAGTCAAGTCAAAAGTAGCCTCTGGAAAAAATATTATGATTTAGATTAACCAGTATTTCAGCATATTCAATATTAAAATACAAAACTTTGGCAGATGTTTAAAATGCCTATTTAGGCTGTTGGATTCACAACCGTGCAAATCTCCACACTTTCTCCTCATAACGCTTTTACATTTCATTTAAAATGCACAAATTACACGGACTACACCAGCCAATGTTAAAGGCTAAGCACCACTTAATGGACCTCCATGAATATTCCACATTATTGTAGTTACTGACAGATATAAGTATGAATTAAAATGAAAATAGCAGCTTAATTTGCTTTAAAACTGACAATTTTATTAAACTGACGGAAAAACCCGAGCTCGCTACGGAAATTCTTGAACGCGACCGTGACGTCACTGGTGGACAACAGCTGAACAACGCCGCGGTAAAACACCGTTATGACCGACTGTTATGACAGTATCTAGCTAAATAACCAACATTATTCATGACAATAGCCTAGCAATAAGCTAAACTCAAATGTAGAGGTACCGTTATTCTTGTAAATGTCGAAAAAAAAGTCGAACTCGAATTCCTCCGACACTATAAACCTCCGTAATGCAGCTACGTAGCCGAGTATAATCTGAGACACCGAGTTTAGCGAGTCAAGCTAACGTTAACTAACACCAACTAAAACAGGCGAAGTGAGTGTCCTTACCCTGTTTACCTCCATGTTACAGAGGCTCTTGAACACCTTTCGTTGGTGTCCTTACATGCCCATATTGTTGGAACAGCGCCAGTGAAATGAGCTACAGATAACGGAGTGAGCGGAGGGTCCTTTCCAAAGTGTCCGTTTAAAGTGGACAGATTTAGTCCATTTTCTGGATATTTTGGGATCTTTGGGCCATTTGTTCACAGATGTCCCACTGTACATTGAATGATTGCAGCCAGAAACAACACACCTTTTCCTCATTTTGCATTAAATTAAGTGCAGCTTCTAGAGTGTTGTCCACCATCTACGTCACAGGCAAGACGCCTATTAGAGTTTCTATTGTGACGGGACCAACGGTCTTTTAAACCTTATTCCTTCAATTAGTAAGAAATAACTATCAATAAACACAAGTTAGGAACTCAAACTCCACTGTATTTATTTATTTGACACTTTCATAGAGCTGGTGTTTAGCCTTTAAAACCCGAAACCTGAGTCGTCAGGCAAACGATTAAGGGTGCAGTTGGCATGTGTGGCCACAAGGGGGAGACATGCGCTTTAGAATTTTGAGGTAATGACAATACTTCTTTGAAATAAAATCATTTTTATATCCCCACATTCACCACTCATACATGCTGCGTTTTAATGTACCACAGTCAATGTAAAAAATTCTTTATGAAAGTTGAATCAAGAGGTAAAGTCATGTTTTCTTAAAAAGGTGCTTTAATATAACGTCATAGTCTGGAAGAAAATGTTGCCACAAACCATGTATCATATCACCTTGAAACATACTGCAAATATGGCCCAGCACAGCCCCTTGTCACCGGTTTCAAGCTGCAGTGAACTCTTTCAACCTGTCAACACATCTACATGGCTTTTCAAATAAGCATAAAGAAAAAAAACATATAAATTTAAAAGACAAAACCCCATTTGGAAGTAATGCTTTGCGATAACACAAGTAATGTCAGGACAAGTAACTGTGCCTGTAATTGTTAGTGAAAATATCTGCTGGAAGAACAACAGAACATCCATGGCCAACACCAACACGTGCTCCAACTGTGACTGTTCACTGAACATTAAAAAAGGTGAACTACACAACTGTGGGAAAAAAAAGTATACTCTCCTCAGACTCTAACATGATTATCTAAGAGTGAGATTCGAAACCAGAAACCACACAAGGAGCTGCACGGAGCCGAAACTAGAAGAAACAACAGCAGCAGGATTATATAGATGTTTAACATTTCAAACCAAATACTGACAGATTATCATAATGAAAACAATGAAATACTCTCTTGCATTGGTTGCAGAGGTTAGACAAGGATGGAGAGAGGTAGCGCAACAAGGGACAAATTATCTGAGGGAAATAAAGAGACAGAAATAAACACAGACGAGTCATAGAGTGAAGAAGTGTGGTGTAGAGGAAGAGAGAGAGAGAGAGAGGTTATTGCGTGCTCTGCGGCGTTCTTTTCGATAAAGCCGAGGCTGCTCCTCTCCTAGGCACCGTGGTGAGGGAGGCTCCACACAGACAGCGCTGCCAGCAACAGCACCCAGAGCCAAAAAAACAAAGAAAAAATAAACAAACAAATAAAAAGTAAACCACCCTTTCAAAACCAAATTCCATCTAAGTGCTGCACTGACCTGGAATCTAGGGTTCAGCAAGAGCTAATGCTTCAATACACTGAAAGATTCATCGCTTTTGTATCAAAGTTGCAGCTTCAAGGAGTGCACTTTGAACAACATCCTGCAGCTGGACAACTGGAGTTTCTAAAAAGTCTGTGAACGAATCAAACATCCATGCAATGTCATGTCAACAAAGCTGCAACTAGGTGGCAGACCGGCACGCTTTTAAGCTTCAAGCCAGAAAATACGTACGCATTGCCCTTGGCCAAAAAAAGGCCTCCACTTCAACCGATAGAAAAATACTCCCATGCTTATAACACAGCTAAAATACTGACTTGAAAAATCTGCAATCAGATATCTTGGTTCAGCTCTACTCTGAATGGCCCCTCATTCCTCAAGTGTTCTGGACACATGAGCCCATGGTAATGAACTGCACACTCTGGCCTTGAAGGGCTTGGTCAGCTCTATAACGCCCAAAACACATGCTTCTCCATCTGCTTTGGTGTCTGTGATGTACTGGAATCCACCGCATTTAGCAGCAGGCTGCAGATTCTAAGCAAGTTAAAAACCTAAAATCATAGCAAATCCCATACCAATCAACTAAGTTGGGAAAAGAAACGTCTAAAAAAATTAAAACGGATACATCTGCAATTGTGCATCCCAAACGGACGTTCCCCTTTAAGTTAAATTAAAGGGGACAGGGCCTCCACGTCATGGTGCCTAAATTATTTTGGTGAATCTCTGGGTGAACACTGAAACGACCAGATGTGTGCCATACCATCACAGGACTGATATATACCCTACATTTCAATGCTCTCAGTTACCTGGTAAAATGGACCCACACGCTGATGTCGAGCCTCAGCAAGTGAATTGTGTAAAAATGAGCTGCTGGAAACAACCACCTGTTGGCACAGTACAATCTGCAGTCTGAGATTGTTGCTCATCATCTTTGAAACAGAAAAAAAAAAAAAAAAAAGAATCTCAATATAGTGTAAGATTAACATAAGTGCAAATGCATTCCTTTGCTCTTATAACACAAACAAATATACACGTCTACAAAGAGTTAAAGATAAAGACCATTTCTATAATGATGGCACAAGCTGAAGGAGGAAGAAGAAAAATAAAAGAAATCACAAGAAAATATTAGAAAAAAAAAATTATTAAAATCCCCGCTCTGGCCATCGTTTCTGACTCGCCTCCCATTTTAAAGAGTATAATTCTGGAAAAGATTCTCTGGAAATATGCCGTGTACAAAAACATATCCCGTTCCCCTTTAAAAATGACATTCAAAAAAGGCACTTGGTTGGGTAAGCGAAGAAAAACAAAGCCCACAGTCCTTTTTAAACGTCTACAGGTTACAGAGCCTGCCTGCATAGCAACAACCCAAAGATCTGCGCTTAGAGTCTCCCATTACATGAGGGGGAAAAAAAGCAGGAGTTGGTTTTTTTTTGGTTTATTATTAAGCACTTAACAGGAGAGCCAAATCTGGGTCTCTTGAACAGTAAAGGTCCATGTGTAGTGGAGTTTTCATCACACTGTCTGGGTCTCCCTGGAGGCTGCTGTTCCTTTGTAGTGAGCAGCGGGCTGCTGTTAAGTGAAGTCTGGGAAAGCAGGGGACGGGAGAAAGGGACCCATTGCCTTCTGCCTGAGCACTCCACTGCGCCCCCTTAAGGCTGGGAAGTTCAGCTTGCTACCTGGCTCTGAGGTTCTGCAGAACGTCGTACACATTCTCTTCTTTGCTCAGTCCTTCAAAGAATGGGAGCAGGTCCAACAGTTCGGTGTCGTTCATGTCGTCAAACCACGACTGCACAGGAACCTGTGGAGGAGAAGACACCCCCTGGTTATTTCCATTTAGGTGTATTAAAGGACAAACTACTGAGAAACCTTCTATTTACTAGATGTAGATCATTGAAATAACAAAGGCTCGTCATTGGCCGTCTCATCGGAAGTGACACTACGGAGGGTGTGTTTGCAAAAGGTAAAACGAGGCTCACAGCATTCTCGGGGTGGAAGATGTAGGAAGCTGGGGAGTTGTCCACTATGATGACATTGTGCAAATCCCTCCCGAGTCGGCTGAGGTCTTTGACATAGTTTCCTCTGTGGAACACGCAGGATTCCCGGAAGAGGCGTGCCCGGAAAACTCCCCACTGGTCCAGAAGGTCAGCCACGGGGTCAGCGTACTGCAGCAGAACAGTCAGAACTTCAGTGTGTTACAGTAACATTGTGGTTTGGTACTAAACACTGTTAAATTAACAGAAGTGGTAACAGCGGTGAAAACATCTTCCATTTGCTTCTCACAAGCAAGAAAACAATGACACTATTGCCAGATGAAACTAAATAACTTTAAGTTCTTACACAGTCCATCTACAAAAAAAAATAAAAACAATTCTACAAGGAACCACAGAGGACATGCAGGTATTCCACAAACACAGGTTTGACATTTTGGGGACTTACCTGATTAATAATAAATATAAGATAAATACCTCAGAAAGGTGCTTAAGGTGTTAAAAAGCATTCAGCCACTTAAGTTCTGTGTCTATCAGACTTCAGAATTGCACGCTAGGGCATCCTAAAAAACCAAAGCAGCTAGGAAACGCAGACTATTCTAGAACAATCAGCCATGGCTCTTAACAGCTACTGTGCCGTGTACAACTAACAAGACAAAAAAAGCAGCGTCTGAGACATTGTGTGTGTTCACAGCAACAAAGGAAACTTCACGATGGCCTGCAAAGCGTCCCAACTAAAACTTTTAAAATAGGTGAAGCTGGCAGCGTCTGTAGCTACAGCTCTGTGGGCTAATGCTACCGGTGCATGGAGTTGTGGTGGCAATAGAGACACTTACCCATGCATTAGCAGCTAAAAAAAAACGCTGGCCACACAGAGACAGAGAGGGGTGTGTCAGATATTAGGAGGAGAGCAAAATAGTTCACAACCCATTCACAAGCCTTCAGGCATGCTACAAACAAGCATCACAAATCAACAAGCCCTGACACAGTCAAAGGTTTTACTGCTTTACAACTTTTTAGTGGGTTAAGAAATAATCTGAAGACTAAATAAAATTAATTAAAGACACAAATAAACTGAGCAAGGTCAAGTTTAACACGAACCGACCCATGAGACCACTGTGTGTTTAAACTTAAGCCATTAGTGGTGGCCAAAATTAGGAAGCGGTGTGTACATAGTAAGTGTGCCAAGGGTCAAAGCAAGAGTAGTGTTTACATTATAAGCCTATCACATGAAACCCCCCTGGTTCTGAAAATGGCAGCATTTAGAGTTGGTGAAGCTGTCCAACCTTGGCTAGACTTGCTGTGAAAAGCACACACTCAAACAGCTCTCCCATCTTCTGCAGGAACTCGTCCACGTGCGGCCTCTTCAGGACATACACCTGAAACACAGAGGCGTTCACAACCATTCGTGTTAAAGGCTGTCAACCTTTTTTCCCAGCTCAGAAACGAATGACAAACTGTCCAAAGTGTGAAACATGAGTGAAACGAACACAAAGAATAAGTACATCACAGTACAGGAATTAATGACATCACTGCTAATCTGTAACTTCACATTTTTAATACATGAATAAAACCAAAAAGGCCTGGGAATGTCCACCTCCCTCAGAGGTGAGGCCCTGATTGCTCAAATGTCCTCCCTAACTGATCTAAAACAGTTTATGAAAAAGAAACCTCAGTTAGGCCAAACAAAGCCTCAAGTTAACTGGTCATAAGGCCTGCTTCACTGAACTACAGACCTATAAAAATATACAATAAACAAATAAGAGCAGTATGTTTTGAAGACACAAAGCTGCCACCCAGTGCAAGTAATCATGAATAGGCCAATCAGGACAGACACAGCCTATCCTGGATTACTTGAACAAGGTAACAACCATAATCACCTCTTAAAAAGCAAAATAAATAACTCACCACAGAGGTCTGAAAAGAAGCAATTCTCATAAATGTAATATGATTTATTAAAGGAGATTGTACTGCGTTATAATCAGGAAAGGAAGTCACTGAGACTGCAGTACCTGATGTACAGTGCCATCTATTTCCACAGGAACGATGAAGTCAGCATTGCTAATGGGCTGTTTGGATACAAACAAAACACATATCTATATTAGTTGCACAACAAAATTATAGTATTGTATCATACTTACACCCATAACACATACAGGGGTTGGACAATGAAAGTGAAACACCTGGTTTTAGACCACAGTAAGTTATCAGTGTTGTGTAGGGCCTCCTTTTGCGGCCGATACAGCGTCAGTTGGTCTTGGGAATGACATACACAAGTCCTGCACAGTGGTCAGAGGGATTTGAAGCCATTCTTCTTGCAGGATAGTGGCCAGGTCTCTACGTGATGCTGGTGGAGGAAAACGTTTCCTGACTCGCTCCTCCAAAACACCCCAAAGTGGCTCAATAATATTTAGATCTGGTGACTGTGCAGGCCATGGGAGATGTTCAACTTCACTTTCATGTTCATCAAACCAGTCTTTCACCAGTCTCGCTGTGTGTGTTGGTGCGTTGTTGTCCTGATACACGGCACCGCCTTCAGGACACAGTGTTTGAACCATTGGATGCACCTGGTCTTACTGGTGCAGTGTGTAGTTAATGAAGATTGTCCACCAGGCTGCTCCAGTTTAGCCCTGACACCTCCCACACTACAATCACAGGTGTTTCACTTTCATTGTCTAACCCCTGTATGTCAGTGGAGCTGAGAGAATGGACAGTGAGTGCAGAAACAAATATGTTATGGCTGTTATGACAAATGCACGATATTCTACATTAAAAAAAAAAGCCTGTTAGAGTATATATACACATATAACAGACAAATTATAACCGAAATAAACCTACCATACCAACATTTTTAAAATTGAACACCAGGTGGCATCAATGAACTTACAAAGGAAATAATAATTGTGATAATAATGTGATTATTACTAGTAATCTAAAAGTGCATTACATTTTTGCTCATTAAAACTGCAGAGAAAGTACAATAAACTTTTAAACTGTCTAATTTACAGGAAGCCTTTTTGTTGGCTAGTTTTTGACGTATGATTTAGTCTCACTGAGGGATCTCTTCGTATAACATCTGGGATTGTTTAGGCGCATCAGCCTCTTTCTCGCCCTTTTTCAACAGCACTAAAACTGGATTAGAAGAGGAGGATTATGCCAAACCTGGACAAATTTAATCGGAACAAGAGGGCCGTTAGGCTACAGGCCCCTTTCGAACCCTGATGCTAATGCTCAGACCACACAAACATAGAAAGCTGCTGAATTGGTGATGCTCTCCAAATCTTCTTCCAGTACGGCAGAAATAAAAGCAGTGACCACTCAAATCCATGTGCATATAGAGCTGATTCAAACAGTCACGGTGGGGTCATAAGCACCATCCCGTTAAAACCAAGCTGCACTTCACTAGTCCTTTCAGCAGGGTTTTTTAGTGTATGTGCGGTCCTTACACAGCCTACACAGTGATTATGTTGCTGCATTACTGGAGAGAAATCCATGGTGATACAGCAGTGCCCGTTTATTAACTTGCCTACCTTAAATGAACTGTGCACCAGAGTCTCGTCCAAGTCTATTACAACACACTTCTTGCCGTAGTCGTTGATGTTCACCTCGGGGAGGAGGTATTTCTCTGGAGGCTGGAGAAAGAGAGCACAGGGAGGATGAGCGTGATCGAAACCAAGATGCTATCAAGAGAGGGGGAGGACGGCTGAGAAACTGCACAAAGTGAGCAGCAGTAGCTTAAGGATGTTAAAATGTTAAAAAGGAATGCATTCAAGGCACTTTTTCAGTCCACTGCCACCAATTGCTCAAAAAGGGAAGAGAAAAGGAATTAAGGAGAAATAATGCAGAAATTAGCTGTTCAACCGAACACGAGGTGAGTCAAACTGATCTCAAAAGCAAGTGATGATGACTAGTTTCCCTTGCAGGACACCGAAGCACTGTTGTCAGAGTACAGAAGCTTATGTTGTTGTGCTAACCTAATCTATAATCCTTGTCTTTTTTAAGTGGATGAATCAAACTAATCTTTTAAGCAAAGTAAATCTGAGTGCACTAATGAACCTGTCCTAGAGGTGCATGAACACAGCTCATGGTGAACATACACAAAGTCGAAAGAAATGCTGTCATAACCCAGACTCTTAGGAATCTGTGAATGAATTGAGACGTTTTTATTCATGTTTACAATGTCTTAATTCTACAGCTCTAGATTGGACCTGCTCAGATGAAAACTCCTAGCATTCTAAACAAACTGTAATACTTTTAGTACCTCAGTCAAGACTATGTAAACTGGAGAAGGCTAACTAAACGAGAGGAACAGAATGTGTGAGTCCTCCAGAATTGTTTCTGGAAAAAGCCCTTTACCCTGACAGTATGCACTCAGATTTCTGGAGTTTTCTGTGATGCCATTCTCAATTTCAACTCTAAAGGTTTACTACAGCACTAGTGTTTATTTTGTTCCTCTGAACGGTAGGTACTTGAGGGCACATGGCCTATGCCTGTGTTTTAAAAAGTCTTGACACATGAAACACCCCAGTCAGCCCAGCAATGTTGGAAAGGTAATGTGGCACTTAAATCCAAGGCCAACATGAAGAGGTTGGTGCAAGTGCCTTAGTAGCAGAGCCCAGTTCAGAAACATGGCTCTGATTGGCTTCTCTCTCTTCACTCTGCATGCAAAAAAAAATCACAAGCAGGAGGAAAGTGGTAATACATACACTGGGAACAGGGATGACCTCAGCCTGCTCACACTGGGCCACGACACACCAGGAGAGATGAAGACAGAGACACATAAACAGGAAAGTGTGAGGTGATATAAACATAGTGCATGTGTACCAGTCTAGAAAGGTAACAATGAGGTGGAAATGAAGACATTTGAGGCGAAACAGACAAACTGAACATAAACAAGGTCAGACAGCCTGTACACTGTGGATACAGTCCTTTAGGGCGGCATTAAAAGTGTCTCAGAGAATAACACAAATGTTATTTAAAAAATGATTAAAAGCCGATGTAGGCTGTCTGTGATTTGCTGACCTTAGGTGGCGCTCCATTCTCCTCCACAGGTGGAGGGAGAGGGCTGGTGTTGTTGTTGGTTGTGGCAGGAGGATCAGCATCATAGTTCCGCAAGCAGCAGAAGAAGGAGCTGAAGAGACTCCGACGATTCTTCTTTTTTATGCTGTTGCTGGACAGCGAAACTGGTCCAAAAAAGGCCAAAAAACATGTTAAAAGACAGGCTGTGTAGCTATGTTTTTATTTTAAAGAGCTCTGCTTTACAAAATAAAAAACCCTTCTCTCAAGAGGCTAGGTGGTACAAGTCAGGAACAAGAACACGAGCACTTTTTATAAATTGTAGCTATGAAATGATATTCAAATCATAGAAAATCTGTGCTACAGAACTACCCAAGATTTCACTGAATCCTGTAAAAGATACACTGTAAAAACTTTCAGAAGGCCTTTGTGAATTATTATTTTAAAAATATATAAAAAGGATAACTGTAGTGATGGATGAGTGCTAGCATAAATACAGTGCTAAGCCCTTCATGCTTCTTCAAATTTAATGGAAGGCCAAATATGCAATGCAAACATATCTATCGTTGCTGTCCAAAGAATAAGAAATTGTCAATATTTTTAGATTTTTGGTTTACAACATTATCTGTTCACAAAAGCTGTCATTCACACAGTGTGAACATTTCATGATAAATGGACCAATAGAAATGCTCCAAAATTATGCTTGGAATATAAGCTGTTTATTGACTTCCATTCAAATTTAAGAAGGTTTTATGTTTCTCATGTAAATACACACGTGTGAGAACACACACACACACACAGAGAATGAGGTTACATTATATTTTAGTATCATGTCTAGGGTGTGAAATTGAAGCCACAAATCATTAAGCTGAGTGACACTTGATAACATGAGAGGTTAATTTGCCTTCAGGAATAAAGAAATCCAATAACGCAGCTTCAGTTTTATCAGTTATAACCATTGATGAGATGTTCCTCTCTGTAAATCATGGATAGTGTTAGAGTCCAAAAACACTGACTGGGTGATTTAACTGGATTTAGTGCAGGGAGTTTCAAAAGCTGAATATAAATCAGGGTTTCCATAGTTTTGACAGAAATGTTAGGGCATTACTGGTGGCTTTTTTTTTTTTCAGTTCCAACCGAGTCCTCAGCAAACGTAAATATTAAAGTAATACAATATTATGGTTATGACATTCTTTGATACTCTACCCCTGTGTAAAACATAGGAGTATTTTCCTTTGGAACAGTATTAACAGGCTAAGAACAGACTGACACCACAGTGCAAAGGAGCAGACAGTGAGATGCCATCAAAGTCACTGCTCTTTAAATCTCACACTAATAATAATCTCTGGCCATACCAAAGCCACAGCAAATGCGCTAAACGGCGACACTGAGGTCACCAGAGAGAGAATGGCCTTTAAATATAGAGGGGGGAAGAAAAAAAAAAAAAGGAAAAAAAAAAAAAAGAAACTGGACCCTCTTACTTCCTGACTCCACCTTGTCCACTATGGTGCCCAGCACACATTGGCTGATGCCTGCAGCTCCATTTTAAGGGTGCGCAAATATTTTGTTTCTTTCCGGAGCTCGAGTGACGAATCTTGTGGTGGCATGGAGCAGACAGAGTATGCGAATGCTAAGAGGAGGAATGGAGGGAAAGCAGGGGAGAGGGGAAGGGAGGGGAGGGGGGCTGGTACAAAAGAAGGAGGTTCCAGATAAACCCCACAGCCAATAGGATGACCGCATTCCTCTCCTGCCCCTTAGCTCAGTGCTGAAGTTCTTCAATGCAATTCAGACCAAAGTACCACATTTTGGAGTGAAATATCTCTACATATCTAATAAAAAAAAGTCATATTCATTTTTTTGTTTAAATAAATGGTTTTACATACAGGGCCATGACAACGTATGAACAGGTTTGGCTATTATTATTATTATTACTATCACGTCTGCGATCATCATGAATAATTTCCATGATGGCAAGCCCACTTAACAGCTGGGAGAAAAAGAAAAAAAAATGTATAGCTTAGGACCCCCTAATACACACTCTTTGATATCTCTAGCTGTACAAACCTCTTTAAATATAAGGCATTCTAAAACAGAACTGGAGAGTATTGACGGTTTGCCAAAATGCAGTGTTTAAAAACCATCCAGTGGTTAAATACCTTAAATCAGCTGCTATCACAAATCAGAGGTTTACAGAACTCAAGTTTCTGCATTTACTTTTGACCTCAGTAGATGTTGTTGATATTGGTGTACTTGTTTATCATATATAAAGTGTTATATATGATATAACACTTTATATATAAAGTGTTATATCAATACCAATATAAAGTGTTCTCTCCGTATCGTCCAGCTCTTCAATATGTAAATACTTTCTCACAAAAAAAGGCCACACACATTAAGCCCAAAGTCAAGCCTGACCAAAAGAAAAAGAGCTGGGGTGCATTCTTACAGGACAGTGCTCCACTTTGGGCTTGATTTATCGGTCTGACTGAGAAATCCTGCTTTATGGAAAGCCCCCCCATCTTGAAGGTATGTAAACAAATGTAAAATGGTTTAAGTGTTTCCAACCTTTCTGTAGGGGCCACTTTATGTTACCAACCTGAAGAGTGATCAGTGTCAGTGTCATTTAAACAAATCATGACAGGTTTGTAAGATATCAATCTGGAGCCTAATTTAAACACCACTCTGTACTGAACTCTATCTGGAGTCTATTGAACAGTAGTAATAGAGGTCCAGCCATTGTCTGATAAATAATAAATGCTATAAACTCTGTAGCAACTTTCCACAAAGCTTATTAGCAGCATTACCACATTTTCAAGCCTAAATAATTTCTAAACACAAAAGCAGCTGCTAGAGAGTCTCCATCCTCCAAAGCCAGAGGTCAAAAGGGTAAAAACCTGGAAGCACTCAGGGCCCAATTTGGTCAGCAAGGAGGACAGAGGGCATCTCAAACTGACTCACTGCAGTAACAGGGCAAAAATGCTGGCATCCCTGGGTTATTTTTCACTCAAGACAGCTTACCATAAACAGCCAGAGATTTACGCAAGGTGCAGCATCCTGTTTTAGACCTTACAACTGAAACAAATCTCTGGACACATAACATCAGGGTAAAGAGGAAGAACAAGGGGAAATGCGTCTTTCTCTGCATGAACAATATGGTATGTCTTTTCACTTTTTCCATAGTTCAAAACATTAACAAGTGGGTAAGAGCTTTCTCGTCCTTTATGGTCATCTGCCCTTTCACCTAAGTTTAAAACAGAAAAAACCAACAACCCAGGCCTACGATTCGCTTTTCTTTATAGGCACTAGTCCAAAATCCAAGCCTAAATAAATGACACGGTTATGACCAGTCGACCAATCACAAGACAAGCCCTAAACATCACATTGCTACCTCCAGTCACAGCGCATAAAAATTATGTAACACCCACCTGCGTGATTGGATATCAAGTAATGGACTTTGTGCACTCGCTCACTCTAGAGACTACCTACAAACTCTAACACCAATTAAAAAAAAAAAAAGAGTCTCTTGTAAAGAGAAGTTTTAATAACGCCTAAGTGTGGACACTTTAAATACTGTGGGAGCCTTTGAACTTCAGTTATGAATCTCTGACTAAAGAAGGTTGCTTAATTAACCACTGTTGTAAAACCATAATAAAGTTACATAAAGTATTCTAGACATTGCTGTTTGTTCACCAACGAATGTAAACGGGAGAACCGTCTCATGAAGATAATACAAACAGATCATTTTGGTTTTTCTTTGACACCTTAGTTCAAAGAAACAAATTAAACCTGGAAATTGAATGACATATCACTCCCACATTCCCACAAATCTATCAAAGCTAGACATATGAAATATACCAAGTAGGTATAAGTGGTTTTCAGTGATATAGAGCGGTCTGTGTTTGTGCCATTTTCACAGTTATGGCAATAGTACGTACAAAGTCTTTGAATGAGAGCTTGAATACGGTCCAGTTAAAGTGTCGCCTGGGGATGTGTTAGGGTGAATTACATATGCTACACACATAGATGATGACTGTGCAACAGATGGCAGGGTGACAGCATTTAGCCACGTGAAAAAGTACAGAATATGCAGAATTGTGTGTCTCAGGGGAATAAGCATTATTAGAATATTGGGCTGTATAACAGAACGGTTTGGTGCCGGATAGAGGAAGAGGAACACAGTTATATGCAGCAGTAACATAGCGAGTAAAAGGTAATGGAAGTTCATAGAGAGAGAGAGAGAGAGAGAGAGAGAGAGAGACTGTTTCAAAGCAAAGAAGCAATTTAAACATTAATTAATTTTATCACTATGCTAGCAGAAAAACATTAAAACAAACAAAATGGCACCTAAACATACAATCATTTATATATATATATATATATATATATACACACACACACACACACACACACTACTATTATTTTAATTGTAACAAGAAGACAGGACAGTATTGTGTATTGTATATTATTGACAGGGACATGGTCCTAGTTTTGTTCTATACAGATAACTGTAAATACACGCAACGTGATTCACTCGGAGCTTCTCAACCCCAAAAAACAGGCTTAAAAACATGTAAAAATTTGCACTGTAACTCTAAACAAACACAACTTACCTTTTTCAGGGTTTGACGATAGGATCTCCTCCTCCTTTGGATTCGTAACTTGCGTTATTATGGACGTGTTGTCCATGGAAAACGGGGAAGGTTTTCCTTGTTCTTTCCCAGCAGCGAGAGACGAGCTCGGGTGTAGAGGCGAAAAAAGCGGAGGATAATTAACTGTACCCGAAACAGACCGAGGATAAAAGAATTAAACGTTTCTAAAATGATAAATTCTTTTACTGTTATTATTCTCGCACCTCCTCGCATGGAGCCCCAGCCGAGCCAGGTTTACCAGGCTATCACTGACTAGCTTCAGAAACCCGATGTGTCCAGCTTTCGTCCCTCACTATCTCTTAAACCTCGCAGTATTTTTAGCACCGAACCTAGCTCTGCACATACTCGTTTTCTAGGTCCAAATATCCCTCTAAACCGTTTCCTAAAAGCTGAAAACAAAACACACTTATTCGCCCAGGCGCTGTTCGCGCAGCTGGCTAAGCTAACTTAGGGCTGTAACGTTAACGTTAGTTGTTAAAACTATAAAAGCAGCGGTAAATAGTGGCTGAGGAAACCAAACCCCTCGGTGTGAAGTTAACGCGCCCAAATCAATAAAACACAAACGTAGCGAGGAGTATCCGATATCATACAATAGTACGAGGTTAGTTTGTCTTAAAAAAAAAGCCCGTGTTTTGAAGCCAAATGTCTGTTTTCTGTATTCTCCTTCCAATATGGTGGCGGCGAGCGTTTCAAATTCACCAGATAGATAGCATTGAGCCAGGGCGCCTGGGCTGTGTCCCAATCCGCGTCACGCTCCCTAGATAGTGCGCCTTGTAAGCCACGAAGTGTTGGCTTCTACAACCAAACAAAGCCTCTGTTTTCCTAGTATGAACTATTTGCAGACGCAATATCTGCTTACGGAGCCCTACGGGTGAATTCGCCCAATAATATAATTAAGACGTGTGAAATAATAATGCTCAGGGACAGCTTCACAAGGCCAGTGAACGACTTAACGAGGCGCGGGAATGACATTTTAATTTGTAGGAAAAATACATTTAAATACCTCTTTACCTAGGTTTATTAAGTTGGGGGTATTGCTTATGTATTATCCCAGATATTTTGTTGTTTTGTATACTAATGACAGTAAAACTCAGTTCCCTCCTAACCATTTTCTAACTCTTTTAAAATTAAACAGGTGTAATACATGCAAATTATCTTTTTTCTCTCTCATTTGATTTTAAGTACGGCGTCTCATTCTAAAGTAGTCTGGGTCTGGGTAGTGTCACACAGCTCCAGGGACTTGGAGGTTGTGGGTTCGATTCCCGCTCCGGGTGACTGTCTGTCCCACAGTCTAAAAACACACGCTCGTAGGTGTCCGTAGGTCACCGCGACCCTGAACTGGATAAGCGGTTACAGACAATGAATGAAAATGGGGGGGGTGGACGACTACTGACGTGCAAAACTGACCAATTAAATGTTTACAGAGAAGGTTATCGACCAATAAAGGTAGCTCTACAGTCAGACCGTCCAATCAGAAGATTTTTGGCTACTTCACCACGCCCCCTTCTCACTCAAGCGAACCAATCGGAGTAGGGGAGGGCGGGACTAGTTTGTGAACGAAACTTCTCGAAGTTCTATGTAAGCTCTAGAAAAACAAAATCCCGGCCGTTTGTGAAATTCCGCCCGGACATTTTTCAAGTCTAAAAAAGAGAACATGTCCGGGTAAAAGAGGACGTCTGGTCACCCTACATTAGTTGTTCACCGCTTTCAGTATCTGGTGATTAATAAGTTATTCAGAAGCATTATTAAGTCGTACACAAGACTTAATATTATTTTGAATGGATGTCACTACCGGGGCTCCGTATCCACTGTCCGTGAGCAGGAGCAAGCCTCCTGAATTCCTATGTCGCGCACTAAGTAGGGCGTCAGAGGCCATTTTAGACTCAGCCGTTCTCCTCCCCATAACCACAACCACCTCCTCCTCTTCATATTAAAAATAAAAGCATGGTCAATATCATCGCTTACAAAGACTTTTATGACCCTCGGCGAACCTTTCATTGGTTTTAAGCAATAATTTGGGTGTGAATGGCGCAGCTGAATAAAAATACTCCAATATTACATATGAGCTTCCATATTTGGACTGTATGGACTGGTACATTTTAAATCTGTAGAAATATGTATTATAAATAATACACGGTGGTGCAGCGGGTAGCGTCACTGTCACACAGCTCCAGGGACCTGGAGGTTGTGGGTTCGATTCCCGCTCCGGGTGACTGTCTGTGAGGAGTGTGGTGTGTTCTCTCTGTGTCTGCGTGGGTTTCCTCCGGGTGACTGTCTGTGAGGAGTGTGGTGTGTTCTCTCTGTGTCTGCATGGGTTTCCTCCGGGTGACTGTCTGTGAGGAGTGTGGTGTGTTCTCTCTGTGTCTGCGTGGGTTTCCTCCGGGTGACTGTCTGTGAGGAGTGTGGTGTGTTCTCCCTGTGTCTGCGTGGGTTTCCTCGGGGTGACTGTCTGTGAGGAGTGTGGTGTGTTCTCTCTGTGTCTGCGTGGGTTTCCTCGGGGTGACTGTCTGTGAGGAGTGTGGTGTGTTCTCCCTGTGTCTGCGTGGGTTTCCTCGGGGTGACTGTCTGTGAGGAGTGTGGTGTGTTCTCCCTGTGTCTGCATGGGTTTCCTCCGGGTTTATTCTCACCTTGCGCCCAGTGATTCCAGGCACCCACCGCGACCCTGAACTGGATAAGGGTTACAGATGATGGATATATATTATAAAGAAAAAACTGGTAGTCCATAATAAACATCATTGATCCTTTAAAATAACTGCTTTGTATGCCGTGTCTTTTGTGAGATCTTTAAAGTGTATAAACATGTATCGATATATTTGTTTCTATAAAATGTATAACTACTGAGACCATGCTTAATCTGGAGACAAAAACGGTGAAAGTGAAAAGAGCGTTGTACGTTTTAGGATAGAAATCTACAAATAAAAGCACAATTTCAGTATATAAATGTAGTGTTTGTAGGTAAAGATGATCTACAATAAGTTCAAATATATCAGTGTAATCTGCTTGTTCTGATGGGGGTTTCCCTCTCTGTACAGTTTGAGCTGTAGTTCAGATGTAGCGCCCTCATGCGTTCAAATATAGTCATTGCACGTTTATTACAGCACACTCAATAACTATGGATTTAAACTCACGGAGTTCAGCTAGAAAACATTCTCAAAGACATGTTTGTGTCCTATTTGTTTTAGAATATTATGCCATGTGCAATTTAACCCTAACTTTAAAGGGAATCTTCTCCAAAGTTTCAAAATTTTCACTCTTCCACTGTTGGATTATGAGGAAAAAAAATGTAATTCCACTTGTTCTGATGTTCAGAGTCTCATTTCTTCACAATGGTGGTGATAAGAACCAGGCATCACAAAGTCTACAACAGACACAATTTATAAAAAACACAGAGCCTGCACCTCTTTCTCTGGCTGCATATTAATAACAATTTCATGTAATACATTTCTGCCTGGCTCTTAGAGATATTAAATTCTCCACTCTCTGGTTCCTGTCATCACCACGGAGCACAGAGCAGATTTTTCATGTTTCTATAATCATTATGCTGGATATATATATATGGCAACACACACACACACACACACACACAGTGAGCTGTATGTAGAGACAACATATATTTCACCGTAACCATGTAATCAATGTTATTCACTTCATCCAATCAGATGTTTTAAACATGTGGCTGATCAGTGTAGGGTGTGTAGCTCTAGGGTCATGACTAGCATTGAGTAGACTCAGTAAACAGGGTCTATTATCATAACATGTATCAATTGAGCAACTGTATGTTCAGAGAATCAATTAAAAGCCGCCTTGACCCACTGTGAAAGGCCTTTGACCTAGTACCAGTGCCTTAAGGAAAAAGCCAGAGACAAAAGATATAGAACACCGCAAACTACATCCAACAAAACTTTAACAGTGTTTAAACACTGCACTAAACTCTTACATTTAAAACAGGAATGGGTCTTGTTATGTGGGTCTCTTAATACATTCAGAAAGCCAGGCACCTATCAGGTTTTGTTTTACATTTAGCTGCAGCAGTTCAGTGACAGACAGCGCTGGACCCTCCCCCCTTTACTGCAGTACTGGAGTGAAAAAAGAGCTAAATATACTCCCCCCCTCACCACCACCACACTCCCCCCCACCACTTCGCAGTTCACAACATCCACACCAGCCACTGCACATACCCACTGTACAATCAGCACGGATGTATTAGGACAAGCCCAACATTGATCCCCCCCCACCTTTTTCTTTCCTTTTTTCCCCCCTTTTTTTTGTGGGGGTCAAAATCTACTCTCCAAAACTACTCAGCCTCCTCAGAAAAGTGGACCTAAGGTCAGTATCTCAAAGCTCATCTTCACTTAGAGTGTAGTAATGCATCCCTGTATTAATTAGCCTTATAACGACATAAGCGCTTCTCTTCTCTTGTCCATAACCTCACCGCTGTTGGGACAGTTTGATTAATGCTGACTTTATAGGGGTTTCTTCTGAATTATCTGCTGCTGGAGATCACATAGCACAGCAGATGCCCCGCACTGTAGCTAAAATAGGAAGAGGTTGTGCAGAGCAGCTGACAGTGCTCTTTCTGAGGAGCTGTGAACCAAGGCACTCCCATTTAAGTCACTAACTCTTTAGCCTTTACAGTCCATTGGGGTTTAATGGCCTATTGACTGGGCTTCTTTGGAAATGAGGTTTTGATTCACCTTTCACCTTTTGTTTTTGCTTAACCATTGACTTTGCATCTATTCTGAACGGGTACCTTTGTTTTATATGTTCTTTTAGTTAGTTTGTTTAGTCAAATCAAATATATCATATGTTTTTATCACTTTAATCAAGTCTTTGGGTCACACACGTGTCTGTTTCTGTAATAAAATAAATCTAATTACAATCTAATTTCACTTTAGATCAGTTATGACAAGCTTTGTTGCCTTTATTTCTTATCCAACTTTATGTGTTGGGTATGAAAGGGTTAAAGGAGCAAGTAAAAATGGAAAGGAAATTTCTTATTATTTTAAGAACAATTTTGAAATTAAATGCTAACAGTTTATTTAATCCATTCCGCTCCACAGTCTGTATATTACATTTATTTACATAGATCTACCTACAGGAGTAGCTCCACCCCTCAGAGTGATGTATGTTTTACAGCCCACCGCTTTTTAAACATGGTGCAATAAATGGCAGCCAATCAGAACAGAACTTATTTTCATGTATTTATCACAGTAATCTGGACCTCAGGGGAAAGTATAAAAACAAATATATATATAAAGTGTGGATATGGATTATATTCTAGTGCATTTTTAACACACACACACACACACACAGTCCAAAATGGCTGAAGATGCCTGTATTTACTGTATAATTAATGAGCAACTTATTGTACATTTCTAAATGCACATTTCTGAGCTAACATTGTTTACTTAAATCATCCTAAAGTGAAAATGCAGCTGCTTTTATGAGCTATTCGTGGTAGCATTATAAATAGATCAACTTTAAAGAAGGGTTTAATCTGGATAAATACTGGTTAAAGCTTCATTAGGTTAATAGCTTTTCTGACTGATTAATTTCTATCAGTATTTCAGTTAGTCAAGCAGAAGTATCAGTGTGTTGATAGAAAGGTGGACAGTGTGTCCTTAAAGTCCTGCACAACAAAATAATCAGCACCACACAAGCCTATCTATATTAAATTAATTTTGGGGTGTGGGTTTTGGTGGGAACATTTGCATTGGCTGTTAACACATTTGGCTTTGAAGATGGTAGGATGTCAGGTAAAAATGGATTAATAATATTTTTCCTACACAAAGATTTTTGACTTGCATTTGCAAGTATCAGGGTGGCACAGTGGTGCAGCAGGTAGTGTCACAGTCACACAGCTCAAGGGACCTGGAGGTTGTGGGTTTGATTCCCGCTCCGTGTGACTGTCTGTGAGGAGTGTGGTGTGTTCTCCCTGTGTCTGCGTGGGTTTTCTCCGGGTGACTGTCTGAGAGGAGTGTGGTGTGTTCTCCCTGTGTCCGCGTGGGTTTCCTCCGGGTGACTGTCTGTGAGGAGTGTGGTGTGTTCTCTCTGTGTCTGTGTGGGTTTCCTCTGGGTGACTGTCTGTGAGGAGTGTGGTGTGTTCTCCCTGTGTCTGCGTGGGTTTCCTCCGGGTGCTCCGGTTTCCTCCCACGGTCCAAAAACACACATTGGTAGGTGGATTGGTGACTCAAAAGTGTCCGTAGGTGTGAGTGTGTGGGTGAAGGTGTGTGTGTGTTGCCCTGTGAAGGACTGGCGCCCCCTCCAGGGTGTATTCCCACCTTGCGCCCAATGATTCCAGGTAGGCTCTGGACCCACCACGACCCTGAACTGGATAAGGGTTACAGATAATGAATGAATGAATTTGCAAGTATCAGAAACTAAAAAATTAATATGGAGCATTATTAGCATTTGCTACCAGCTAATACACACAATATTACATCTAAAAACAAATTGATGAAAATAATGAATAATTTTAACTAAATACAATCACTCTTTCATAGCTCACTGATTATCTGGAGTTGCCAAAACCTCACAAAACTCATTTCTATCTAAATGTTAAAGCTTGGGAAGCTAGCTTTGCTAACCAGTCATGACATGGTCAATTCTGTATTCATACCTTACAGATAACGTAGACCTAGCTTGGATATTCATCAGGAATATGGTCTCTTTGGTCTCTTACAGTTCCCCCTCGAAATTTGGTGCTAAATTTTGACCATGGGGATCAAGACAGCTCTCCCTAGGACTGAGCTCTACCTCTACAGTGCCGTGCTTGGCCTGGCTCTTCTGTGGGCAGGCAGCTGGATCATAGAGGCATCCAGTGGTAAGTCAGGACATCTTTTTGAGAAAAAACAAAAATATGATTAACACAGAGGCGTATTTTATTCCTGGAGGTTGTGTATTATTAACACGTGGAGAGAGGATTAGACTAGCTGTGTAATTCCTTAAGGAAAAGACCCAATTAATGTTGTCCCACTGGTGCTTCTGAACTATTTCTCTCATTTTCACACGTTTAGGAGAATGGAATTTGCTATAAATAATTAGAATATATTTTAAAATCTGTTAATCTTCAGTCAATTGCAGCAGGAGAAAAGAAAGCCATTTGCAATCAAAGTCTTACATAAAATAAAAATGAGATATTTCAGATATTCTGAGTCAGGAATCTGGGGCATAAATTCTCCAATGTTTTTTTGGACACCTACCACCCACTCACAAAAACGCTCACCACCAGCACCGCTATGCAGTGACACGTATTATGTAATCCCTTATTATTTGTATTCCAAAATACCAAATGAGATCTTCCTGAAATAGCTCCGATGCTCTGGATTACAGTGTACAACAATTGTCCTGGTGTCCTAGTTATTTTACAAAAGTAGTTACAGTAATGTGCAAAACTGAGAGACAACCCTCTATCAATTTAATTTCCATTCAACACGACCATTAAGCACAAGTTATTCAAGGATAGAGGACTGTTTTATGGAAATTGAACAAATTAGGAATGTCCTGTTACACAAGAACATGTGGCATATGTGTTTGTCATCACAGTAAACTGGTGTATTTGTATGTGGATGTCAATGTATGTATTAAACAGTTACGGTCACATATGTACAATACAGTGTTATCTTTTTATCTATAAATCTGAAGTACTAATAACTGATCTTTTGATCTGTAGAAAATGTAAACCGGAAGACCTTTAAGGAGAGTGTGAAACCAGGATGGCACTACTTTGGAAGAAAAATGGTAAATATATATATATATATTGATTGTCTCTCTCAAGGATGTGGCTAACTTTGAATGTGCGATGTGGCTCACTATATATATATATATATATATATATATAAGCATATAGGGATATAAAAACCAACTTGTTTAGTGGTTTTGTTGAAGGAAATGCTCCATTTTATTTATATCACGGAAGTAATCTATATATATATCCAAAGCTTGCACTTTTTTTTACCCTCTGAGATGGTAGATACACGATGAAGGCTTTCACCTTGACACTAGACTTGTGTGGATTTGCTTGCATTCAGACAGTACTAGTGCTGTCTAGTTCTGATATCACAGATCCAGAGAGTAGAAATTGGAACTCCAGTTCATCTGCTCTACAGCCCAGAGCTGGGGGTATAATAACCCTCTAGCTGGCACTTTAAGTTAGGCTTGGAGAACTTAGTCTCATGCGGCTGCTTCAGAGCATCGGATTCTATTAGCATTGCTTTTTCACAGAGATTATTACAGTTGCTGTATCCATTCATTGAAAGGTCTGTCTGAATACCTTTGGGCATAGAACATACATATTTGATGATCCGTGTACTTCATGATTCTTAACAGAGCACTAATCGATTGTCTCTCTCAAGGATGCGGCTGACTTTGAATGGGCGATGTGGTTCACTACCTTCCGCAACCACATCCTGTTTGCCCTCTCTGGTCATGTGATCTTTGCCAAAATCTGCTCCATGATTTCTCCCAAGGTGGGTATGTGTCCTGACATTGTTCTCGAGAGCCATCCCAATAGCGTGATGCTGTAACATCAATACGTATTAAAAATGCATGAGTTTTAAGATTGCATTAGCTTTCGTATCCATCTCTTGTGCAAATGTAGATTGTGATGGCTGGAAAAATCAAAAACATCTCAGGTCTCACTCTAGTGTTACATGAGTTCTTATTTTGTGTTTTCTGCTTCCTCTGAAGACTGGTATAGATGGATATAAGGTAACATTCCTATGGGGGATACTGTCCTTATAACTGCATGCTGATTAAAGGGCCTATATACTAAAAATTGCTTTTCTAAGTTCCACTGACTGGGTCCACAATTTGTACCTTTACTTGAATTCCCTTTCATTGTATTGTTTTAATGATGTTGTAACCCTCTTCCATGGTCACACCTTCATCAGGATGTCTCTGGACACTCAATATAAAAAATACTCAGCTGCACTTTGTTCTACTCCTGTTGCTTTTCTAAGGCCATAACCTTCCACATCCTGATCCACAGCACAGGTCTCTGATCTACATGCTCTATGGCTGTTTGACTGTGCTCATCATTATGGGCTGGACATACATCTCTCTCATCCTCTCCCACTGCATCGTCCTCTACAGCGTGGCCCTGATCAAGAGGAAGTGGCTCTGTTTCGTGGCTGGACTCACCAGTCTGGCCACATTTAAGATGGAACCCTTTGTCTCTTGGCAGGTCAGTGATTAAACTAATAATCAACCCCGTAGATTCCTGGTTTATGGCTTATAAGTATTAGTAACTTAGTGTATACAGTCAGCAAAAAGGGCACTATAAGGTACATAGTCCCTACCCTCCTCCAAAAGTTTCACAGAGCAATTTCTGCAGTGCTAAGCCCAGAGTGGCAATGACAGGGGCCCTGTTCTGCTAATTACAGGTCAGTGGAGCATGGCAATCATTTTCAAGCTGTAATTGTAGATAAAAATATTATGTAGCGTTACTCTAAAGCTGAGTAGGATCCCTAATCTTTGATATTTCTTGTGGTGGGTTCTAGGCTGGTTTTGTTACTGGCACTTTTGATCTTCAAGATATCCTCTTCTATGGAGGGTGTGGGTTTTCAATCATGCGCTGTATGAGTTTTGCCCTGGAGAACTGTGAGAAGAAGGACGGAAACTACACCTTCATGGATTTGATCAAGTACAACTTCTACCTCCCCTTCTTCTTCTTCGGACCCATCATGACTTTTGACCGATTCCATGTACAGGTGTGTTCACCCCACTGTGAAGGAGAGTGTTCAAGCTTCTATTTCTAAAGGTCTAATAACATCAGTCTCTGTAGAAACATAATACTAAGTTCTTGTTTTTTAGGCTAATGACCCTAACTTGACTCGCAAGCCCAGAGAAATGTGGAACATAATCATCCATGCTTTGGTGCACCTTGGAGCCATCTTGGTGGTAGATGTGTTCTTCCATTACCTGTACATCTTGACCATCCCCAGTGACATGAATCTGGTGAAAAACCTCTCTGACTGGGCTTTGGGTCTGTACCAACATTTTTAACTTCCAACATTGACACTGTTGTACATTCCATAGATATTAGTACACGCACCTCAGCAGTACACACTTTTTTGGTGCTGGACTAAATAAAGGCCTGTCTTTGTGATGTTTCCAGCTGGTTTGGCCTACTCCAACCTAGTGTATGACTGGGTGAAATCAGCGGTCATGTTTGGTGTTATCAACATTGTGTCTCGACTTGATCACTTGGACCCTCCCCAGCCCCCTAAATGTATCACCATGCTCTATGTCTTTGCCGAAACGTAAGTATTCACATTATATTTAACGTTTTATAGCACAGTAAAGTTATCTTTACTTAATCGCCTTTTGCGTTGTTTCCATCTTACAGGCACTTTGACAGAGGAATTAATGACTGGTTGTGCAAGTGAGTAGTGCTAACTTAACACAGAGTACTGTATATCAACAACAGGTAGCTGCTTGGAGTATCCTACTTTACTATCACTATTTCAGAGTTGTTTGGAACAAAATTAGAAGTTAATACTGCATTAATTTGGATAATTTCATTTGGTTTAATAGGCAGCTGGAGATTTCAAACTCTGTATATATACCGTATATTTATATTTAAAAATCACAGTTGGAATCAATTACAATCTAGTTTGGATCTGATCTGGGCCAAGATTTTGTGAGCATTGCTCATGCTTGTAGCTCAGATATCAACCGGTCTTAAAGCGATCATCTTCTATGTACTCTGAAGGTATGTCTATGACTACATCGGAAAAAACCATGATGGGATCTTCAGGGAGCTGGTTGCGACAATCTGCACCTTTTGTGTGACGACTCTGTGGCTCGGACCCTGTGAGCTGGTCTACATTTGGTCTTTCTTCAACTGCTTCGGCCTGAACTTTGAGCTGTGGGTGGCTAAGCTCTTCTCTTTTCCACCTCTGTCTACTGTAGAGGTAAGAGTCAGGGAGACTCTGGATTTTAAAGCTTGTCAATCAAGTACTTCTTAATCCTTAATGACAGACAGAGTGGAGATTTGGTAAGGAGCTGGACTAGAAGACGCTTTAAGACCACCTTTGGGCTACTAAGAATAAAGCTTCTGACTGCAATAAAGGAACAACCAAACAGAAAAAGGCAAAGATGATCCTAAATATCTATTTAAGTTCAAACTAATTTAGACCCTTCCTATTGGTCTGATTATTCTTGAAACTCTGACATCTAAAAATTGACAACTGGAGTTTTCATGTTATGTCCATAAAATAATGCAATAAAATCAACAGGGACATATGACATTATACTGTTCTTATACTTACTTTCAAAGGGTCTCATGTCAGAGGCAATGTCTCGTCGTATCAGGGGACTGTTCAATGCTGTCAACTTCTGGCAGATCGTCCTTTATAACGTCCTTGCCCTGAACAGTCTGGATTTCGCGAAGCTTGTTGCCAAGAGACTGCTTTTCAAAGGTAAGTGACAACTGCAAACGAATATAGAATTATTTAAAGAATTGAGGAAGCAATGACAAACTTTTACTAAAGGATTCTTTGTAATGTTATGAAACAGCCACTATACTGACACCTCTTGGCCGGGATGTGCCACAGAGTCTGTACACAAAACACATTTTAAATATGGCTTCCTCCATCTGGGGACCTCACTCTGTTGAACATAAACTGCTTCCTTCAGGGACTACAAAGTAAATCGATTCTTCATTTCATGAGTCGTACTTTATAATAAACGATGCAAAAGCATCACTTTCATAATTATTGTTTCCTACTTTTTTAATGGTCAACATAACTCCTGTAACCCTCGCTGAGCAGCAAAGCATTAAAACATAGACCAGTTTGGCTGCTAATCAGTTGCTGAATCTAATTAAGTGATGTGTCTTTTCCTGAGACTGTTAGCCGTGATTCTGGACAAGAGCTAAACATTGTCCCCTTCTAAAACCAGCTGTGTTTGCTTTTGTTTCTCCCTCAGGCTTCCCCTTCTCCACCCTCTCAGTGCTGTTAGTGACCTACAGTGGCATTCAGCTGGTGAAGGAGAGGGAGCGAAAGCTGGCTCTGCTGGAGGAGCCAGAGCCGGCAGCCCCCCTCCAGTCGGAGCCTGGAAAACCCAAAACTGAATAAACGAAGAAAAGTGACGGTTCACTGAGTCCAAGCTTCCATACCAAACCCAAGCAGCCCCGTCGCCATGGCCACTGCTCTCAGCACAAGCCTGTTTGCTAAGCACAAGGCGTTTTTTTTAAACTGTGAATAGTCCTCAAGTGCACTTGCTGTGTATATGCCAACTGCCTCACACTGAAACCAAGTGCATTTTTTATTTTATTTAATACAAGATCCGATATTCAGAGAATGGGCTTGCCAAATATTTTATGCAGATGTAATATATTGAACCATTAAAGGAAGAAATACCTTTATTTATCTTGTCTATTGTGGTTGATCTCCTTAAAAAAATATGGTTTAAAATTTAATATTTAGTAAATATCAAAAATCGTTTTGTATCGTTGTGAGAATGTAGAGTAAGCGTTTACAGACACATACTGGCCCTGTTTGAACTGCAAAAGAAAAAATGGCAAAACACAGGCTGTGAACTACAGTGACCCTCGATATCCTTCATGAGAAGGTGAACTGATACTTTTTGTTGTATTATTCGGTCACATGCTACAACATGGACAAATGCTTCTGTGGGAACGCCCTACATCAGACTGTGGGTCCCACCGAGGAAACAGGGTCAGTCAATAAACCTGTAACCTGCACCAGCCAATTACCTTTTTCAGATATCAGGAGAAACAATGGGATGGTGTCCCATTGGATTTAGGATGCTGTCTTCAAAATCTAGAGGGAAAATTGCTGTCAATTATTTATTTCTTACACAATACTGTGTAGAAGACCCCCCCCCTTCATTTATTTATGGTCCAGGCAAATGACCAGAGGAAAAACAAGGTAAACAACAAGAAAATGTTCAGAATTTGCCAAACGGAAACTGTATACTCAGAAGAATGGACATGTGTCATCATTGGCCAAAGGAGGGGGACATACGTGCAAGTAAATTTATTTAAAACAAATAACAAAACCAGAAACAAGACAATTAAAAAAAACAAGCAAAGCAGAATGTGGAAAAAAAACTTATTTAAACAAAGTTCACAAAACAGGACAGAAACAAACAGAAAACAACACACCACACAGATGTGAGAAGCGGAACCTCACACACACACACACACAAGACCAGACCAAGGAACAATGAAAACAAGGGGGTATATATACACAGGGCCACAGACAATGAACACCTGGGAAAGACTAAGAGGGCACAAAGGAGGCACAGGTGGGAACATTAATGATGAGGAGGGGGAAAGAGCAGGGGCTAAGGAGGAGACAAGAACAAAACAAAACAGAGCCATGTGCTAAAGGAGCACATGACAAACAAGGAAACTACCCCTGATCCCAGGCCTCAGCCTCTCTGAAAATGTTTGGGATTACAGGAAGTGTAAGGAGAAAATGCAACGTATTTCTAAGACTGTAGTTTTCTGTGACATATTTATTGCTCCTCACAAAATGAATAATTTAACTTAATGGTTGTTAGACTGGAAAATCAATAAGCAACTTGGGGTCTCTGATTTTGCTCTATACTTTATGTAGCATGTAATACATACAGCAATGCTACCTAGCATAAAGATGTACTATGTGGTTTACCTATATGAATATTAGTATACCACTTCTACTTGAACGAGAGAAGAGAAATTAAGTTGACAGTGTAACTTACCTGCTAATGAAACAGTGTTTAAGGGGGGGAAATGTCAAATACAATTCTTATGGGTAAATATATGAGGGTTAGTTCACTGGAAGGCTGTGAATTTGCCCTCAAACTTGGGCATTCCTTAGCAATACTCTCCCTGGCATTGTAGGTACCTGTTCTATAGCAGTCTGTTCTTCAACTCTAGTCAACAAGAACTACAGACCCCCCAAAAAAACACATGTCTCATCCTCAGGACCTGAGATGTGACAGTATTCTCTGGCGACATGTCAGCTGTCTGCCTTTTGGTGAAGATGGCAGAGAAGAAGGGGGAGGGAAGGGGCAGGATTCTCGAGTTTCAGCCTCTCCAAATGTAAGTCCTCCAGCTTTGCTCAGAACTAAAAATAAACAAAGCTGATGGTCCATGACAGCTGTAGTGAGAAGCCACACCACCACGCCAGCCTCCATTTCTCTCTCTTTGGGTCACACAGTTAACACAATCAGTCCAGCAGTGGGAGAGAGGACGCAGACTCTCCTACTGCCCTATCACGCTAACGCTACACAAACCCTGACAAGATGGCCGCCGAGCCAGTGGATCCAATGACGGAGCCGAGGATGTACCAACAGACGCTCCTTCAAGATGGGCTCTGTGAGCTCCTGGAGAATGACAAGTTTGTGGACTGTGTCCTGAAGATCAAGGATCGGGAGTTCCCATGCCACAGACTGGTGCTGGCTGCCAGCAGCCCGTACTTCAAGGCGATGTTCCTTTCAGACCTGGAGGAGAGCAAGAAACGAGAGGTTGTGCTGAAAGATGTGGATCCGGGCATAATGGGGATGATCCTCAGGTACATCTACACCTCTGATATTAATCTCACTGAGCAAAACGTTCAGGACATCTTCATGGTGGCCAACATGTACCAGATCCCTTCCATCTTCAGCGTTTGCGTGACCTACCTGGAGCAGAAAATGGTCCTGAGCAACTGCCTGGCCATCTTCAGGCTGGGGTTGCTTCTAGAGTGCCCCAGGCTGGCTTCCAAAGCCCGGGACTTCATATGCGACCGTTTTGAGCTCATCGTTCGAGACCAGGACTTCCACCAGCTGGGGTCTGGAGAACTGGCTGCTATCATCACCTGTGATTCCCTAAACGTGGAGAAGGAAGAAACAGTCTTCGAGGCTCTGATGGACTGGGTTGAGCACGATCAGTTTGAAAGGATAAAAGACGTGCCCGACCTCTTGCATTGCATACGTTTCCGCCTGATGGCGCCGGATTATTTCAAGCAGAAAGTGGAAGGGCACAGGTTGATCAGAACCAACCAAGACACCAAGAAAGAGCTGCAGCTGATCAAAGATGCGCAAAGAGGGCTATTACCTAAAGTCAAAGGGTCCTCAGGCAGGAAGGTGGAAGGCGCTGCTGTGGGTGGGGGTGATGAAGAAGAGGAAGATGAAGAGGAGGAAGGCCTGCTTCCAGGAATCCTGAATGATAACCCACGCTTCGGAATGTTTCATACGGACTTCATTCTTATGGTTAGCAACACAGGGACAGTCGCTTATGACCCTGCTGAAAACGAGTGCTACTTGGCATCCTCGTCGACTGAGATCCCAAAGAGTCACTGCAGTTTGGTGACGAAGGAGAACCAAATCTTTGTGGCTGGGGGCCTTCTTTACAATGAGCAGAACAAAGAGGACCCCTTCAGCTCTTACTTCCTACAGGTAACTTTACAGAAACACTAGTCTTCTGATTTTAATTATTCTTATCTGTGTCATGCGATTTTCATAGCATTTCCAGATTTGTCTTTGTTACAAGCGCATACGGCATGTGGTACCTCACTTACTCTAAATATAATCAGTGATTCATCTATTGCTCATCAGGGATTAGCATGCTATCTAAACAGGTGCTATGACTACATAGTACATCACAGCAGCTCTAACTCCATTTACCATGTTAGAAATGTCAGGGATTATCATTGTTTTACCAAGCTCAGTGGCTGTGTTGAAAAGTAGGCCAGTCAGATTTTGTGCACAGGAACTCAGAGAAGAATAGCCCATGCTAATTTGTATGCTCTGTCTTCTCTTGTCCAGTTTGACCCCATGAGCTCAGAATGGTTGGGGATGCCCTCACTGCCCACCCCCCGCTGCCTGTTTGGAATGGCTGAGGCCAACAACTCCATTTTCATTGTAGGTGGAAAAGAGCTGAAAGAAGGAGAACACGCTTTAGACTCTGTTATGGTCTATGACAGACAGTGAGTAGAGATTCTCTTACAAATGGAAGGAAAATCCATTCAGTTTCTTGTCCATTTACGTCAGTACTGTGTAATAGCTGGCAGTTATACTTGTGAAAAGATGTGATTCTAAGTAATTCCAGACAAGTGATATGGGCCCATTTATCATTAAAAGGAACACTGCGTAGTATTTTTACCTTAAAATTACAACTTCAGAATCATTGTGATACTGCACTGACTTATAATAATAAGACTAGGGCCTCTGTCATTGCTACTCTGGGTTTAGCACTACAGAAACTGCACTATATAACATTTGGATGAGGGTAGGGGTTCGGTTCCCGCTCCGGGTGACTGTCTGTGAGGAGTGTAGTGTGTTCTCCCTGTGTCTGTGTGCGTTTCCTCCGGGTGACTGTCTGTGTACTCTCTGTGTTTGCGTGGGTTTCCTCCGGGTGACTGTCTGTGAGGAGTGTGGTGTGTTCTCCCTGTGTCTGCGTGGGTTTCCTCCGGGTGACTGTCTGTGAGGAGTGTGGTGTGTTCTCCCTGTGTCTGCGTGGGTTTCCTCCGGGTGACTGTCTGTGAGGAGTGTGGTGTGTTCTCCCTGTGTCTGTGTGGGTTTCCTCCGGGTGTCCGTAGGTGTGAGTGTGTGTGTCTGTGTTGCCCTGTGAAGGACTGGCGCCCCCTCCAGGGTGTATTCCCGCCTTGCGCCCAATGATTCCAGGTAGGCTCTGGACCCACCGCGACCCTGAACTGGATAAGGGTTACAGATAATGAATGAATGAATGAATGAATGAGGGTAGGAAACCACTCCCATTTTATTTCAGTACAGTGCTGTGAAATGTATTACACCAGGAGAAGCCCCAAATCTTACACAGTGTTCCTTTATTGAACAGCAATGCTATACTGTGTACTTTAAATTATTATTTTTATTTTTACATTAAATCATCTTAATTCAGAAATATAATTTGACAACAAATACATGTTATTCAGATTTTACATTTGGGTGATGATTATTTAATCTCATGCTACTCTTTGACATAAAAATAATTCAAATAAACAAAAAGTAAATCCAAAGTGTCAGGTTTAGAGTGTAATACAGCTTCAACAACTGCCATTAAGTCTCTGTATGTGTCTATAATATCACTGCATATATTCTTCTTTCTTGTTGCCCATAGGTCATTCAAATGGGGTGAATCGGATCCTCTGCCATACTCAGTCTACGGCCATGGCACCATCTCACATAATGGCCTTGTCTATGTACTGGGTGGAAAATCTGAAAGCAAGTAAGTTTGTTCTTTTATTTTTGGGGGTGTGAACATTTTATCCAAAATCGTGGGCCAGTCTGCACAATGCCACTGATATAAATCTAGTGTAAACAAACACATGCTTTCTACAACCGTATTTTCTGTTACCTCTGACAAAATGTCTGTCATTCACTCACCCAATGGTTTTCTATTAAAGGAAGTGCCTGAAGAGGGTATGTGTCTACAACCCTAAAAAGTTTGAGTGGAAAGAATTGGCACCAATGAAAACAGCCCGCTCTCTTTTTGGCGCTGCCGTCCACAAAAACAAAATCTACGTGGTCACAGGAGTCACCGACAGTGGCCTAACCAGCAGCTCAGAGGTGTATGACATCGCCAGCAATACGTAAGTTACACACTTAATTGAAACTTTTTAAAGAAAATCTTGCTCTAGAACAGGGGTGGGCAATCTTATCAGGAAAGGGCACACCGGCCCTTTGTGGATAAGACGGTCCACCCCTGCTCTAGAATCTACTGTGGCACCTCTGTAAAAGAGAGGGTCCTTTTTATCTTCAGATATATAATTTTGGCTGAAGTGCCCCTTTAATTTATGGGACCGCCATATTTTAGTGCTACCCCTGGCTCAATTTGTGAAAAGTTCGGATTTAATTTATTCTTCTGTCCAAGATTTAGCTGTATTTTTTTTTTGTTTGAACAAAATCATCTTTGGCTTGTACATGATGCCGCAGGTGGTCCGAGTTTACTGAGTTTCCTCAGGAGAGAAGCTCTCTGAACCTCACAGAGTTGGCTGGATGTCTGTACGCTGTGGGGGGCTTCGCAATGATGCCCAACGACATCACTGAGAAGCTGGAACCCACTGAGATGAACGATATCTGGAGGTGAGTCCACCCCTCAAATTTCCAGAGTGGTTTGGTATGTGTCTGTGATAAGAGCCAGACGCCTGAACAGTTAAAAGTTCAATGGGCCCATAAATCTAATAACTATGATAATAATAAGAAGATGTACTGTGCTTCCCAGGTTTGATGAAAAGGAGAACTGCTGGAATGGGATGCTGAGGGAGATCAGTTACGCTTCCGGAGCCACAGTGTTAGGAGTGCGCCTCAATGCTTTACGACTTACCAAGATGTGATCAGAGATGTGATCAGCAGCACGAGTGAACAGACATGTACATACGTTTTAGAGTGTGGAGAGCAGCTGAATTAACATAAAAGGCCTCAGTCATTAACTGTAAGTGGAGTTAATGGATGTTCCTGGAAGATGTCTTACTGTAAAAGCTGGACACAAGAGGGAGACAAAGAATGGACCACTACGGTGTGAAAATATTTCAAAGTAAAGAGTGGAAACATGAACTGCAGGAAGGAGAGACTGATGCAATTGCAATGTCCATGTCTGTGTATTTGTATTACTCACATATTTATTAGAGTTATGCTGGATTTGAATAATATCTGCCCCATGATTTCCATGTTTAAAACACTGAATGGAGCAGTTACAATGAGTGTACTGTCATCACAACAGACTAAAATTTGAAGTTCATGAAAATACAGAGATCCATATGCTTTCCATACGTCGCATGAATAACATCGGACAGTGAAATGCACACAGTCAGAGACCACCCTTCATTAGATTTTCAATCAACAATTTTACAGTGAAAACAACTAAATCTTTAACATAAGGTTTTTCAAAAAATCTAAAAATAAAGAAACCTTTAGGGATATTGTCCCACTCTTCCAATGTAAAGTTTTAGAAGCTGGCTGCGTTATGTTCTTCTCATGATTGGAAATGAAGTAAATAAAGGGGAGTCTCTGAGTGGTGCAGGTATCTTAAGTACAAACGAAAACGAAAGGACAGGACTGTGCACAAAAGAATTACAATTTGAGTCAACAAGGATGTTTCCATAGGGGTTTTACAGATATAACAGGCAGCACAGTAGACAGAGTATAGACCAGTATAAACATCACTTTAAATCCTATAGTTTCTATAAAAGGTTGCCTTTCATGTAACAACACAACAGTAACATTGGACATAGCAGTACCACCACAGAAACAGTTCAAACTCTCCATTTTAACGCCTTAAATCTGACAAATGAAACCACTTTCAACAACATTTTTTCCCTCATAAATTCTTCTCAGCCTGTGTTTTCCAACAAAAACTGCTTCAAAATCAACCAGAGCCACAACAAAACCTTAACCGTACAAGTCTTCTGCTACAAAAAAAAAAGCAAATGTAGTTCCACTACACTTTTCCAATTGTGTTTGTCACATTTCAAGACCATTTAAAGTTCACCTAAGCAAAAACCCAAGATCTAGAATAGAAAAAAACAAATCTATGTGGCAATATTTGGAAGAATAAAAGCTCAGAGAGCAGCGTATAAGCTCCGACTGCTGTTATAATGTGCAAGTAATACAATATAAAAGACATAAGAGTAGATACATTTGGCTACAAAGCTGTATACAGAGATAACTGCATACAGTGCAGGTTAAAAACACTATTTTAAAGTGCCTACTGCAGTGGCTCTCACTCTCCTGTGCACTGTGTAGTTTAGCGTTTGTTTCAATTTCAACAACAGCTGACAAAATACTGTCAACTGACGCATCCATGCCCCACCCACAAATGTCTAGGTGCTGCTTAATGTTTCATTAAATATGGGTCAAATATGCTTTTGTCCAAACATGGATCTTTAAATGATTGTTTCATTCATTCACTCGTCTTCCTTCATCAGTCCATCTGGATCAGGTTACTGATCAGGCCCGAGGAGGGAACACACCTTTGACAGGGCACCACCCCGACTGTGAATGCCAATGAAACCCATGCAGACATAGGGTTAAAGCTGGATGAAACTGGTGCAGGAAAATTAGCAGTAACTGTTAAGTAATCTCCATATCCTGATTTTTTCTGCTGACTGCTATCGGTCTCACAGAAGCATCAGCAAAAAGGGAAACACCAAACCACACAGTGTAGAGGTGAATTAGAACATAAACCACTGCCCTGTTGTATTACACTTACCCTAACTCTCAACCTAATTATATTAGGACAAAGGGCAATCGTGAAATGATGGTTTGACTTGGACAAATTAATATGCCGTCCTCGAACATAAACACATTCAACAGTACAGACATAGAGTACCAAGTAGCTACATCCACTTAACATCGATGAAGAACAGTCTTTATAAAAAGGTACAGTATTGAATGCTATTTAAACTCCAGTCTGTTTTAAGGGGATGTGGGGAATTGCCTTGGCACTGGGCTTAAAGATAGTCTTTCGCATTCTTGGCCAAATATCCAACCCCATCCACACTGAAATAAAACATTGATTTGTACAATAAAGTGCAGTAAGCATTGAGTGTGAACTCTCTGAGATTATATGCAGCCTAACTTTCTATTTTATTTATTTATTTCTGTAAACATTCACTAGTACTCAAAAGATTGGAATCACTAGAGTTACTGACTCTTCCTGATCAGGGTCAGGGTGGGTCCCAAGCTTACAATTGGACACAAGGCAGGAACGCACACTGCGCAGGGTGCCAATCCATCACCGGGCGTCACACACTCATTTACATAGTCACACCTGTGGACAATTTCACACGACCAATCACCAAGAGCTAAAAACATGTTTTGGGGCTGAGGAAACCCTCACAGATACAGGGAGAACACACCAACTATTGACTCAAGGGTTTGGAGCTGTGTGGCAGTGACAGTGACCCCCATTAAAATTAAAATAAAAATTAAAAATTCGCTTCAGTTATGATTCCAAAGTTTTGGGTGCTAATGTATATTTCTTGAAACTGTAATAATGTTACAATAATACAATTGTGAAGAAGAAAAAAATATATATGTGGGATTCAAAGGGAAAGACACATCCCCTTAATGCTTTCATTCCTTCACTTAAGGGTTGTCATTTACAGCCCGATCTTCAGTATGAAAATAGACATAAAGACCATAAAAGTCACTTTTACACAGGCTTAGACTGCATTAATGAAGACTGCATTTCAACCTTGAGTATCTGTGGAATGCTAAGGTCTGTGAAATGTCTGCGATGCAAAACATATACAAATGATCTCAATACTTTACCTGTAACTCTTCAGTATACTGAATATATATTGCAATATAGAACTATAATTACTTATACATCAAGAGTTGTATTTACCAAAAACGGCACAATCATGTTGTTTGCAAATTGAGGTGATTTTCGCTATATAAAACTTAATAATAATAATAATAACTACTGTATTTCTCCTAGCTGTGCAGATTACACACAAAGAGAGATGGGCAGTGTAACCGCATTTGTACACATTAGGGATGGGCATGAAATATCAAGTAATTTGATCAGAAGAAATGGACACAGATGTGTTTAGATATTCAGCGCAAACCAGACTCGGTGTGAAGTATAATGGCAGTAAAATTACATTAATTTCACACAGCCCCTGGTTGTTATTTATTTACTCATTAACCACCTTCAGGCTCAAATGCATCCTTTTGTAGCAACGGTTGCATAATTGTGTTGAATATTAACTGCTACATAAATAATAGTGATTAGACAAGTTCAAGCTCAGATATATTTAAATGTAACTTGCCACAACCCTCTGCAGGTGCCACAGCCAGGAGCCAATTAATGTGCTTTCTTCTTGCATTTAAACGTATTTAAACATAGTAAAGCCTTATGGGCAGCTGTGGTTCAAAGGCAAGAGAAGAAGGCATGGAAGTGTGGGAACTGTGCTGTTTCCTCCCTCAACATCCACAACAGGTGTGACTTTGAACTCTCTGGGTGCTGCCCACTGCTTGGTGTGTGTGTGTGTGTGTGTGTGCTCACTGGCCCTAATGCACTAGTTTGTCTCTGTGTGTGAACGTTCTAAATGTATTTTATTTGATTAAAAATGTTTGTTCTTTTGTCAGTGGAACATTTCTATGAGGATCTGATGGCATTCTCTCACCAACATCTGGAGGTATAATGTACGTAGTTGACTCACAATGGTACTGGCATTTTAATGGTGCTTTATTGACGTGTAACTGAAAGCTAAGTTAATATTCCATTACTGATAAATAAATGCCCATCCCTCACACGTTTTCATATAAAAGGCATACATGCTTTTGTTCCTATTTCTTTACTGGAACACAGAACGCTATCTAGGCCTCATTAGAGTCAGTCCTTGCAGAGGGGAACAGAGGTGATAGAGGAAGTAGGTGCGAGTGTGAGGGGAACTGTGGCAAAGCTGCTGATAGGCCAGTGTCCTTACATGTTTCGGTCCCCACTGGATAAGAAAGGGCCTGATTTCCTACAGCTTGCCCAGGCATGGTGGCAGGGTTATACACGTTGGGAGGAACCTCTGAGGTTGGTGTTTTGTTCACTGAAAAACACTTTTCTCGATGAGCTTTCAGCATGTTGGAGAACCGGAAGCGTTGGCCACACGTTTCACAAGGATATGGCTTCTCTCCTGTGTGGGTGCGCCGGTGCCGTTTCATGTTGGGTCGACTGGTAAAGCTCTTCCCACAAATCTCACATATGTACGGCTTTTCTCCTAGGAGACATTAATGTCGGAATGGTTCGATTACTTGTCATAAATGATTTATTACATGTAATTAAATATGCTAGTTCTAGCCTTAGATGCAACATATAGAGGTGGGTTCTATGGACGCGGAGGTGCTGGTTTCCAGCCCACCTTCAGAAGATACATAGTGCAGTTTCTACAGTGCTGAACCTAGAGTAGCAACAACAGAGGCTCTGTTCTTCCTATTACAGGTCGGTGGAGCATCACAATGATTTTGAAGCAGTGATCCCTCGTTTTATGCGGGGGATGCGTTCCAAGACCACCCGCGAAAAACAAATTTCCGCGAAGTAGAGGAAAGATATTTATTTATGTATTTAATGAGTATTTGGACTTTTAAACCCCTCCCTGTTACTGTTAACAACCCACCCTTTGCATTAAACAGTCGTTCTATAATGTTTTTCAGCTGGAACTACATGTGATATCCCACCAGTTTCTTTAATAGAGTCATTCCTAAGCTGTGATTTAGCGTCAGTAAATTTCACTCAGATGTGGACATGAACAATACATGTACTGTACGTAAGAAATACTTGTAAATGATATATTTTGTCACCTACAGGCCCAGTCTAATACATGTACATAATAAAAAAATATATTTTGGCTATTCATCTTTCATGGTTTTCCTAGATTTTCCCTCAGTATCCACGATATAGCGGCCATAAGCCCCTTGAAAAAACCCGCGAAGTAGCGAATCCGCGAAAGATGAACCACGAAGTAGCGAGGGATTAATAATGAAAAAAAATGGCTCCACTATGTGTTCTAAAAGATCTAACTGATCAAAGCGCCTTCTCATTGTATCCTACCTGTGTAAATCTTACCTGTGTGGGTTTTCATGTGCTCATCGAAGTACTGCTTCATGTTGAAGTCCTTGCCGCACCATTGACACATGAACTGCTTATGTCCAATGTGGATACTCATATGAGACCGAAGCTGGTACTTGTACTGAAATCGTTCATTACAGTTCTGAAAAACAGAGATTCAAGAAGTGACTGGTGTAGGGAGTATGATATATATAACGGTATACACGGCAATAAAATGATTCTGGTTTTAGAAACTCTTTTTTTTCTTTTAACACTCTCCTTCCATTTGTAGGTAGATTTATGTATTACCTCAGGAATATATTCTGAACTTCTGCAGGAAATTAAATAAGCAAACGAGGGTCTCGGACTTTAGCTGAATTGTCAGATGTAGCAAAAATAACTGAATAGGGTTGAGACTATTTTGCTTTTTGAGGCAGAAAAGGCAAAGTTATCTTCATTCATTTATTCATTCATTCATTATCTGTAACCCTTATCCAATTCAGGTTCGCGGTGGGTCCAGAGTCTACCTGGAATCATTGGGCGCAAGGCGGGAATACACCCTGGAGGGGGCGCCAGTCCTTGCAAAGTTATCTTCTAGAACATTTTCAAATGTCTTTTTTAAAAACAGAAAACCTGACCTGAACCATTTCTTTAACTGTGAGTAGCCAGGGAAATGTATTTACCTCACACCGGAAGGGCTTCTCTCCAGAATGCTGAAGAAAATGAACTTTCAGAGACATACTTCGTTTGAAGGACTTGCCACATGTCTCACAGGTGAATGGCATCTCCTTCGTATGAGCTGAGAGCACAAAGGACTGGTCAGGAGAACTCGGGCCATGTGACGTAGATGAAGAACCAAGTGAGAGAATGGTCTGAAAGCTATTAGCGCGACTCACCGATCATGTGTTTCCGAACGTGTGCCATGGTGAAAAACTTTTTCTCGCATATCTCACAAGTGAACTTCTTCTCCGCGTAGCCATGGACTATTTTATTGTGCTCATGCAGAGACCAAAGCTTCTTAAACTCTTTGCCACACATGAGACACTAAAGAGTGTAAGTAAATAGAAAAGAAATAGAGGTTGATACAATGACAGTGACTGTTAAAACGATAGATATATTTACATATATACATTTTACATTGCATGGTTATGTTCCATGAGATGGTGCATTTAATGGGTATTTCCACCAATTCCTCCCTCTCCCACGTAACTTAGCACAATGCTAATATAACAAAAATGGCAGATAGCATTATCCTCCAAGCATGATGAGCTGTCCAATGATCATCAAAATTCGAGAGCTGTGGACAGACCCACTAGCCTTCAACCTTACAGTATTGTTTCAGTAAGTGACCAATCAGGACATAGGTGACACAGTTTCTGTGAACACAATTTGGCCAAGACAACCGGCAATTTCATCCCCTGCAGGTGTGTGTGTGCATTCATACCTGGATGTTCTTCTCACAGTCAGTCTGCTGATGCAGCAGCAGCTCGCTGTCCAGAAGAAAACGCTTTCCGCACTTGTCACACACCTGCATTTGGCTGTGTGCAACATTCACGTGCTTCTCCATGTCCCAGCCGTTAGTGAAGATTCTCGGGCACCTCATACATGGGAAGCTCTGCCTATCCTGTATCTGTGAGTCCGGCTTGAGCCCTTCACCGTCCTCCTCCTCACCACGCCTACTCCCACCTCCGTCCCGCCTCACTCTCATGCTCGTTCTCATGGTAACTGTAGCCATGGTGTCCACAGATGCCCTGGTTTGTCTGCGTGGCCTCTGAGGGAGGAACTCAGGCAGGTTGAGGTCACGATGTCCTACCTCTGCTCCTTCTTCTTCGCTGGTACCTCCAAGTGCTTCGTCCTCACATTCACTTTGATCTTCTTCTTCCTCTGAGTCCCCAATGTCCTTCTCCTCTGTCTCAAAGGCAGATGGACCTCCTGTGGGGGGCGAGCTGCTGCCATCCATGCTTTTGGACACATTGAGGGTCTGGTTGTTCAGGTTCAGTTCCACAATGATTTGCTCTCTGTTGAAGGCCGCAAGGTCTTCTGGATCTCTGGCTACTTCTGCTTTTGCTTCCACTTTACATGGCTGTCCCACCTGTCCATCGCCGATGTGAACAGCATATGGGCTCTTCTCACTTTTCCCAGCAAAGATCTTAGCGCTGGACAAATCCTGCTCCTGCTTGATCTCCACGTAGAAGCTGGTGCCTAGGGCCAAGTAATAAAACCACACAAATATTCTTCTCATAATTATTTTTGAAGACAGTGTCATTATGAAGCTCTTATTAAGCCTGCCCCCTTGAGGAGAACTGTTAGCCTGCTAAACATGAGTGAGTGAGTGAGCGAGTGATTGAGTTTTAGTTTCAATAGGTTCTCTGCATTTAAAATGAGTAGATCCTTCTCAAATTACCAGACTTAAATAATAAAATGTCTATGGTCAGAATACGGCTTACTTAAACTTATTTTAAAACATACATGTACAATTACTTTGACTCATATATTATGATTTTAACTCTATTTCCATTTTAATGAGCAGTACCTGTTGGAACACTGCCTCCCGAGCTGCTATTGCCATTGCTCCAGGCTTTGCTGCTGGTGTCCTGCTGTTGGGGCTGATCAACTGTCGCTGGACGTGTGTTCAGTGAGCCGCGGGAGATGAGCTCACGGCAGGACGAGACGATGTTGGTCATCTGCAGCACGGTGGCAGCGCGAAGAATGTCTTGGGCGTTGCCGCTGGTCACAAGCAGCTTGGATGTGTAGATAAAGTTGAGGATCTGCAGCAGGCCTTGGGGTCTGAGAGCCTCCAAAGAAAGCTCCACACGTTGCAGCTCCTTGCTGGAAGCGAAGAGTGAGTGGAAGAAGGGGCTATAAGCTGCCAGAACACCTTTGTGTGCCTGGAAAGTGGCTTTGTGGCGCAGCAGCACGATGTCCACGTCACAAAGGTCTGGCTGCAGCAGCCTTTGCTCATTCAGACGATCCATCAGGAAGGTGCAGTGGAGGGCCACATCCTCCACCACAGAGAACTCCACAGATGGGTGGTCAGCAGTCTTCTCCACTATCAGCTGAAACAGGAGCAAGTTATGAGCAGGGATACACTGATCACTCTTTTTTTTTTTCATTTTATTTATTTATAAGTTTTTCCACATTACATAATACACATCACATTAATCTATAGAAAACGTAGGGGGTTCTGGCCTAAAAATGTTCATTTTAGTAGCAAATTACATCTTGAAACTGGTTTGTAAATCATTCATTCACTAAAATTCATACTCACTCATGTTCAAAAATGCACCACAAGGGGTAACTAATAGTCACACACTAGCTTTTAGAAACTACCCTACAATTGGGTGATATTCAGTGTTTTGTAACAAAACCCTAATGGTGTTGGTTCCTATATAATAAAGCTGGCATACTTCACTATAATTAACTACTGCACCATTTAACATAAAATCACCCTAAATTACCTTGTTGTTTTAAAAACAACAACTCAACAACTTGGACATGTCGTGTGGGCTGAAATGGCAATATAATTTTGCATAAATCTTGTGTTCAATAGGAAATAATCTGCCGTATTTCACAGAAGGTAGCACTGCGGTGAACGGACCCACATTTCTAGTGTTTAATACAACATATATTTTTTCAACCTATATAATAACCTTTACAAAACCTTTAGAAAACAAATGGTTGACTGAGGTATTTCACAGTAAATAATATGACTTTATTGGCATTGTGACCCTTGGTTCCTATCACCATCACTATAAAGACATCTGAGTCTGTGCATTTCTCTACATTTAATCACACCAAATCCACTAATAACAGTGAACTCTGTAACCTTCATTTAAATCTCAACTACTGCAGATTGCACAAAAAAAAAACGAGAAAAATGAATGGAACTTCCTCTTTAATCAATCATTGTTGCTCTGAGGTAAATAAAAAACTAAGAAGCGGTCAAGTTTCACTCTAGGTTTGGCGGCTTTACAAGCTCAGACTTGGATAAAACCGGGGGAATTTTAACTAGACTAATTAAAACTATTTTAAAAAGGTATAACTGTGGAACAATTCGATGTCAGCTAAAAAACAACCACTAAAAAGTTACACAACTGTAGACCGCGAACACGGTTCAGCAGTGACCGTTAAAAACTGTGGACTAACTGTACAGCGACGAAACATCAACACTGGCTGTGTGACATGTATTAATCCGCCGAGGCCTAAACCGAATTCCCAAATGCGCAGAGCAACCAAAAAGCCCTCGGACAAAACGCAAAAAGAGACGGTGCTGCTACCATTGCGGTCCGGTGGCGATATCAGCGCTTCAGCGGAGCTCCGTGTGTCCTCCTCAGGACCCGCACCCTTCCCTTCCATGAACAGAAACGCCTTACTCTTTGTATTTAAACGGCGTCCTTTGATTTGGTCGGCGGGTCTTTCTCGCCATGTTTGCTGATCGGCGGCTGCCTTTGGCGGAGGGCAAGTGGTGATTGGAGCTCCAAAATCATATGGGGCGCTCCGTCTGGAGCGTTAAAGCGACAGGGATGCCTTAATCCAGGAAAGCGGTTTCACTAACTGCCCTCAATTCGGGTGTTGGTGTTTGCTGTGAGGAGCATGTGTGAAATATTGATGGGAAGAAAGGACAGAAGGCGGAAAACTGGGCGCTTGTCCCCTGCTCCCGGGGCGCTGTGCCCGGCGGAGTTCAGAGACGCTGCTCGGGGTCAGCGAGTCCACCGCGGAGTGAACCGGTTCACCATAATCCAACAGCTCCGGGTGTAAAACCGTCCTCCTCCACACAGTGGCAGCACACCACTGTAGAATAATGGGAAGCTTTTCGGGGAATAATGGAGGCCTGTGCAGGTTTATATACACCATAGTGTCGATTCAGAGAACACCCTTCATTTTATTTCCAGACAAAGCAATCTTTAACTACAAGTCATTCCTATCTGATGACATATTTGTAACTTAGTTATAATCCACTTGTACAAGGAAGGGAAACAAAGGAGGTATTTGTACTGGACTGGCCACCTCAGACCTCAACATCATTGAAATGTTTTGGGATTAGCTTGCACTATGAAAAATGCCACCATTTTTCATAGGCCTTTGTAAGTGTGGAAAAATATCCCCACAAAATGGACACACTAAATACAGTGAAGCTTATGTGTAATTCATTCTCTGACAAACTCTTCTATCATTTTAAACCACGAATAACTCAGTACTTAAACCCTTTTGGCTGTACGTTGAATATATAAAGATTGGTCTCTGACATTAGCACATTGCTGCATATGCCTTCTTCCAAAAGCTGAGGCAGATGCTAAGGAATTCAGATTAGTTTGTGAATATCTTCCACAAACACTGCCTCCTGCTAGATAACTCCCTAGGTTATTAAAACAGTGGGATGTTGAAGATATCTTATCTGACTGGCCATCAAGCCAAAGCATGCTCAGGCCGGCTCATGTCTGATGGGGTTGAGCTCTGAAAGATGGACAGCAGAATGTCACTGAGGCATGGGGAGAGACTTGCGGGAATCATTTATGAAGGGATTTAGAGGATAAATAAATAACAGATGGGATGTATTTCAGAGGAGGGCTAAACAAAGATGGTATCGTTTTCATAGGCTCGCTGGCGATCTGTCCACCTTAGTCCTGTTTGCTCTTTTCTCACCCTCCTTTTCTGGTTATACTTACTCTTTAAGACTTGGGTGAAGAATGAAATTTATTTACAAATGTTTTACTCAAAATATATCAATTCAAACACAAATTTCAGCCAAGTTATTATTATTATTTTGTTGTTGTTTATATAATGTTGCTATAGTTTAGTTTATTTGTTTCAAAATGATCTACACATTGATTCCAAGCTAATTCAATCCCAGTAAACATTTAGCCGTTGATTCAACGTTGAAATAACGTAATGACGGCCGTCTAATCAACGTTCTCTTAAGGTTGAAAATGAAAGTTGAAAAGACGTCCAAACACAGACATTGAAAAGACGACTATTAGACGTATTTTGGACGTCCATTGACGTTATTAATTGGTCCCGAAATAAACGACTTTTATAAAACGCGTTTTGGACGTCCACTGACGTTATCGATTGGTCACCACTTAACTAACTTATTAAGATGGATTTTGGACGTCCATTGACGTTTAAAATATGTCCTTGACGGACAGACTACTTTTAAACCTATTTTGAACGTCCAGGGACGTTCCTTGTTTACTGGGATGGTTTACTTGGATGGTTCATATTTTTGGACTTGCATTATTGTTGAATCATATATTTATAAAGCACATAACTATTGTACTACTGCTTCCTCAATGTCACATTATGAAGCTTATGTAAATGATTTCATTCAACAGAACTGATCCAACATAAAATACATCAATTATTGTTGTTTATTAATGTTATATACACATTGATACTAATATATACCCTATAGATTCATGCACTTGTGTGATGTACAATAAAATGAAACCTCTTAATAATGTGCAACATCTGCAAATCACTTTAATTGACCATTACATCGATACTCTTTATATAACACAACATTTACATCAGCATAAATATCTAAACCTGTTGTAGGAGTGTGAATGTAAACGTACAGGAGATATGTCCCAATGTAAGTGCTACAGCATGTGTTCCTTTGATCGTTTACAGACCAACAGTTCCAAAGAATGTACACTATATACAGTTCTCTTGAAATCAACCATATGAATGGAGTTGGTTTCCTTGTTGCTGCGGTAACAGTGTCTGCCTCTTCCAACTCATGCTACTGAAGAGAGTAGGGGTTTATGCACCTCTAGCCCACTCTTGGAATAGGAGTTTTTGAGCTTGAGCCTTGGAGCATCCCATTTCTTAACAGGGTCCTCTATGGAGATTAATGAAGCTGCAAGTGCCCTACAATGGGGGCACCATTAACCAGCTGAATTCCCTTTTTATAAGGGGTGTCTACAAATATTTCTGACGAATATTGTACTTCGCACATTTTGTACTGTTCAAACTAATGTAACACAATAGAAAAGCAGCACAGGACTGGACACAGATTACAATAAACAATGTAAACATTTACAGGGAACTGTAAAAATGACTGACTATAAATCACATGGCAAGAAAATGTGCAGAATGATATATACTCTGGCATTCACGTGACAAAAACCTTATGACCTTCAGCGAAAGAGACTGCTGTCCACGTTTATGAGTAAACTGAAAAAAGGAAGGACAGCACAAGTGGGAACAAACATGAAACAAAGACTAGGGACTATATTACAGAAACAGGCCAATATCTGAAAAAAGGCAAGTTAAGATTGTTCACAAATTCCTATTACAGAAGTAATCAAATGAGGTTGATAATTCAGTTTTTATGCCCATTATCAACCAGCCAAAACCAACCATACATGGACAGTGGAAGTGTAAACAGAATTGAAACAACCTTTAAAATGCAGCCTAGTTATATACAGTTACTGATATAAAAAAATAAAGAAAAATGTGTAAATAACTAAAGAGCAATAAGCTGTGAGTGCAAAGAACATCATACAACCACCGGTAATCACAGTGGAGACAAAAAAAAAAGATATCAAACCTAGGCTCTTTTTGTATTCTGTCCTCTTCTTCTAAGAGTAATTTCTGTGTTTGAGGATGCTCCTGTGATACTCTTTTTAGGATAAAATAAATATTCTGTAATATTGGCATGACACAATAGCTATTGTGTCTGCCACACATTTCTTAGGATCCTGTATTTAATGCGCCAACTTAGGTCACTGTGTGTGAGAGGTTTTGTGTGTTTTCCCTGTGTCTGTAAGGGTTTCCTCTGTATGCAATAATAAATAAAAAACTAAAAATAAACATGTAGCTGTAGGTCAACTGGCTATGGCAACATTTCCCATAGATGTTAGAATGTGACTGACCAGGTGACTGTGTGGTGCCCTGTCCAGGCTGTTTTTTCTGGTATGTGCTGTCCTTGCGCTTCGCATGTCATTGCTGTATTGTGCGCAGTGGTGTTGGTTGAAATGACTCCCTAATGTTTAAAAAATATAAAGCACTGGGTGTATTGAAAAGTTTGCAAAGTTAATAAAAGCTACAGACAATCCATAACAGAAGCTGATCAGATCTCAGAGTTAGCCCCTAGAGGACAGTTCGCTCACGTTGGTCACATTGAATTGTCTACTTGTAATAATGAGACACACACAGAGGCTAGACCACACATACCCCACTAAGGTCAGTGTCATAATAGTTCATTAAGGGTTTGTAGATGGGAGCATTATGCCAACCAGAGCAGCATAATGAACCTGAAAAGGAGCAGGATGACATCAGGAAATGTCAACCTACACACCCACCAACTTGAAGAATCACGGTATAAGAGAGAGGGAAATTCTGTGTGTGTGTGTGTGTGGGTGAAGGGTTTGGGATGATTCAGAATCCGTCTGGATTCTCTGGAGCAATCCCCAGCGGAAGATTCATAAAATAAATATTAAATGTTGTAATGCATGGGATCATTTGACCTCATCCTTGTATTCCAGACACAGGCGGTGACCACAAAATCCATTGACTGATTAAAATATTCAGAAAAAGAAGACGGCTGATAATGGGATTGTTTCTCTGAACCAACACTTAATTTGCTGGATAAATACTTCCTGTGCTTGTAGGGAAGCTAATGTCACAGGGAACTATATACACTGGTACCCAACCCAGCTGAAGCTACATCACTGCACAACCCTACACATTTGGAGAAGAGCGCTAAATGCCAATTACTAACATCAGCTTACAGATGACCGTGCTGGCTAACTTAACAGAACTGGGCAGTTAGCGTTCTCTGAGCTAGCGTGCCCCATCTCTATCTCCCCCGGTCTCTTCTGCCGACCAGTACATGAGAACGATGAGGAAGGTGAACATTCACATCACAAATGCACTGTAAAAACATGCCTATATCTAGCACTGATCATCTAAACGTAGTCACGAGACAATGTTTGTCAGTGGTGACGAGAGCCAGGCTGTTTCCATGGCGATGGGGACAGGACCTGAGTCCCAGTTTAAGAAACGTGTCCTGGGGTGGACTTCTTGCTTCGGTTCTCTGCTCTGGCCGGGCTCAGATGGAGGAGAAGTGTTCATGGGAGGTGGATGGCCAGTGCGTGCTGGGGCTACTCTTGATCAGCATGCTGATCTGAGTGCTGGAATGGTTCCCGTTACTGGCCAGACACGGCTGCTGATACTTCGTATCAGAGCCAAGAAACCTCTGCATGTGCCACCGCCGCCATTTACGCTTAATTTCAGACTGCACCTGGATGTAAGAGAGAGTGGGGGGAGGGGGGGGGTGATGTGATATGAGAAATGTATGAGACAATGAAAGCAAGAAACATAAAAGAATACAAAGGGGAAAGGCAGAAAATGGGGGGGAGAAGGGGAAGGAAGAAGAGCGAGAGAGAGAGAGCGAGGCATATGCCATAGATAAACAGGATAGGGAAGAGAACAATAAAGATGAAGGTAGAGAATGAACAATCACTCTCTCAGGAGTTATTTCATTCACTTTCATGTATTGTCTGTTTAAAACAGTTTCCTAAATGATAGATTGATTACACAAAATGTGCTGAACTTGGGGTTTTCAAACAAAACAGCATCAAAACATCCACACGATAGCAGCCTAATGGGAATTCCAGGTGCTGTAAAGCTGAGTGCAAAATAAGCTAAAATGTTCAAGGGTTACTCCAGCTTAAACCATCAGATCTGTTCAGAGACAGCCAATCAATGTAATCTCAGGGGAGAGTCTAATATAAATATATACTGTTTGGTAGTGTGGTAGTAAAGATGACTTCATCCTATTTTAAATAACTGGCTAACACAACAACAGTAGGGTAAACTCCAGAATGCTGTGTGTATTACCTCTCCATTTAGGAAGCAGTATAGGACGGCAACACAGAAGCCCTGCAGAAATAAACAGCAGACAGCATTGATTATAAACCCGGATCAGACATCCAGACATGTGCAACACCGGCATGACCTCTCGACCTGAAGGCAGGAAACCTTTCAGTCTAATGGACAAAAGAGAAGTGGGAGACACATTTGCAGCTGCTACTGAATAACCTTTTTCTCCGTGGAATGACCACAGCGAAGTCCATTAGGAGTGTAAAAATGTATTGTTATATACTACTGGGCAATATATATATCATTTATATCTGTATGCTGGTGTTGGTGAGTAAAACACCACCCTGGCCACTAGGGCCATTACACAATGAAAGTGAAACACCTGTCATTGTAGTGTGGGAGGTGTCAGGGCTAAACTGGAGCAGCCTGGTGGACAATCTTCATTAACTCCACACTGCACCAGTAAGACCATGTGCATCCAATGGTTCAAACACTGTGTCCTGAAGGCGGTGCCGTGTATCAGGACGACAACGCACCAATACACACAGCGAGACTGGTGAAAGACTGGTTTGATGAACATGAAAGTGAAGTTGAACATCTCCCATGGCCTGCACAGTCACCAGATCTAAATATTATTGAGACACTTTGGGGTGTTTTGGAGGAGCGAGTCAGGAAACGTTTTCCTCCACCAGCATCACGTAGAGACCTGGCCACTATCCTGCAAGAAGAATGGCTTCAAATCCCTCTGACCACTGTGCAGGACTTGTGTATGTCATTCCCAAGACCAACTGACGCTGTATCGGCCGCAAAAGGAGGCCCTACACCACACTAATAAATTACTGTGGTCTAAAACCAGGTGTTTCACTTTCATTGTCCAACCCCTGTAAAGTTAGGTTATTTTCTGAATAACTGTAATAAAACTGTTGCAAATACAAAGGTATGGAAACTCCCTAGAACCCAGTAGTTGTGGCAACATGGCTAAAATACATGACTCATTTCCCAATACCCATTAATAAAACACATGGATACAAAGCGCTAATAACGGCATATTTAAAACCAACCAATGATTGTTCCTGAATTTTATACACACTGTGCAACATTCAGACCAGATAAACTGGGCTTATTATGTTCACCCAGAGATGGATCATGCAGTGTTCTTTACGTTCTAACATTATTTACAATATGTGGTGTATGAAATATGTTTCTTTTTAAATATTACACCATAAAGATATCATCACATCAATCGATTCTAGGATCCAGTTTCAAACAGCTGGAATAATTCTCCCAATCAAAGCACACTGACCTTTAAGTTACAATGCCTTAGGGGATTTTCACTGACTTTTACCAGCCTAAGAGGTTTCATACAACTATATTTATACCTTATGACACTGTCATATTTCACTCTCTCTCTCTCTCTCTCTCTCTATATATATATATATATATATATATTTTATTGGATCCTAGAGGCCAAAAAGGATTGTTTGGGGATATGAGGCTATGCTTCTATCCTTGTATAACCTTTTCTGGCTCAAAAACAAACACGTACAGATGTGTGTGTGTGTGTGGGGGGGGGCGGGGGGGCGGGGGGGGGGGTTGTGATGGTAGGCGTGGTGGTGGTGGTGGTGGTAGGGGTGGGGGTGGTTGGTGGGGGTTAAGGGCAGACGCATTCATCACTGCGGCAGACATTTTCTCTACTCTCCTGGCCTTTAGAAAATCCAAAGCGGATAAACAATGATCAGAGAGGAATAAGAAGAGAGTTTGTGTGTTTGTGAGAGAGTTGAGTTTTACTGATTCATACCTGAAAAGATCCCAAAATTAGGTCAAACACCAGCCGCACATAAGACTGAACGTGAGTAGGCATGAAGACGAAGATGATGTAGTTTATTCCAAACAGAGGAATCAGCAGGAGAGTGGATTTTGCCAGTCTCCTAAAAAGCAAAAAGAAAAGGAGTACATGAGTAATTGAGCTTACAATTTCCTATCCACAGAGAGTCTCCACTCATAACGTTGTGCAATTGAGGGTTAGGCTCAAGGACTAGGACTAGACTAAGGATCTATGACTACAAGAGGTCTTCAGTCTAGACCATAAACAAAAAGTAACGTTCATGGAACAACACGTGGTTGATAAAAACTCACGAGTACTGGTTTGATTCATTTCTGCCAATATCTCTGCAGTTGATTTTCTGCCGGAGAATCCGAATGATGCAGATGAAGAGAATGAAGTTCATCTGGAAAGACAAAGGAAATCCAGGATTGGTTAAAAACCACAGGGCTTGCATTTCATAGTAAAAGAGGATTCAAACAGGACACAGTCAAACTCACCAGGTTTATAATCAGAATGGGAGTCTTTATGATCCACCAGAGATCATCCTCTATCATTTCCCAGCAACTGCACAAAGAAAAAAGAACACACAGCAATGTGTTGATTAAAGGTATATGTTCAAAAATAATACGGAGCCAGAGAAAGGCGGTTTAATCTAGTTTAATACTGCGGTACACCTTGATGACTCTGTGTGTGATTGGTGAGACCACTCTAGCTCTAAACGTTTAATCACTAAAGACTCTGTCAATGTGAGTCACAAACTGAAACCTGGATCTGATACAATTTCTCTGCACGGAGCTATAAATTCTGCCTTCATTATCTCTGCAGTTATTTATAAGAATATGCAATGTTTCAAACTTATCACGTACCAAATGGAAGAGGGAACTTCAGGTCACTTAGTTGCAGTTAGTTTTAACCCTTGTGTTTCAACCAAGCCCCAAAAGGAAACCACAAGAGAAGTCTATATAAAATGACTGTTGGAACAATTCCTTGCATCTGCATTTTTTTGACCTGTTCTTTGATGCGATTTGCACTGAAGTGTGTCAACGTTTCACGACAAACAGAGCAACAGAAACTGTCCAAATTGTCGAGTTAAACACTGGAACACTGAAATTTTTAAGAGTTTTAAGAAGATGCAAGGTTTCTGTTCAGTAAAATTGACTTCTACATCATTTCTTCAGAAGTTTTATGCCCAAATTCATCAATGATATACTATAGTTGTAGAGCCTGAAGTGTTTAAACTTAATTTAAATTTAATTATGTATTATCGAAGTGTATTAGAAAGATGTTAAATGCCAAATGTTTAAAAGATAATGTCCAGACATTCGCTTTCAGCCTAGAAACCTTTGAAATAGTATGAAAAAGTTCAGTTCAGTTTTAGGTGCATCTATAAAACCAGACATTTCTGAAGTCCATCCAATGGATCTATACTGTGTTCTATAAATAGACTATATCCTGACCTCTGTGGTGACACCTCATTTATTTCCCCTGTAAGAAAAGCCTTGAGATCTGTGGTAACAGCAGATCTGGTCAGTCGTGTCGGTCGGCCTCATGGGGTTTTCATGGTGACAGAAAATAATCAATAGGAAACTGGTTTGTCACTGGATGTCACAACCACAAGTGGAGACCCTGTGATATCAGAGTCCTCTAATTCATAAACATGCAAAAAAGCATTAGGTGGTGATTTGACAAAACGTGACTTTGTTTTGTTTATACTTAACTAATGAAAAGCCCTCGGAGCGTATCAAAACAGGGCAAAATGGATACATTCCCCTGGGATATGCTTTCTAGAATAAATGTTTGCATACAATAAAGCAGATGTAAACAAGCTTTGTTTATAAGTAAACGTGACTGAGGAACAAACTTCACAAACACAGCCGTGACTTACCCAACGTCGTGTAAGTAAGCTTTTGTGATGGCCCATGTGGTGATGAAGATTGCAGGGACTCCTGTTATCATTGTAGACAAACACACACAAGCAAGTGTTATGGCTGCGGATAATGGACAGAAAAATAAACCATCTCTGAGCTGTGTCATGACTCTAGAACTGCTAACAGGTTTTCTGTTAATTAGTGTGGGATCAATGGCGGCATGGTGGTGCAGCAGGTAGTGTCGCAGTCACGCGGCTCCAGGGACCTGGAGGTTGTGGGTTTGATTCCCGCGGTGACTGTCTGTGAGGAGTTTTGTGTGTTCTCCCTGTGTCTGCGTGGGTTTCCTCTGGGTGACTGTCTGTGAGGAGTGTGGTGTGTTCTCCCTGTGTCTGTGTGGGTTTCCTCCGGGTGACTGTCTGTGAGGAGTGTGGTGTGTTCTCCCTGTGTCTGTGTGGGTTTCCTCCGGGTGACTGTCTGTGAGGAGTGTGGTGTGTTCCCTCTGTGTCTGCGTGGGTTTCCTCCGGGTGACTGTCTGTGAGGAGTGTGGTGTGTTCTCCCTGTGTCTGCGTGGGTTTCCTCCGGGTGACTGTCTGTGAGGAGTGTGGTGTGTTCTCCCTGTGTCTGCATGGGCTTCCTCCAGGTGACTGTCTGTGAGGAGTGTGGTGTGTTCTCCCTGTGTCTGCATGGGCTTCCTCCAGGTGACTGTCTGTGAGGAGTGTGGTGTGTTCTCCCTGTGTCTGCGTGGGTTTCCTCCGGGTGACTGTCTGTGAGGAGTGTGGTGTGTTCTCTCTGTGTCTGCATGGGCTTCCTCCAGGTGACTGTCTGTGAGGAGTGTGGTGTGTTCTCCCTGTGTCTGCGTGGGCTTCCTCCAGGTGACTGTCTGTGAGGAGTGTGGTGTGTTCTCCCTGTGTCTGTGTGGGTTTCCTCCGGGTGACTGTCTGTGAGGAGTGTGGTGTGTTCTCCCTGTGTCTGCGTGGGTTTCCTCCGGGTGCTCGGGTTTCCTCCCACAGTCCAAAAACACACGTTGGTCGGTGGATTGGCGACTCAATAGTGTTCATAAGGTGTGAGTGTGTGAGTGAATGTGTGAGTTTGTGTGTTGTCCTGTGAAGGACTGGCCCAGTGATTCCAGGTAGGCTCTGGACCCACCGCGACCCTGAACTGGATAAGGGTTACAGATAATGGATGGATGGATGGGTGGATAGTGTGTAATCAGTCTGACATTATTCATCATTTTATTTAAATTTCATAGTTTTATTGTTGTATTAATTTAACATAACAGAAAGAGTGGAAATCCCTGGAATATCAACCAATCCCAAATCACCAAACCAACTCAAGTTCCTGTCTTCATGATGCATCAGAAAGTGTGTTTATGTAGTCTTTAAAATTGAAATTCTCACTAGAAGATGGTGATGAAGATGTAGTGGATGTAAAATTTACAGTTTTGGCCAGTGTCCTTTTGTAAAGTTAAAAATAAAACACTTGTAGTTCCTTGTGTACTTCAGACACATAATACATTTTTTATCAATGTCCATAAAAACTCATAAAAAGTTACATTTTACGGCAGATATAAACCTGTTAGACAGGTGTCACTCTGGCTGAGGTAAAAACAACTTTGACATCCATTTGGAGTTTCGACGCCTGTTGAAATAAGCCTTTATAAAATTTTATTTGGGTTTACATTAGCTATCACAAAAAGCAAATGTAGGTCACAGCCTTATAATTGCTGGCCTTCAATTAAGTCTTGTCCTAGATACTGAATAAACAATCTATCATCACATTTATGACATAATATTGATGAGAAATATGGCCTGTTTTTTCCTGTTACTGCTCCAGTTCCACTGATCTTTTTGCTAAGCTTTGTTGATGGTTGATTTGTAGTCCTCAGTAATAGGACAGGGCCTCAGGAAAACATTATTCAATCAATATAGTTGGTTATTTAAATGATTAAGTGCACATTTCCTGAAGTTCAAAAGTCTCTGAAGCAGCCAGAACTCCCCCAAATGCCTTGAACATGCCACCATTTTAAAAACATTGTTGATGTTGACACCACATCAAGCATAAATGAGACATTTTATTGCGCCATGAGCTGTCACTTACCCCAGCCAATCAGAAGGAAGCACCAGAAGTACTTCCTGTGGGAAAAGAAGGAGACCGCAAGAAGAGCATGGAGGTATAGGCCTTCCACCAGGAGCCAGAAGAAACTGGCCATGACTCCGTACTGAAAGAACACCACCACCGCCTTACAGCCCACCTGGAATAAACACAAATAAAGTCTAGGGGTCAGCAGTGTTTACTGGCCGGCCTGACATGTGTACACAGCCACAACCGAGACTGTTCGCCTGTTTCCTGCGTGTTTACAGAGGGAAAGTCTTTAGAACGTACTGCTTCACTCGATCACTGTATATCCAGCACTGGAAGAAGGAAAGAACCTTACACAATTCTAGTGAAGATTCATAGAAGAGGAAATGAAAGTCCTGTTACAGCAATCAACCTTGGCTTGGCTTTACTCAACATTTACTTTCTCGTTGGCCAAAATACAATCTTTAATCCAGCACAATAGGTTGTTGATTCATTGTGGCATAACTCTAATAACAGATATGCAAATGAGCCCCAAACAATCCACTAATACGTCAATGAAAATAAAAAATAAATAAATAAACAACACGGTCTGACCATGGAAACAGTCACAAAAGGGCTGTCACACATCCAAAACATACAACACAATGTTGTGCATTTCAAAAATAGTTTTTTTCAATTTATGAGATAAAATAATATTTAAATATTCATTAAAATATAATTAAAACATTTTTTACATGTTACAAATGTACTTCCCCTTAATTACTTTATTTCCACATATATATATTTTTTTCTTCATTTGCATTTGAGCAATAGCGGTTATTTCAAAACACTCTGACTTGGTGATAATCAGATTTGCATATCACAATGACCTCTACAAGGCCCTTGTTTTATAAGGAACTTTGTGTAGATATCTTTAATCAGTCCTGCCGTGTTGACCAGTAGCTGGAGTGTTTGCTCACAGTGACGGATGTGATGTGTTCTTCTAACCAGCAGCTGTGTCCAGATGACACCACAGCCACAGAATGTGTGTTTATACGGCGGAGTAACAACTAAAACAACTTAGAGGTCCTTCAAAGCATTATCCCATTTGTGGCAGAAGAGAGTTGCTTTTGTTGATGAACGGACAGCAGGGCAAACACTAGCAAGTTTATGCTTTGTTTGCTCCAACCTTTAGCGAAGGGAACCATTAGCTAGCTCTCCAAAGCTTCTGGAAGACTTGATGAACACAGTCTTGCCAAGCCACGGCCGCAGAGACCAATGATCAATTGATTAAGCAGCTTTTAAAGAGCAATGCTAGCTCTAACATAACTACATATGAATGGTTTAAATGGAAAGGAGTAGGAAGTAGCTTTAAACTTGAATAAGCTTTAATACGAGTGAAAGCACTGTACATCTCCCAAGAAAGATGTTAAATCAGACACTGTGTAACCACACTTCCAAGCACGTGGTGGTCACTGACCAAAGGCTAGCTCTGTTCAGACGGATCAGCAGAAATGTTCCTTCCTTGTTGCACCATCCAGCTCTCACTGGAGTCTTTCATCTGCCACAAATCCAAGTAACATTTGAACCTCTTCAAAAGACCACTGGGTCATTTTACAAGCAGCAGTTTTGAGTCAGATCAAAACAAATGTGACAGCTAGTTTGTGCTGAACCTCTCTGGCCAATCAGCACTCTGCTGCCTTTACACGGCACATTTAGTTCCTGCTCAGCTCACTTGGAACCAGGAGTGAGCAGTGGAACCAGGTACCAAATGTGCCTAATGGAAAAGCAAAATATATATATATATATATATATATATATATATATATATATATATATATATATATATATATATATATATATATATATATCAGTTGGGTCGAGTAGAGCAGGGACCACGTAGTGGAAAAGCGGCATGAGTCTTTTTAAGTCATACTAGAGACAAGAGTCACGGGAAGCATAAAACAACATTGAGCAGCCACAAACACATTGAGCAGTGCATATATACAACACATTACACCAAAATAGCCTTATACACATCAAAACCCACTAAATAAACAAGAGAAAGGGAAGCTGTGTATCATGGAAGCCATAACATTAGCTATTTCCTTCTTCTTGCAAATATACAGGGCTCGGCACAAGCCGCTCAACATCCACACTGAAGGATGACACGTTACTACAACCACACCTCAGTGTCCTTAAACCAACATTAAATAAGTATCACTAACCAAACCGGGTACTGCTTTCTAGCAAAGGGCAAACAGGCAAATTTGTGCCATGTTTGCTCTACACCTCAGCAAAGAAAACCATTAGCAACCTCTTCAAAGGTTCTGGAGGATGTGATAAAAATGGTTTTGCTTAGCCATGGCCCCAGGATCAAGGATCATTTGATTAAGCAGCTCTCAAATAGCAAAAGCCAGCAGTAAAGCATTAAAACAACAGTGTCCCAGCAGGTGATTTAATACTGTTTGTTTCCGAGAACGAGAAAGAACACTTGAGCCAAACAGTCATCAGTGATGACCTCAGACAGTGCACTCACAGGTGATCTGGGGTTAGTGGAGTAACAGGTGGAAAAATACATTTTATGTCCAAAAATGTTAGGGATCTTTTTCACATTAACCTGCAGGTGCCATGGCCAATGCCAAGTGTCAGTTATTGTGGTATAAACTCTTGCATTGTTCTCAACGATGACGGTCATTGGCAAACTGGGACATCTCTAAGACACTAATCTCCATCCATCCATCCATTATCTGTAACCCTTATCCAGTTCAGGGTCATGGTGGGTCCAGAGCCTACCTGGAATCATTGGGCGCAAGGCGGGAATACACCCTGGAGGGGACGCCAGTCCTTCACAGGGCAACACACACACTCACACATTCACTCACACACTCACACCTACGGACACTTTTGAGTCATCAATCCACCTACCAACGTGTGTTTTTGGACTGTGGAAGGAAACTGGAGCACCCGGAGGAAACCTACGCAGACACAGAGAGAACACACCACACTCCTCACAGACAGTCACCCGGAGGAAACCCACACAGACACAGAGAGAACACACCACACTCCTCACAGACAGTCACCCGGAGGAAACCCATGCAGACACAGGGAGAACACACCACACTCCTCACAGACAGTCACTCGGAGGAAACCCACGCAGACACAGAGAGAACACACCACACTCCTCACAGACAGTCACTGGGAGGAAACCCACGCAGACACAGGGAGAACACACCACACTCCTCACAGACAGTCACCCAGAGGAAACCCACGCAGACACAGAGAGAACACACCACACTCCTCACAGACAGTCACCCGGAGGAAACCCATGCAGACACAGGGAGAACACACCACACTCCTCACAGACAGTCACTCGGAGGAAACCCACGCAGACACAGAGAGAACACACCACACTCCTCACAGACAGTCACTGGGAGGAAACCCACGCAGACACAGGGAGAACACACCACACTCCTCACAGACAGTCACTCGGAGGAAACCCACGCAGACACAGAGAGAACACACCACACTCCTCACAGACAGTCACTCGGAGGAAACCCACGCAGACACAGAGAGAACACACCACACTCCTCACAGACAGTCACTCGGAGGAAACCCATGCAGACACAGGGAGAACACACCACACTCCTCACAGACAGTCACCCGGAGGAAACCCACACAGACACAGAGAGAACACACCACACTCCTCACAGACAGTAACCTGGAGGAAATCCACACAGACACAGGGAGAACACACCACACTCCTCACACACAGTCACCTGGACCGGGAATCAAACCCACAACCTCCAGATCCCTGGAGCTGTGTGACTGCGACACCTACCTGCTGCACCACCGTGCCGCCCGACACTAATCTCATGAATCAAAATGAACAGCCTAATATCATATTGTTGGTGGAATTAAAATTACTTTTAAAGTCACTATGAGGGTTTCCAGCAGGGGGATATTAACAGGGCTATGCTGTTTCTGGAGGTGTTCATGGGCACATAAGTATTTAAAAGAATGCACTATATATTTAATATGCTTTGGAATTACTACTACATGTTACACTCCTATACTAATATCTTATTGCATTCACTACACCTAAATCCAGAACAAGATGCACTTAGCTTACTGAATCAAGGCCACAACTAGAAGCTGTAGCCAGCTAATAATAGCAAAGATGAGGTTTCCAGGAAAAAAAAGGGAATAACGTGTCAGACGAACCAGACAAAGATTTACAACCACTTGGCATGTATTCAGCAACTCAAACACATAGACAGGCTCTCCATATAACTCTACCACATCACTATACACTCCATTTATATCTGAGGATCTGTCAGTAAATCAGATATGACGCAAAACAGAAGATGGAGTGCACACTGTGACTGCAAATCTTGTAGATAAAACAAGCAAGTGTGCAGTTTGTGGATCTACTGACACAGGGTAAGGTTAATACACAGCAATGTCAATTAGATTTCAGAGCAGAGATGAGAGCAGTCCAGCTTCTGACAGTGAGAGCTCCAAACAAACAAATAAATAAAGCTCAAACCCTGGGGATGGCTGCCCTTCGCTCTGGGTGTGTGTTCACAGCCCCTAGTGCACTAGAGTGTGTGCGTGTGTTCACTGCTAAAGATGGGTTAAATGGGTTAAATTTTGTTGTACCTTGTACAATGACAAATAATCGCACATCGTTACATTATTATTATTATTAAATGTTCAATGTTTGCCTCTAATACGAAGCAGTGCTTGCCCAGAGGATGTGTGCTAATCACACACAGAGTATGTCCAAAAATATCTATACACCTGCACATTCATTTCCTCAATAATCAAAGTGTATTAATTGTCAGGTTGTCTCCACTCTACAGCAGCCTCTTCAGGGAAGTCTTTACACTAGTAATTTTCTTGAACAGCTCTGTAAGTACTTGATGGCATTCAGCCACTAGAATATTAATGAGGTGAGGAGTGGATGATTAAATCTGGATAACAAACTCCACGATTCAAAAGTGTCCGTAGGTGTGAGTGTGTGAGTGAACGTGTGTGTGTGTCTGTGTTGCCCTGTGAAGGACTGGCGCCCCCTCCAGGGTGTATTCCCTCCTTGCGCCCAGTGATTCCAGGTAGGCTCTGGACCCACCGCCACCCTGAACTGGATAAATGTTACAGATAATGAATGGATGGATGGATAATGAATGAATGAATGAATGAATGAATGAACAAACTCCACTCCAGCTAATCCCAAAGGGCCTGGATGGAGCGCTGTTGATCCAGAGAATGCATGTCCACGTCTCCGCAGTCCAGAAAAACACAATGTAACAGAAAACAGAATTCAGGACGATTAAATATGAAAAAAATAATAATTTCCAGTTTTCATGAAGCTAGCAAGAGGAGGAGGAGGCACTTACGGATTCTTGATTGCAGGCATGCTCCTCCACATCCAGCAACACGTCCTTCATAATAATGGCCACAGCCTTCACGATGAAGGACAGGAACAGGTGAATGTGGATGTAGTTCCTTGTACAGTGAAGTTTCCTGGGCACAGATTAAAAGGCATGGATGTACAATAATATGCAAAAACCAAATATAAATAATTTCCAATATAGTTGGAGGTGACACTAGTGTAAACTCCGTACACTAATTAGCAGCGGAAGGTGAGTAGTGATTATCAGTAGCTCTTCCTAGTGTCTACAAACATTTGTAATAATGAGAATGTTCTGTGGTTATGATAAACATATGCAGTGGGATATTAAGAGTGCGTATAGGCAGAGTGTGGCTAGCACATTTTGTTTGTACTTCAACCAATAGAGAATGCTTGGGGGGTGTTTTCCTGTTGATTTGAGTGAATGATGTATTAAAAGCCACAAAAGGAAGTCACATAAGATGGAGTGGGTTAAACACGAGCTTCTGCATGTCCGTACCATTCCTTTAACCTCTCCAGTGTTTGTGTTGAGGGCATTTTTCACTGTGTTGTTAATGTTGATATAAGGCGATCAGCCATAACATTATTAACATAACACATTTCCCAGTACTGCAGTGACACTGACGTGAAGTGGTGTGTTAGTGTGTGTTGTTCTGATGTGAGTGGATCATTGTTCATATTTTCATGTCAAATATAATTAATTTTGTTTTTGAATTTTAATGTAAAATATTAATTTAATATTGGTTTATTAAATAAAATGTAACAAAAAACTAATAATAATAGGGCGGAACGTTGGTGCAGCAGGTAGTGTTGCAGTCACACAGCTCCAGGGGCCTGGAGGTTGTGGGTGCGATTCCCACTCCGGGTGACTGTCTGTGAGAAGTGTGGTGTGTTCTCTCTGTGTCTGCGTGGGTTTCCTCCGGGAGACTGTGAGGAGTATGGTGTGTTCTCTCTGTGTCTGCGTGGGTTTCCTCCGGGTGACTGTCTGTGAGGAGTGTGGTGTGTTCTCTCTGTGTCTGCGTGGGTTTCCTCCGGGTGACTGTCTGTGAGGAGTGTAGTGTGTTCTCCCTGTGTCTGTGTGGGTTTTCTCCGGGTGACTGTCTGTGAGGAGTGTGGTGTGTTCTCTCTGTATCTGCGTGGGTTTTCTAAGGGTGACTGTCTGTGAGGAGTTGGTGTGTTCTCCCTGTGTCTGTGTGGGTTTCCTCCGGGTGACTGTCTGTGAGGAGTGTGGTGTGTTCTCTCTGTGTCTGCGTGGGTTTCCTCCGGGTTACTGTCTGTGAGGAGTGTGGTGTGTTCTCCCCGTATCCGAGTGGGTTTCCTCTGGGTGCTCCGGTTTCCTCCCACAGTCCAAAAACTTGACTCAAAAGTGTCCGTAGGTGTGAGTGTGTGAGTGAATGTGTGTGTGTGTGTGTTGCCCTGTGAAGGACTGGCGCCCCCTCCAGGGTGTATTCCCGCCTTACGCCCAATGATTCCAGGTAGGCTCTGGACACAACGTGACCCTGAACTGGATAAGCGGTTACAGATAATGAATGAATGAATAATAATAATAATAAAATGCTTAACCAGATTCTGCCATTATGATATGAACACTAAAAATATCCACTTGCACATCATTGTTGTCCAAATGAAAACATGTATCTTGAAAACTGTCAATGGAAGTCAGAAAAAACAATATTTTTCCCAGTCATTTTAAAGCATTTCCACTGATGCATTCATCATGGAGTTTTCACACAATGTGTATAAAGCTGCTGTGTACAAATGATGTAGTAAACTTAAAATCAACACAAATAGAGATACATGTTTTTTTCTGGACAGCCACAACATCTTTACAGAACTCTGATGCACAGTGTGCCCTTACTGAAAGACATAACAATAAAAAAAGAGACAGATAACACAGCAATTACACAGAGAACAATAAAACATCCATGCGGCCATAACTGCTACTACCCCCATGGCATAATCAAATCCAGTTTCTGTAAAACATGATACTGTGGCTTACCTGAAAAAGCACAAAATAAAGATGGCAATTATGAGTGAGGTCAGAGACACAGTGTGGCCAATGGTGTAGCCAATCCTCACTGAATGTAGGAAGTCCATCTGAGAACAAACAACACCCCCGCAAATGCACACACACACACACACACACATAAAGAGTGAAGTTAAGAACCCAATATCAACATGTCTACAATACACATCCACTTTATTTACAGTCCACAACCCTCTACACATGTCGTCTAAGTATATAGTTTAATGGTAGTAATTGTACAAGTGGCAGTTAATCTGAAACACTTGTTTATGAGGATTCATTCGTGACAGTGACTGAATTATTTGTTTGTTTCATTTTATTGGACCAATTCTCAAGCAGGCTTCCAAGCAAACATCAGTGAGTGTGGACTTATATAGACTTAAGTATTGTTGCGTTACCTCAGATAACCGCAGACAGGGCCGGACGACACGGACAAAATTTATATTACGATATATTTCGTAATTTTGGCCGATACAATATAATTCGTATCGATATGAACGTGAAAACGTTCAAGAACAAACAAGAAACATGACGTCACCATCAAACCAACCTCTGCGCTTTGTCAAAATTAATATTTTTAAACTAAATTTTAAACTGAAAATACACTAGGGCCAGGTGTGTGGTGTCTATAGAGTTTACTGATAGGAGACCCTCTCCTTTTATGAAATCCATTGCTCAGGTACTTGCATCAGCAACACACAGCAGCCATTTAACCTCCAATAACTACCCACAGTTGTACTAGTATAGTTGTTAATGATGTAATGTTCGTGCAGATGCAGATGGATAGGTTTCAACTTCCTTGCCAGGTAACCACACCAAGCTACACCAATAACATCCCATAATCAAACCTCCTTCCTTTAGAGTCATCGACCAGTAACATGATAAGAAATGTGAGTAATTCTGGATAAGATTGAGTGCCAAATGTCATAAATGTATGTGCAATTGTTAAAACCAGCTCTAGACTGAGAAGAATTAAAGCCACATTAAAACAACTCATTGTCTTACCTGCTCTTCTTCTTCTGTTAAATTGACGTTATAACCACAGTTCTGGGCAAAAGAGGGAGGGTCTGTTTTTGCCCAGCCGTCCTTAGTGCATTCCCTAGATATGTTACCTGCAGAGAGAAGAGAATACGTTACAGCACTCTTCATACTTCTGCTACAGGTTTGTTAGATTCAGTAACATCTGTGTAAAAAGAAAAGTTTGAATATCCCTCAACAAACTATTTATCACTGGTTTTTCTAAGTAAAAAATAAACTAGATTCTGGTTTTCACTTTATTTTTGTTTGTTGGGCCTAATGTATTGCACACACACCCACACCCACACACACACAAAATGTCACACACTTTTCCATTCAGGAACATGAATTTCTCACTTTCCTGAAGTAGAATAGAGTTTCTACACTTTATGGGACATTTCTTTTGATTTAATTTAGTTTAGACATAAAAACTACAAAGAATATTAAGATGCTGCAGTGCTTTATACTCTTCTGTTTGATGCTTGGCATTGAAGGTTCTTGCACAACATGTGTATGCAGCAGAAACATACAGCTTGTATCCTTTGACTGAGCAAAACATAAAATGCTGTCCAGAATGGCCTTAAGCCTTCAGTGACTCATTCCTCCAGCAGCCACAGCCACAAAGGTACAAATCACAGCCAGATGATAAGGGCCTTAATTAAATGTTAAATAAGCCACACGATTAATAAATAAAGCCCAACACGGGTCTGTCTCCCTTCAGACACATATATCTCCACTGTTAATGACAGCAGACAGATTCGGAGCATCTCTGCCTCGCCGTTCCGCACTTCTTCTTCTCCTAAAGTTGTGAAACAAAACATCAGTATTCACCTTTGGCTTTACACATCTGAGTGAGTTATGTCTGTTTGGATGAGGTTTCGCAGGCGCTGCTGGGTTCAGATTCAGCAAAATGTTTAAGTGTTTTTAACTGTGGTTCCCAAGAGCAATCAGAGCTAGATAAAGGATCGTTAATGGTTTTGCGATCACAAATGCCGTCCAATTCCTCTCAGAGGTCAGTTCAGCTGATCCACATAGTGACCTTACGCTCATGTGCAGCTGCTCCAGATCAGCCTCTCACTCATGCTTTTCCATGGAGATTATAAAAACGTCTGTCCATAATACATGCAACTTAAAGTCATAATAAGGGGTGTCTGAGTGTATTCTCAGTTAGACTCAGTTAAATGTGTGACTTGTGTTTTAAAAGCGACTCCCATGAGCAATCAGAGCTAGATAGAAACAGAGTGTGGCTGATTGAATTGGGACTGATTTACCGTCTCCATCTGTGGAGTAGCTCATCATCTCCACGGTAATCTTCTTCATTGCTGAGACCACACCCCCGTGACAGAGGCGTATAAAGCCACCCAGCTTTGGGCTGTGGAAGAGTGGCTCTTTGGTTTTGTGATGTAGTAAGGTATGGGGTCCAGAATTTATCATTCAATATTGGTACCTGACATCAGTAACGTTCCCATGGCTGAATGCCATCAAATTCTTACAGAAAGGTTCCAAAGCCCTCGCAAAAGAAAAGAGGATGTTACTGTAGAAAACTAACTAAATATCATTGATTTCAGAAGAAATGTCAGATATTAATATAGAGTGTGGTAATAAGGAAATGAGGCACATTAAAATAATGAAAATGAATGTGTTATTAAATTGTATTGCTATACTTTTTCTTCTTTTTCTTTCACAGCACATCACCGCAATCTGCATATTTGATTTGGCACAGATTTTAGGCCGGATGCACTTCCTGACACAACACTCCCATTCGTCCAGGTTAAGCATTGACTCTACAAACACACCAGCTCATGCTCCCCCAGTGGCTGGGGCACACACACACACACACACACACACACACACACACACACAGAGGCAGAAAACCTGTAACTTATATATTCAGTACCTTTAGATAGGGAATATAACTATCATATTTTATAATAATTATTGATTTTTAAGTTTATTTCATACACCACATTTCATCCCCAGGACTTGTATCCTGACTTCTTTCTTTCTTTATTTATTTACACAGTTGCACAGTTCTATAACGATGTCCAACAAAAATTCACTTCTCGTTCTGGAGATTTGTTCCTTTAATGACAGTAAGGTACCTGTATCATATCTTTTCTTGTGAGAGTGGACACACACACACACACACACACACACACACACTTGGCATAGGCTATAAATTGTTTATCAAAGGTGTAAATGGTTAGCATATCAATTCATCATTCTACTGGCACAGAGGTAGGATGTAAAATAATACTCCTTTCATGGGATTTGTCATGGGAACTACCTGTAACTTTAGAAGATTTCTATTGCAAAAATATAATGGCTTTAATTTTCCCCATGCAGCCCACAGTTCCAGCTTTATCTTATGTAGGTCTCCTAACTATGTAGTTACATTTTAATAACATGTTTTCTGCACATGAATAACTGCACGAATTAAGTAAATTATGAAAAATAATTTAATATGCTGAATTAAATTAAAATGAATAATGAAACAGCAATGTAACCACTGCTGATGTACTGACGGTTACAGATGGATGACAGTAGTTCAGCGATTGTAAACTTACATGTGTATCATTTTCAGTTTTTACTTGAATTATTTTAACATACTTAATATTAGATAATATTAAACTCTACTAGGGTGGCACGGTGGCACAGCAGGTAGTTGTCGCAGTCACACAGCTCCAGGGGCCTGGGGGTTGTGGGTTCAATTCCCGCTCCGGGTGACTGTCTGTGAGGAGTGTGGTGTGTTCTTCCTGTGTTCACGTGGGTGTCTTTCGGGTGACTGTCTGTGAGGAGTGTGGTGTGTTCTCCCTGTGTCTGTGTGGGTTTCCTCTGGGTGACTGTCTGTGAGGAGTGTGGTGTGTTCTCCCTGTGTCCACGTGGGTTTCCTCCAGGTGACTGTCTGTGAGGAGTGTGGTGTGTTCTCTCTGTGTCTGCGTGAGTTTCCTCCGGGTGACTGTCTGTGAGGAGTGTGGTGTGTTCTCTCTGTGTCTGCGTGGGTTTCCTCCGGGTGACTGTCTGTGAGGAGTGTGGTGTGTTCTCTCTGTGTCTGCGTGGGTTTCCTCCGGGTGACTGTCTGTGAGGAGTGTGGTGTGTTCTCCTTGTGTCTGCGTGGGTTTCCTCCGGGTGACTGTCTGTGAGGAGTGTGGTGTGTTCTCCCTGTGTCTGCGTGGGTTTCCTCCGGGTGACTGTCTGTGAGGAGTGTGGTGTGTTCTCTCTGTGTCTGCGTGGGTTTCCTCCGGGTGCTCCGGTTTCCTCCCACAGTCCAAAAACACACGTTGGTAGGTGGATTGGCGACTCACCATTAATGTGGAAGTACGTGGTCAAAATTGGCAAAATTAAATATTTTCCAAAGGTATATTTGAAAGACAACTTTCAGGACCGAAACCACTATAATTACAGAGCTCCAAAGAGGAAACATTTTCAAGTCCATTCAAGGAATCATATGTTCTTTTAATGTGTCACTTTTCTTTTTGAGATTCTTTATTGTTTTGAGTTACTGGTTTTAGCCCAAGATGAAATCCCCTGGGGTTAGGGGCAGCTGGGGAGGGAGCAGTGATTGCTCTGTGCTCAGTTAGTTGTGGTGGTCGTTAGATGCTACAATTACAGAGAGGAACCATGAATAAAACAACTCCTTCTCCACCTCAGAAAAAATTCTCCTTTAATTTGTAGAGCTCTCATTAGCCCTGAGGAACATGCTGCCGTTAATGAAAGAGAAGCGAGAGAAACGACATCACAGGGAAAAAAAATCTACAGCTTTATGTACAGAAATTTACATTTATACATATATATTTTATGAAATGACGTGAAAGAAAATCACAGTTGCGCAATGCTTATGTAAAAAAACAGCTTAAGAATGTAGGGGAATATCTGTGGAGGTGAAGTAAGCTCTCAGACATGCAAAACAGCTCGTAACCTTTCACAGAAAGTCGTATGAATATATATGAGAGCAGTGTGGTGGTTTAGTGTAAGGTTTTTGAGAACATTTCTTGTGGTAATTGTCATTTCCGTACACACATAGAGGTAGCTCAGTAACTCAATAGGGAGAGTGTAAACAGAATAGGACTGAATTTCTTTAAAGACTGCTTAAAAAAGACAATTCCACTCTTCTAAACCAACCAAGTGGATGTTACTCCCATTGTGTTTGACCCTTTAAGAATGAGGCAAAAACAGGCTTATTACTCAGTGGAAACAATGCTAACAGAATGACGGTATCAGTGTTACTGATATATTTAGCTGTAAGAGTGGGTGAGTGTGAGAAATGCAAGCTTAGCTGCACCAAAATATCCGCAGTATTTAAGGGGTTAATAACATGCTTTCACAGTAATGTCATATAAGGGACATTATAAAAAATCATGGGCTTTTATTTTGTTTTTTAAACTACCATTTTGTAGTCATGCTTAAGGCTGTTGTGTTGTGTTGCAAAATCCTGCACAACATACCACTAATATCCAAACTTCTGTGAAATCGTAACCCTCCTGTTCTACTAAATGATTGCAAAATTCTTTGATCACATTCAGGGAGAGCAATCATTCCACGAAAACATCACAGACTGGAGCAGCCGGTCTACTCGCTCAGATATGTGTGCATTAGAGATGGGCAAGACATTGTCTCCTTAATCTCCAGCAGCAGGGACTAGACAGGAGAAGATAAGCCACTGCTGCTGGGGTCCGCTCTGTGGATGGGGTTTGTTTTGAAACTGCGGCTCCACCAGAGGAATGCTTTCATCAGGGCGAACAACCAGGGGGCAGAGGATTTTTGGTGTGGCGCACCAAGACACTCGCGGGAGCTAATCGGCCCAGAGCTGTGTAGTTTCAGAGCTTTTCACAATCTAGACACCCCTCCCCTGTCCAATCACAGAGGCACAGGCTGAGGGTTTCTTCTTTAGACTCACACTGGAGCTACAAGTCCAATAATGTAATGTGGCTGAGGAGAAGTGAAATATTATGTACTCAAATTGGCAGGGAGTCCATTTCAAACTACATCATTAAACAAATGGGCTTTTTAAGTTTCTAAACAGACAGTTCTGAGCACAGTACTGTGCTGCACACTGTTTTCTATGAATAAGAAAATCATTATAAATCTACCTCTGTCTATTTTATATGAATGCCTTAAGGTCACCATGACCAATGCCAAGCATTGGCTGGAGTGGTTTGGAACCCCAAGGCATTAAAGTGGCATTCTGCAATGTGTTGGAGTGCTGTTTGCAATACAGTATGAACAGGAAAGCTGGACTATTTGCACTCTCTCCTCCTACAATGTACACCTCAGCAACTGTAGAAAAAAAATCATCTACAATATGAAAGTCAACAGTCTGAGTCCCAAAACAGATTCCTTTACTTTTAACAGAACGTGCTAATGGAAACGACAGTGAGGTATGGGACCTCTGGTATGTTTTTACCACTTTATTAAGACTTATGAGCAAAACCCAGCCATAGTGACTGGAGAGATGAACAGCTTCTTGTCTGCTGTAAAGCTCCTGGGTAAAAAGTTCAGATCTGTCGGGCCCCTAAGGCCCCACCCTCACTGGATTTATGACATGTTCCTGGATCCGTGTGGCCACACGTTTCGTAATGCTTGTTTACCTCTGTTCTCTCTTATAAAACCGGGCAGTTCTCAGACTGGACGTGTCAAAGCGTACGGTATCTCTCAATCCGATATGAAAATGAACAGTTTTAGCCTTCGAAGTTTACATCATGTGGAGAATATTCAATGTTTACTAGATTCTAGATTCACGAGACAGCAGTTTTCAAAATGCATTTATTGTAATCATCAACAACAAAAATTGGCTTAACAAGATAGAATTAAACAGCACACAACTAGATGAGTTCGACCATTGAGAAGCAGCCAAAACCGTGTGCTGTGACATCACAACATCCCCAACTTAAAAAGAAAAGGTAAAAAAAATATCCCCAAAATCTTCAAGCCACACCTTTCCAAATGGATAGCTTCTACATTTTTAATAAAAGCAATTCACCCATTTTGTTTAACACACACTAGTGAGACTGCCGTGTCTTCTGTTGTAAATCTATTTATCCCCAGCATCAGTAAAAGGAAACCAGAGGTCAAAATGTTTCCACACATACTTCTGACTCTTCAGTTACCCCCGTTTCTTACGAGCAGACGCTGTAAATTAACAGTAAAAGCCTCTATGTCAAGGAAATGTATTAGAGCTTATTATGCAATGTGCAGGTGCCAGGGCATCAATAACATTGGGATTCTGGGAAAGACATTCCTGGCTGGTCAAAAAGACAAGCTCCGAGGAAAATAAGCCCATCAATACGATCACAGCAGAAATTCCCAATCTGTTTGTCGTAAATTCAGCCCGACTTTTTTATCTGCAAGGATCTACGCTTTCCCTTTGTTCCTCTCCTCCGATGACACACAGATCGTCATTAGTGTCCGGTAAAATACAGCTCTGTCTTCTGCAGAATGTAACACTGGGCACCACTTCAAGTCTTTATCTGTGTTTCCCATCAAAATCCCAGAGGTGCAAATAGTCAGAAGTTCAGGAAGCTTAGCCATATGAGAAAACAATAACATAATGATTCCTTAAGGCATTTTAAAGATCGACAAAATGTGTTGTCATATTTAGGTTCCCAAGCAAGGCTATATAGAACACACTGACCCACAAAATAGCAGTGACTAATCCAGGTATAGTCAAAAGAAATGCTGTTTAACTGAAGTTAAAATTTGTTTTAGAAGATATAGAGGAAATGGGACTCCTACAACCACACAATATCATTTAGAACAACAACATTCATTTGCTCTGTGAGAATTCAAAAGACAGCTCAGCACCCTGGGTCTGAAAAGATATGGAGATGTAGGTGAAGTTGTTCCTCGCTCTAAAGGTTCGGTCTATGCCCATGACATATACAATATTTAAGTGTGAACAAACGTTTATTTACGTTTAAATAATGACAGTCATGTTTGAGACCACTCCCTTCACCCCTTCAGTTTACTTCCACGCCATTAGCGCCCACACAGACCTTCTCCTCCAGTCACATCTGGCCAGTATCACCAGTCTCCACCATCTTTCCTCCACTGTGAATCCCACAGTGAAACAAGGCTGATAAATCTTTGACGTTTCACCCTCAATCACCTAAATCCCTCACTTCTTGTTTTGAATGCTCTCCAAGAAGAACTCTCTCAAGGGCTCAGGGGGCTTTTCCCGGGAAAGCTTGTCCCTTCCATCAACATGGAGCGATGTCTTGGAAGCCATTAGACAGATCTCCGAAGGGTTCACCAGGTTGCTACCAAAGCTGTACATCATAGCTGTTATTTTGACAGAGGAAGGAAATCTGCTCCACTGTAAGAGTCACACTAACAAACCTAAAAATAATACTTGCACGGTATCTGAAGAGGCATTTGAATTCTACTCACGTAAGGAGTAAATACTCAAACAACACCATTTACATCACTTCACCAGGATGTAAACTTTTTCAGGAGGATATTCTCCTAAAGAGATCCTTTATTTATTTGTACATTTAGGGCTGGATAAGAATTCAATATCAATATGTACTGCCGAACAATTATATTATTTTTAAAAACATTTTTAATGTTATTTTTACAAATACTTATATTGATAAAGAGGTTTATGTTTGACGGTGATGTCAGGTTTCTTGCTTGTTCTTGGCCATTTTTCTGAGGCTTTCATATTGTTCAAATCAATATCAGAATCATATTTTATCACCCCAAATTAAGAAATATATCGTGATATAATTATTTCCCAGCCTTAATCATCCAGCCTTACATTTATTCATATTTTGTGATTCTGATTAGGGTTGTGGTGAGTCTAGAGCCCATCCAGAATGATCAGGAACACACTATAAACCGGAACTGATTATATAAATGTAATATAACATATTCCTTAAGAAAGTATTAATCAAAGGAACATGAGCAAACAACATCAGAATTTCAAAAAACTGAGGTGGAAATGTATTCTGAACTATAAATAAAGTATAGGGTTTTGTGCAGGGGACTAAATTTAGATTCCCAGACCTGCCAACCAAATCGCCAGATTTGCGATGCCAATAAAAGTCCTTTGGAAAGACTCTTAACAGTTTTAGCTTCCAAATAATTTAAATGTAAACAGCACAGGTCCATTAAGAGTCAACGAGATAAAATGGTTTTCCGTGAACTCTTGATCTTTAAGAAAAGGAAACCTTGCACACCCCGTGAATTGTCAGATGTGTGATAACTGACAGTAATCTCCCTCTTATGATAATGAAATAGGTCTAATATCATGCGCTTCTGGAGTGAAGCCATTTAAAAATAGTTTAGTGCTGAAATGCCTTATGATTACAGCCTGATGACTCACCATATTTCCACACACATCACTCCACACCACAATTTATTAACTCTGAAGAAATCTTGTGCGAATCCCTGTAACTAACAGAGAAAGAATAAACGTACGCCAACACATGGAGGTTATAACTTTGATCCAACACAAGCGTCTGTAACCAATGCGTCTACAACACAAGCGTCTGGAACTGTGCTAATGGAGACACTTTACCAAAACCCACCACAGGTTAATGTTCCTAACTATGTGCCGCACTGTGTAAAAGTTAGAGATTGCTTTTCAAACTTTGCTTGGATATTAGGAATGACATCATCAATTGCATAAGGATACGCAAAGGAGGTTCTAAAACTGGACTTAAACGCAGTACAGACAATGAGAGCACCAAAACGACCAATGAAAAAATACTTACGTTTTTAACCTTAAGTGTCAGAATTTAATTTAAAGTTCAGCTCAACCCCTTGGGTTTCAAAGGATATGGACTGGTCAATAAGTCCTTACTCAGAAAAGGATATAGACCAAAAAAACTGTACCTGAAAGGCAAAGAACTTGCGGTTGATCATTTAAATTTTAAAATCCTGTAATATTTACATCTGCAAACTGTGTTAGATCTTACTTTTATGGCTCTGAGCAAAAGAGCATCAAAGAAACTGTCCATCTGCCGATCTGGCGGTAAAGAATTTGGAATTAATTCCAAATTAATGCATCTAACCTCACAGTAACAAACACATAATCACATGCAAAACTCTCAGCCACTCAAGCTATTCCACGTTACTACACCTTTGCATGACAAAGTGTATTTTTACACACTCAACACTTTTACACATTTCAACACACTCAAAAGAAAACTGATAAGCTCTATCCTGTTTTTCTGTGAGTTGCTGTTTATTTTTCTTGTTATATCTGGGGTCTCCTGAGTAAGAGAAAAATGAAATGTGTTCTTCATTCACCTCTATTCAACCCTTAACTCCCTATAGTCAATCTTGTCGCACCAGGGTGTCTCCAGAGACGAACGCATCACTAAAAGACCAAGCTAGACCTCTGACAGCAGAGATATAGATCCCAAGAGTCTCATTCTGACTCCGGTCATCAATGCTCCTCTCATCCAGCTTTTCAAAGGATAATGTTGTTTTTAATGGAATTCATCTTTGTACTGAGCTACCTGTTACAAACAAACCAATTACACCACTGCCTCAGACAGGACTTGTTATTTACTGTTATTATTTACTGGAAATATTCTTCAACATCTTCTTCTGGGAAAATCTAATTAGTTACATTGAAACAGAAGCTCTTTAAACTAACGCTAATGTTACCTCTCTGGTGACTGATGTGGCTGAAGTATTTGGGACAGGGGATGGTGACCAGCTGTCCAACTTTCGCTGACGGCCAACAAGCGACATTCCATTCACCACTGCATTCTGTAAAATAGGAGTTAGTTGCATGAATAAAAATGAAGGGATAAGAAGATTAGCATAATCTTATTTACAAATGCTTCAGTGTTTTCTTCTCGTTATTCACCATAACAGCCAAAGTACATTGTATTTACATAAACTAAAATTTAAAAAAATGATTTGACAAGATGAAATATTGTTTTGAATTTCTGATATAATCCTTGTAGATCTTGGACACATTTTATCTTTCTGAGAATCAACAATAAAAGGGAACCTAAGTGTTCACAAACCACTGTGGCATTTTGAAGGGTTATCACCGCCTTTAAGTGATTAGAGACAAAACCAAGCAGAACAACCCGTTGTGGATTTACTGTAATTTTCTTCAGGTTTCTTTGTAGCAGCAGATAAAACAGTCAAGATCAAGAAGACATTGCATACCTAATAGTACAAGAAAACACTCTGCATATTGCTCTAAGGCAGATTACTCTGGGGGACTATCTGTCAATTTGTTTTCTTTGAACTCAGTGTATGTTCGTGAAACACACACACACAAATAAATGCTTAAATTTCAAAACCGCCAACACCTGCCGTTGGTTTGACTATTATAAACATAATCAATAGAAGATTAGTTTTGTCTGGATTAGGGAATAGACAACACTTCACTCTGATTAGCTGCCTGTGTGGAGGTAAGGTAGAACAACTCTTATTAATGTCAACAAACACAGATGCTCACTTTATTCACACACAGCCTTTTTCTGTCTACTTTATATTAGAAACACAAAGCCCATTCTAATGAATTAAGTCTTATCTAATATCTGTACAGGTGTATAAACATTTGAATACTATTTTTGTTGTTTCTGAGCTCATTTTGATTCTAGATTCATTCATTCACTATCTGCAGCTCTGATCCAGTTCAGGGTCACGGTGGATCCAGAGTCTACCTGGAATCATTGGGCGCAATGTGGGAATACACCCTGGAGGGGGTACCAGTCCTTCACAGGGAAACACACACTCACACATTCACTCACACACACACACACCTATGGTCACTTTTTTTCTGTCGCCAATCCACCGACCAACGTGTGTTTTTGGAGCATGGGAGGAAAACACTACACTCCTCACAGACAGTCACCTGGAGGAAACCCACGCAGACACAGGGAGAACACACCAAACTCCTCACAGACAGTCACCCGGAGGAAACCCACGCAGACACAGGGAGAACACACCACACTCCTCACAGACAGTCACCTGGAGGAAACCCACACAGACACAGAGAGAACACACCAAACTCCTCACAGACAGTCACCTGGAGGAAACCCACGCAGACACAGGGAGAACACACCACACTCCTCACAGACAGTCACCTGGAGGAAACCCACACAGACACAGGGAGAACACACCAAACTCCTCACAGACAGTCACCTGGAGGAAACCCACGCAGACACAGGGAGAACACACCACACTCCTCACAGACAGTCACCTGGAGGAAACCCACGTGGACACAGGGAGAACACACCACACTCCTCACAGACAGTCACCCGGAGGAAACCCACGCAGACACAGAGAGAACACACCACACTCCTCACAGACAGTCACCTGGAGGAAACCCACGCAGACACAGGGAGAACACACCAAACTCCTCACAGACAGTCACCCGGAGGAAACCCACGCAGACACAGGGAGAACACACCACACTCCTCACAGACAGTCACCTGGAGGAAACCCACACAGACACAGGGAGAACACACCAAACTCCTCACAGACAGTCACCCAGAGCAGGAATTGAACTCACAACCTCCAGGTCCCTGGAGCTGTGTGACATAAGTGTAATAGTTCCCTTGAGATCTGACTATATACACAAACTTCTCGGGTTAACAAAAAATGGAATTGGCAATGACAAGCCTGTTGTGTCAAATGTAACACAGATTAATGATTAGAGGCGTAAAAAAAAACATTCAGAGTGCTTTGGTGTGAAGTCACTCTTTGTAGAGAAGCTCACACACTAGGATTTCTTTATAGCGGTGGTGACAAAATCCAGACGTCACAATATTTACAACACCAATATATCTCATTTAACACAGAGGTTGGCCCCCTTTCTCTCCCATCATTCAGCACAATGTTAGCCAACATCAGCTAGCATACCACTATCAGTTAGTGTTCTCCTCCAAGCATGCAGAGCTGTATAATTATGTTTTCTGTTGTTGTGTGTGTTGGTTTAGTTTAGTTTTTATGGTGGCATTAAATCCTGTTTGCTACTTAAATAACTTACTTCTCTTTAGACAATGCTGTTCAGCAGACTATACATCATGCTGGTTTAAGGGAATAGAGAAGCATTCATTAACAGTCCGTGGAGGCATATGGGGGTTAAAGTCTGTATTTTCCTAATGTTTTTTGTTGCTACAAATTATTAGAACACTGGATATTTGGGCTTAACGTAATATCTTTTCAAAGTCCCAAAATCCCATGTATGTCTGTTAATAACATACATTCAACCTCAGTATAGACAACAAAACCATTAGTCATAGAGCCCATATATTCTAATGGTGAATGCGCTGTACATGTATGCAAGTGCCACTCATTCTAATTAACAAGCATCGTCTCTTGTCTTATCCCAAAGGCCAATATAAACAAGCACAAATCATCAGATTATAAAAACGCCTTAGAAATCTCTTCCATCAGCAGATAAGAGGGGCTACCTCTGACCTCTGTTCGAGTCCATTCCAGAGGAGCTGAAATTTCTGTCTTTGATTGTAATGTCTGCAAAACCACAATGAGTTTTAACCACTTTCGATGAATCTGATTCAAATTCTAGTAAATAAAAAAAATGCCATGGCCCAAAAATATAAAAACATGACGATATATTAATGCAGGATTATTGCATTTTAAGTTCGGCAAATGAAATAAGCTCATAATCTTCAGGGTTCTACCTTCCACTCTGGAGCGTGAACTCAGCACAGCGTGTGTTGATGAGGATTGCAGTGACTCATCACTGACATTAAAGTAGATGCTTGCTGATTAAAAAAAATGTTTTCATGAAGTTTCTTCGAACACGTTTGGTACTTTGAACTAGCTGCCTGTTATTTTAAAGCACTTTCGGTGCAGCTATTCTTCTTTTCTTTGAAAACACAATAGCGCAAGCACATCCTGTCGAGGGCAGCTGGCACATTTGAAATGAATAACAGAAATTAAAGGTGGTTTGAACAATTATAATAAGCCTATAAATATTTATATATTCCCCAAAACCTGGTCATAAGATCTCTATTATCAGCATGGCCCTTTTTTTTTTTGAACCACACTCCTCACAGACAGTCACCCGGAGGAAACCCATGCAGACACAGGGAGAACACACCCCACTCCTCACAGACAGTCACCTGGAGGAAACCCACGCAGACACAGGGAGAACACACCACACTCCTCACAGACAGTCACCCGTAGGAAACCCACGCAGACACAGGGAGAACACACCACACTCCTCACAGACAGTCTCCCGTAGGAAACCCACACAGACACAGGGAGAACACACCACACTCCTCATAGACAGTCACCCGGAGGAAACCCACGCAGACACAGGGAGAACACCACACTCCTCACAGACAGTCACCCGGAGGAAACCCACGCAGACACATGGAGAACACACCACACTCCTCACAGACAGTCACCCGGAGGAAACCCACGCAGACACAGAGAGAACACACCACACTCCTCACAGACAGTCACCCGGAGGAAACCCACGCAGACGCAGGGAGAACACACCACACTCCTCACAGACAGTCACCCGGAGGAAACCCACGCAGACGCAGGGAGAACACACCAAATCTCTCACAGACAGTCACCTGGAGTGGGACTCGAACCCACAACCTCCAAGTCCCTGGAGCTGTGTAACTGTGACACTACCTGCTGTACCACCGTGCCGTTTCTTATTATTATTTCAATAAAATCACACCATCTGTCACTTTGCCCTCTTACCTTTGATGAGACAGATTCAATATTAATCCAGTGCATAAGTGGGATTGTTCTTGAACACCATTATTATAACACCACACATAGCGTCAGAAGTGCTGCACTAATAGCTGCACTTTGGCTAACAATGGCAGGCAAACACAGCAATCACAGCCCCTTTTCCCAGTGGCTATTATTATGTGCATAAAAAGATAAACAGACCTGATGTGACATTTTCCAACTTGGCCAAACACTCATCCTTCTCCATCTCCAGGTCATTCATAATGTCACATATCTGGGCCGAAAACTGTTGGTGGAACAGACAATTCAAGTTAGATTTTTTATTTATTTTTGTGCATTCACTGAAGCAAACTGGACATTTTCTCTTCTTTCACAGCATTTTTACTGACATTCACAAATAAAGGTTACAGACAACACCTTTGTGAGTGACGGAGGAAAGAATTCCCTGATGAACGCTGAATGGAAAAAAGCATTCAGTTCCTTTATAACAAGCAAAGAACTGCACACTGCTGCTGCTTGCTGCCTGTTGAATACCCTTTTTCTTGGATGTCAAATAGCCTTTTGACGCTCTGAAACACATTGTACCCTATATGTCCAACCGTATGTGAACATACTGCTAACTGGTGAGCTACTTTAAGGGGCACTCTTTGCTAACACAGATATTCAGTATGTAGAAGCACCACAGAGAATGACAGACACACTGGAGCAGCTGTGCATGAGCCTTGGGTCCCTATGGTCAATGCCAAGTGTCGGCTAAAGGGGTATAAAGTCCCCAGCACTGACTATGGAACTATGGCATTCTCTGGGGTGGCCTAGCATCACATTCTCACAGCAGTTTTCTGTATCTAGTGCCTTTTTTAGTAGATAAGAGGCTGTCACACATGAAACCCCTCCTGAAACCCTTAAATTCAGTGTATTAAAAAAGGTTAAATGAGCAGGTGTCCATAAATTTTTGCCAATATCGTGTCTCTGTCAGGACACAGAGGGGGGGAAAGTATTTGAAAATGCATGTGATGTAAAGAGGTTACCTTCTCAAAAAGTTGTAACCGGAAAAACTGGAGTTATGGGCTCTTTTTATGACAACGCTACACATAAATTCTACATTATGACCCTTTTGTTTCTTTAAAATTCCCATTTTATTACATCTCAGGGACTAAGTATGACTCCTGACACTTTGTATTAAAAATATAAAAATACTGGACATCTGTGCATTGTTTAAAAACCTCCCAATGACATGTGACAGTGCAATTCATCTCCTCCCCACCTCCTTCCTTCTGAGGCTGGGGTCCAATTTTCCTTAAGGCGTAATCTCCATTATTAGACTATGTGCTCTTATAGAAACCTCCAAAGAGCTCTAGAGGACGAGGGAATTTATGGCCGTTACTTTGGCAGATGGAGGTGTTCAGCAGCGGAATAAATCTCTTGCTCCAGCTGTGATTGTTAGCCTCAAACTAGACCCATGTGGCTAGAGAACTGAGCTCCTACTGGTCTAGACTTTGGATATCAGGTGCAGGTTGGGTCACTGAGATACAAGTTTCAGGTACAGCCCTTAAGAGAAATGTGCAATTACAGTGGCGTTGCCTAAGATTGTATGCCTTCATTTAGATTAGATATGAATATAGCATGTCAACATCTGTGCTCATTTGGGGGAAAAAGGCAAAGTTACTGCCATTATCAAGCTTTAACGCTTCTCAGACAGACATCGATGAACAAGAAATGGGCAAAATGTCCTTCAACACGTACCGAAGCGCTAATGAAAGCTATAGGAGCCATTTATAAAAAATGTCTCATGCGTCACAGTGTTTTCGAACAGCACTGTGATCAAGGACAACCCTGACTCTGGACTTAACCAACCAACAATGAAATTGGTTGCTATGGTGTCTCATCCACAGTTGGAAATTAATGCATCACTGCTTTGAACAGAGCTCAAGATAACAGCGAGTTTATCCCGTACGTGGAAGGAACCCCTGCATGGTAACACCGCAGCACCAGTGCTCAGCAATGTTGGACGCTTACATGCAACACGAAAGATGCTACTGAGGTCTCTAGAGTTCTTTCTTATGTAACTGACTCAAGACAGGAAGTGATGATGATGCAGAGAGATAAATGATACAGGAATGTAGCATAAGATTCAACAGAAACAAACTACATAATAGGTGAAATAACAGGAAGTACACAATTACATCACTCAGACCCTCACTAAAATCCTCAGGTCTGACTTTAATCTATAAAGCATTGAATTCACTTCTGAGGATGTTAAATCTCACCTGAATTGAACATTATTTGCAGTGGTATTGATATTTAAGGTATCGACTATAGGTCTATGATTGACTTGTGGGGATATTTAATAGATATTTAATCCTATGTCTGCAATTTATCACCTATAGTGTTGATTAAACACCTTCAGAAAGACAGTATTAATGAACACCTACTAGTAGCACATCATATTAATATTTAATATTGAATTAACATATGTCATGTTTGAATTTACATCTTTAAGGTCTCTATTGGTTTGGACAGAGATGTAAAAACAAGTGTTCATTCAGCGCTGAGGTTTCTAATGCTCAAACACTTAATGTGTTAATCTGTTATACTTTAAATATAATATAAATACACAGTTCAGCATGAGTCGATGATATCTGAGACAAACCTCAAGGCTGAGCAACCACATAGTGTTTCATATGTATCTAAATAGACTTTAAAAGAAGGTCGTGAGCACTGTAATGACACTGTAGGCTTTAGATGGGATTAATAATAATTAATAACATGGATTTTTCATTTTATACTTATTATGAGTTTGTTTTTCCTTAAGAAACAAGCTTTCAGACAACTATCAACAGCTGCTGTTGAACGTTCTTCAGCACATTTGCAAACAGTATGAAATACTCTATATACAATAAAGTATTATTGCTTCTGTAATTAATTGCAGTTAAGCTGCAAAGATGTTTCCAACTTTCATATTGAGTTAGGTGTGCATTTAAAATGCTATTACGTTGGAATTTATGAGGTTAGACACTAAATGAATCACTCTGAACCTTTACAGCAGTCCAGTTACTTTTTAAAATCATACCTTCAGGACAAAATATTTAGCAAGAGATGTCTCATGAAGTCAAAGCAAGTTCAGGAGGTTTCACTGAAGATAAACCAAAGACCTTCTAATGCATTCAGTTGTACCCTTTCCAAAGAAAAGCACTGTAAGAATGAAAATGCCACACATGAGCATGAGGGGGGGGGGGGGGGGGCTCAGAATTGGGCTTCTGGTTCAGTCTGCATTCTCTGGAATGATGAAACACCTTTCAGTAATGTTGGGATGAGTCTGAGTGACAGAACTAATGATCCAACCAGAGTGCATGACCTCTAATGCTCTAAGGCTAATGCTCTCTTGTGACTGGGTGGTATTGAAACCACCACTCACTGCAATGTCCCGAAAGCCTTGCTCAGCGAAGGGTGACTCTGTATTCAAACGTTTCATATCAGAAGAATTTCATTCATAGACTAAAGTTTCAGTAGCAGGCTACGCAAAATTTAAGTGCCTGTTGTTCATTGTTATTAAATGCACGTCCACTATATTTTACACGTTTTGAATGTGCACTCTTTATCTGTTAAATTGCAAATATTGGACAGAAATCTGAATACAAAATGTGTGCAAAGGTTATGGCATTTTTAATTTTCCATTTAATACAGATATCACAGGGAATACATAGGAAAACACTGAAATCTGCAGGAAAAAATATAAACAATCCCAGTAAACAATTAGCCGTTGATTCAACGTTGAAATAACGTAATGACTGCCGTCTAATCAACGTTCTCTTAAGGTTGAAAATGAAAGTTGAAAAGACGTCCAAACACAGACATTGAAAAGACGACTATTAGACGTATTGTGGACGTCCATTGACGTTATTAATTGGTCCTGAAATAAATGACTTGTATAAATGTTTTGGACGTCCACTGACGTTATCGATTGGTCACCACTTAACTAACTTATTAAGATGGACTTTGGACGTCCATTGACGTTTAAAATATGTCCTTGACGGACAGACTACTTTTAGACCTATTTTGAACGTCCAGGGACGTTCCTTGTTTACTGGGATGTCTCTTAACACCGCCAAAACAACGTTCCGGAAAAGTACAAGTAGTTAATATAACTTCAAAGTGCTTTTGAAATCCAGTTGTGTTCCCTAAGTGTACTCTACATTTTCTTTTCTAAATGTGGAACCTTTTTCATATGAGAACTGCCTGGAGTGGATAAGAGGTTTATAAAATCATTAAAACGTAAACATCTATCATTTAAAAAGAATGGGGTACAATGGTATTCTCTCATTAAATGTGCTAAGTCACTCCTGTGAGGACACCACCACAAACACAGTGAAAGATACCAAGAGTGACAGTCAAACGAGTGAATGAGCCGAGCATGTCTTTACCCGGGGGTGTCCCGGCTGCAAGAACGAACACAGGTGCCGAGAGATGACTGTAAACGTGCGCAGGAGTGAACAATCATTAACTGTTGCCTAATAAAGTCTCAGTCTGAAGAGTGTGTGGATGAAACTCACAGGTCTGAGGGAAGTCAAAAACACGAGGAAGATCCGTTGGAACGCGTTCATTTCTTTCGGTTTCTGCCTCTTTCCCAGTTCTCTTCTGTGCTTCTTTTGTTCTTTCTTCTTCTTGCCTTATCCCAAGTGAAACCCTGTCACCACTGAACAGGAGGAAACTTGACTACAGCCTAAAACGTAAACGCGAGGTTATTTCCAAAGAGTGGTTTTCCCTCGGAACTGGAGTCCACGCTCAGTCAGAACGGTACAACGCGAGATAAAGGCACGCGATCTCTTTACGCTTATCTACTAGAGATCCCTCTGAAATGACGCTTGGTGAAATCGCCCCTCGAGCGTAACGCCCACAGCTTCCACGCCGTTCACACGCAAACAGCTCGAGGCTCCAGAGAGCAGCCAATGAGAGTCAGGTGAGTAAACAGGTGAATTGAAGAGAAATGAGAGGCATAAGATTTAGAGTAACCGTTTCCGACGCACTGTAGCTATTACACGTTTTTCAGAGGCTTAAAGTTGCTCCAGGTAACTTTTGTAAATCTGCGTTTGTGCCGACCCCTCTGGTGGATATATGTCATTGATCAAACTGTGAAACATGGGTTGTGCTCTCTCCCCCACCCAAACTATCTGATGATTGCAAGTGCATTCACGTTTGAGGAGCATTCACTGAGGAATGATTGTCCAGCTGAACATTTCTGAGCCTGATGTCATCCAAAGAACTCCCACCAAATGTGATTCAGAGTCTCTCAAGAAAGAATGGGTTCAAAGCACACGCACAACCATGGATAATTTAACACAGGTGGTGGATTTTTATTTTGTATTTTTTTGGTAATGGGAGACAACAAGAACACCTGGAGAAACCCACACAAACACAGGGAGAACACACCCAACTCCTCACAAACATTGACCTGAGGAGATGATTGAGCTTTTTGAGACTTTTCGAAATGGTTAAGAGGACTTCCTTCCATTCTCTTGCATTAGCATTTACATTGATTGGACTATGTCAACTGATATTTGTCCAATCGTATCCATGGATACACTGATCAAGTATAAACCTAGTTCCAAAAATATTGGGGCAGAAGGTAAAGGGCAAATAAAAACATTCATTCATTCATTATCTATAACCCTTATCCAGTTCAGGGTCACGGTGGGTCCAGAGTCTACCTGGAATCATTGGGCGCAAGGCGGGAATACACCCTGGAAGGGGGCGCCAGTCCTTCACAGGGCAACACAGACACACACACACACACACATTCACTCACACCTACGGACACTTTTGAGTCGCCAATCCACCTACCAATGTGTGTTTTTGGACTGTGGGAGGAAACTGGAGCACCCAGAGGAAACCCACGCAGACACCGGGAGAATACCAAATAAAAACAAACAAACAGAAAAAGAGTTTGTAAATCCACCTCGGTGTATATTGAAAGGAAAAGCAAGGCAATCCATATCTGGGGACACACACACATATTAACTCACAAACCAGGACAGTTATTACAGAAGCCAATTCACCTACCCTCCATGTTTTTGGACTGTGGGAGGAAACCGGAGACCCCGGAGGAAACCCACGCAGACACGGGGAGAACATGGAAACTCCACCCAGATGGGACTTGAACCCAAGATCCCAGTGCTGGGAGGCGAACGTGCTCATGATTATTAAATGCTGAAAAGTGAGTTGATGCAATAGTAAACATGACCTTATCCCAAGTTTCTGAAAACGGTTGTAACCAACATATTTGTAATGAGAGTTTAAAAAAATACATTTTGAATAATTAACAAGAATTTATTCATCACTGAATTCTTATTACTAGCATTTCATACACGGTCCCAACTTTTTTGTACACACTGCTTGAAAACATAGATACCGGACAAGTACATGCCTCAAAAATGATGGGAAATATTGATAGATATCATGCCAAAGAAAAACAGTATGCAAACCAACACACCAAAGCAAACATTCCATTCCAAAAGCGCCCGATTCGTTGGTGTCAACAGTAACCGACAGTGGGCGGAGCCTTGTGTGAAAAAAACGTTTCCAATGCAGGGTTTTTGCATTATCTTAGGCCCTGCTTCAGGTGCCTTGGTACCATTGTGTCCAGAGTGATAACACTCTGAATGGTTGTTATCTTGTAAAGTAGGAATACTCAAGAATGTTTTAAGATATTTGAGTATTCCTGAGTATTCTTGTTTGACAAGTAAACAAACTCTCAAGAGCTTGAAAAACACTATCAAATGTTTATACATGTTTACATTACATGCCCCAATGATGATGTGTTTGCAGGATAAATTCCAAAGATAATAGTCAACAAACCGATTGTCATTGGAACATGTAACACAGATATGCACCATAAAGTAACATAATGTAATCAGAATTTATCATAATATGACTCTGATTCAAATAGATAGTCATTGGGTTATTAAATATTTAAAGGGTTTTCATTAAAAGCAGCTAAAAACAGATATAGTACGTAACAAGTACAATTTTTAAAAACATTTAGCTGTTTTTTCTGTGAAGAACTGTATTGTTTAAATGTTATTAGTTTTAATTTCTTTGGTATTGATTTTTCATTAAATAATAATCATTTTCAAATATTTATTAATAAATTCCAATAACTGCTCAGTATTTACTAAGTCTGTGTTATGTCAATATGTATTCTGCTCCGGTAAACACATTACAATGCTAAGAGACGTCACCAAATACTCATTAATTCATCTTCTCTAACCGCTCCATCCTGAGCAAAGCAGAAACTCACTCTGGACAGGGCACCACTCCAAGTATCCTTCCCAGGACCCCAGGATGGAATAGCTGTGGGGAAGGTACACTATGTGTTTTGTGCCACCAAACACATGATTATAAATAGATATGAAGTTGGAAATGCTGTCGGCCTTTCTTCTCTTGCATCAATGCACAGCAAAAAAAAATAACTCATAAAATCTAGAGTAACTCTAATATAAAGTAGCATTCAAATGCAACATGTCACATGACGTCACGTATGAAAGCAATAAAATATAAGAAATGTAAGTATACATAACTTTCCTGCCTGGAAGGATGAATTTGCATTAAAATGAATCTACGGCAATAATGTGAAAGAAAATCAATCTGCATACCTTACACTTGTGTTATTAGAGCTCTGAGCAGATCATACGACAGTCCACGCTGCATTAGTGAAGGAAATCACATTTCTTTCTGTAAAGTAGTACTGTTGGGCACATTTCTTGAGAAGACTTTGATAGTGTGTTTTCCTTCACCGTTGAAGCCTTCCGTGGGAAACATCACACAGGTTCATGGGTAATATGAGAGTTATATGGCATATATCTTGACTACATTTTTAATTTTCTAGATTGAGATGAAGCTTGCCCACAGAATAAAACATGAGGATTTCAAAAATGTGTTTTAATCGTTCCTACAGAGGTCACACTTAATCGTTCAGACTTTCAAACACCATTTCTTTAAAAGGAAGTCATGAACAGTAGCTAACAACATAGGGTCATGTGATTTTCCTGGTTCTACAATGTTTTCCATTAAACTCAGAATCCAGAATCCAAAGAGAGGTCACTGCACATATATACTTTCCTTTCGAACTTGACCTTTGGCTGTTCACGTCCACCAAAACATTCACATTTGTCCATGTTTACTTAGGTTAAGTAAACCCCCCAAACACACACACACACAAACACAAACAAACACATAGATTTAGTCAGTAATCTATAATGTTAATATGAAATCCTCAAATATGCAATCCCTCTGGAGCCCCTCTCTAATATTACATCCCCAGCCTGGTGTTGTCTGTTAATTTGATTGAATTCACAGCTGAGATTTACAGCTTATCGTAAATGCCATATTTAAAGGCTATGTTCATGATTTTAACAAAACAAAGACAACAAAGAGACATCCAACTATTAAAAAGTAGAAAACTTGAGATGATATTGCTCTATTTCTGCTCCATAAATGGGGATTTATTTATTTTTGCTGTACATTTAACTGATTGTAAATTTGTAAGAGCACTAACGCATGAAAGTAAACGCAAACCTAAAGTGCTACAAAACTGAACAACTCAAGCTACAAACAAGATTCTGTGGTAATTCAAAGAATGAATGAACATTTACAGACATGTTAAGCCCCCTCTAACCAACCATTCCACCTTAAAAGACACATGTTATGAAAAACTGATCATACAGAACTCTAGTGGCATGTATGTTTTATGGCCACTCCCCCTCTAGGAGACCCGATGTATGTCACATAAACTGGTTAACTGAGGGACTATTTTGTTGTTCATTTTATGTGAGGTGCACTTTCTACTACTACTACTACTACTAGTATTAATAGTACTATCACTACTTCTACTGATAATATTAATAATAACATATTTTACTCACAATACAATTCATAACTTTGACTTATTTCTTATTTTATCATTACCAAAGGACATTCCTATAGCAGTCCTTTTAATTCAACCAAAGCACAGATTCCCTGAAAGTCATTTAGATGTAAAATAGCCAGTCTAATCCTCTCACACTGATTATAACCTTAATGGATCTTGAGAATTCACTTCATGTGCCACTGGTTTTATTGACTTTTCAGTAACTCTGAGAGAATCCTGCTCTATGTATGTGCATGTGTATTAAGCCTAAGCCTATATATATATATATATATATATATATATATATATATATATATATATATATATATATATATATATATATATATATATATATATATAGCCCTCCAAAACCTTCAGAACAAAAGTGAGACTTCAATCTCAGTCGATTAAAGCTGATGCTGTGCTTTGAAAGAAAGCTCAATCCGCACTGTGTGGTTACAGACAGCGAAACTAATTCCTGCCACAAATCTGTCAACAACAAAGTACAGGGATGTTCTGAACTGAGGGTATGGTGCAAACAACAACCTGCATCAAACCTCAACCATTTCAGCTTTTTTCCACCAAAAGAATTCAGTAAACACTGCTCATTAGAATGTTTGAGAACACTTGGCTTTCAAAAATAAATAAAAGATAAATAAATGTTTTAAAAGACCATTTCAGTCAAAACACTTTAAATTTGACCATTGATGCCTGTTGATTTTCTGATTTAAAAACAAGAAGAAACTTTCCTGATGATATAACTTGAGTATGGACGTAAATCTGGAACTACAAATGTATACGTCCTCTGAGTTCAGTGCTAACAACCACCGTGTTAGTATCTACTGACTAGTAAATCAATGGCTAGCATTCAGTATTTAATGTATGTGTGCAGCTTTTAAATGTTGTCATTTAGCACCCTTAAATATAGCAAATGAAACATTACCCAAAAGCTCAACATGCTGGGAAGACAACACTAATGGCTCAGACAGCTGGGCCACTCAGGAAGTAAATGAAGTTGAGGGTTGATGCTAAATATGGCAAAAATGTTAGCTTACTGTCGAATGCTAGGCTAACAAAACCTCAGCAGACATGGTGTCATAACTGGAAAGTTTTTGGTTGCTGATGACACCAACATTATCTGATAAGGACTGCTACAGACTAATTTCAACTATAAATACTGAATTAAACATTATCAATTCATGGTTTAATATTAGTAAGTTTTCTGTGAACATCAAGAAAATCTGTTACATGCCCTTTGCTTCAAGAAACAAAAAAGGTATTAATAGCCTACCATCAGTGAACATATCCAACAACAATATATCCCGTGTCCTCTGTACAAAGTTACTTGATGTAATTATAGATGATTAACGTAGCTGGAAAGATCATATTGCAGTGATATCACAAAAAATAGCTAAAACTATTGGACGAATTAAACATGTATTACCCCCGTATGTACTTCTCAATCTTTATTATACAATGATCTATCTGTATCAGTCATGCTGTAATATTATCTGAGCTAGCACTTACAAAAGTAATGTCACAGGTCTTCATAATCTACAAAAGCGAGTCAGATTGATCACTTCCTCCTCATATTACGCTTTTTCTCACCCGCTATTTTTAACTTAAAGATTCTAAATGTATATGACATCAACCTTTTTCAAATCTGTGAATGCATTTTCTTATTCAAGCAAAACAACCTTTCTGACTGTTTCCAAAACGCATTTCAATATAACTCCGAAATCCATCAACACTTCACCAGAGCCTCTGACTAAACCAATTCACAATTTCACACAGAAGACCTCGTAAATTGAACTGTTTAACACCCAACCTGAGGACTTGTAACAATTTTGACTCCTTCAAAACATTAGCTAAACTTCATTTCTTGTTACACCCATCTATTTTGTGAATCCACATTACACCAACTATCTCTGTGGTATGACTCTTTACACTGAATCTCTGTTATTTTTTGCTGTATGTTTTCTCTTCTTCTTCTATTACTATTCTTTTAAAATTTATAATTTAAGTTAAACTAAAGTGGGAAAGTGCCTAGTACAAGCGCTTTGAGTTTTTTTGTATTTTCCCTGCACTATTTTGTTTGTTAGTGTATGTTTAATATTTTTTCTGTACTCCAATATTCAAATTTATTGTGCAAAAAAAAAGAAGAAATAAATCACTGGCTTTTCAAAGTCAACTGAATAGCAATTTTTAAAAAAATACACAATAAAACTGAACACATGACATTGACAACAGATTTGCTAACGCTAGTTCCAACCCCATATCTTGTTCCTCATCACCCACTGATGACCAATCTGACAGCAAATGTGCTTCAGGAAAATACCATGTACAATACCAGCCATCAAGGTTCCACCGGCCGTGTTCTCAGCTGATATATTCTAAGAAGGCCAATGACATATGAAGGAAATGTGTAATCTGTTCTGTGTCTGTGCTGTAGGCTCACTTGATCTGTCAGGAATGGCCAAACCGTTTACACCACTGACCCTTCTGACCACGGTCAAACGAGCATTAGATCTCGTTAAGTGTCCATTCAGACGTTACCAATGGGAGGGTCAGGCACAATGCTCCTGGCTTAGGGTTACAAATGTGTCGTTAGCTGGTGTAATAAGTAAGCCAATTCTGAGCTTTCTGCGCATAAGGGAATGGCCCAAAAAAAAAAGGTCCAAGGAGCTTCGGCCAAACAGAGAAATAACCACCATCAGTTCCACTTTCCCTATATGTGCATATTGTATTTAGTTCTAAAACTACAGACTTTTGCCCTGTGGCTTTGTAACTTTGGTCCTCTTTTCACGCTACTCTACAATAGTCAGTACTGATGTGTCTGGTCCACCAGTGCAACACACAAACACACCACAGCCAATCTTTTGGCTGATTGTTTTGAGAACACAAAATTGTTTGTGCCACTACTTGCCTGCCACTACTTTATGTTTTAGCTCAACACACTTGAAGGAGAACACCCCAATTACACTGTGCAATAAGCGATTATGCAGTTGTGGATTGTGTACATAGGATAACTCATAGTTGATCACTTATGTTATGCTCTTAAATCTGTTTACTGCTTCCTTAAATAATGTTCTCTTAATTCTTTTTTGTTTTAACTCCTTTTTTCTCTTAATTTCACCAAATTTTATTTATTTATGTATAAATAAAATGTACAATGACAATAAAGGTTTCATCATCAATTCTGTCATTTTTAATGGTGCTGGTTTAAGTGGAACAGGGCAAGTCAGAGACAGAAAAGTGTGACACATATCAGTGCCAGAATGACAATAAAAACTGTACAAGTGTCCTACAAGCAAAACATGACACCCACTGCTATTAAGAAAGGGTGAGCCTAATGTTAGGTCAAGGCAGTTCTTACCTAATTGCGTTTTACACTATTGTTCAGTCAACCAGACGCATCAGATGAAACAGGACAGAAATAAAGGTCAGAGAACTTGCGTGTAGCCGCAGAGCACAAAATATGTTAATTAGTCACTTGACTACTTGGCTGTAAAAGCCACAGCAGTCAATGTAAGTTTTTACAACAGTCAGAGATGATAGATAATAAGTAAATTACATGTTAGCAAGGCTTTGTATCATCAGTGTACGCCTAAAAACACCAACCTGACACCAAATCAGTCATGTCTTAGGATAAAGGGGAAATTGCCATCAATATGTGATCAAAACTTCATTATTTTCAAAAAAGACAACTTTACGTGTGAAGGAAATCACAAAATATATTGTGAAGGTTTTAGAATTCAAAAGGTTTAATTCTATGTAATTTAAGAACATGAGCTGTTTATTCAGTGTAGTAGGAACTCTTTTTAAAAATAAATAAATAAATAAAACACAAATGGTTTTTTGCATCACTTAAAGCAGAATTATGACTCTGACGCTGATTGTGATACTGCGCAGCATGTTACCTGCTTGGCTGGCAGCTGCTGGTGATTTAGTGTGGAGCGAAGCTGAGGGATGGGCCACAGCAGGACTCTTTCCCAGGAGCTTCAGTTAACAAACAGCAGCTCTTCAGAGGCATTCACTCACTAAAAACCTCTTAGATCAACATTACGACAGGCCTGCCTTGTTCACACATGCAATTCATGTCCAGTGATTCGTGTAGAGAAAACATGTTGACCTTTTAAAGGCCCATAACATGGATACTTTGGCTGGATGTTTTTTTTTAAATAATAGTTAAATGTTTATCAAAATCATTATTACATTTTCAAAATGGACCATAAAGGTGTATAAGGTGCAGGGTCGTTTACTTATACCCATCTCTCCATCTGCCTCCACCATTTTACTTCCACTGCTATTTTAAAGGATGGCCAACCCACAGTCAGTAAGAACGTATGTCACTTATATTATTATAGGAAATTAAGGACATGGGCGGCACAGTGGCGCAGCAGGTAGGTTTTGCAGTCACACAGCTCCAGAGACCTGGAGGTTGTGGGTTCGATTCCTGCTCTAGGTGACTGTCTGTGAGGAGTGTGGTGTGTTCTCCCTGTGTCTGTGTGGGTTTCCTCCGGGTGACTGTCTGTGAGAAGAGTGGTGTGTTCTCCCTGTGCGTGGGTTTCCTCCGGGTGACTGTCTGTGAGGAGTGTGGTGTGTTCTCCCTGTGTCTGCGTGGGTTTCCTCCGGGTGACTGTCTGTGAGTAGTGTGGTGTGTTCTCCCTGTGTCTGCGTGGGTATCCTCCGGGTGACTGTCTGTGAGGAGTTGGTGTGTTCTCCCTGTGTCTGCGTGGGTTTCCTCCGGGTGACTGTCTGTGAGTAGTGTGGTGTGTTCTCCCTGTGTCTGCGTGGGTATCCTCCGGGTGACTGTCTGTGAGGAGTTGGTGTGTTCTCCCTGTGTCTGCGTGGGTTTCCTCCAGGTGACTGTCTGTGAGTTGGTGTGTCCTCCCTGTGTCTGCGTGGGTTTCTTCCGGGTGACTGTCTGTGAGGAGTGTGGTGTGTTCTCCCTGTGTCTGCGTGTGTTTCCTCCGGGTGACTGTCTGTGAGTAGTGTGGTGTGTTCTCCCTGTGTCTGCGTGGGTTTCCTCCGGGTGACTGTCTGTGAGTAGTGTGGTGTGTTCTCCCTGTGTCTGCGTGGGTATCCTCCGGGTGACTGTCTGTGAGGAGTTGGTGTGTTCTCCCTGTGTCTGCGTGGGTTTCCTCCAGGTGACTGTCTGTGAGTTGGTGTGTTCTCCCTGTGTCTGCGTGGGTTTCTTCCGGGTGACTGTCTGTGAGGAGTGTGGTGTGTTCTCCCTGTGTCTGCGTGGGTTTCCTCCGGGTGACTGTCTGTGAGGAGTGTGGTGTGTTCTCCCTGTGTTTCCTCCGGGGTGCTCTGGTTTCCTCCCACGGTCCAAAAACACACGTTGGTAGGTGGATTGGTGACTCAAAAGTGTCAGTGAGTGTATGAGTGAATGTGTTTGTGTGTGTGTGTGTGCTGCCCTGTGAAGGACTGGCGCCTCCTCCAGGGTGTATTCCCATTTAAAAAATGAAATGGTCCTGGTGCCTGAGTGATACATTATATATGTCCAAAACAGTGTAGACATCTGATTACAAGCGAATTAACCCATTTCATGATGCACTCCTGAACAGCGATGTTCAGTAGTGTACATGAATACCGTATACAACATTCATTAAAAAAAAAAAACATGACGTGAAATGGGATGTTCATGAGCAGCTGAATGTAAGTTTAAGATCACCATGCTCAATGCCAAGTGTGGGCTATAACTGTATAACCCCCCACCACCACCACCACAACTTTATATCAAAGACAATTAAAGTAGAAGCATTGCATGATAGTTTCCCCAAATGTTTCATCAACATGCGGTCTACTCTGAAGAACCATTGCACATCTCACAAAACTTTGTGTTTGATTAGCATTCTGTGGGGAAATGTAAATACTGACCCAAAAAAAAAAAAGGAAGTGCTGGAGCGGATTACAAAAGCCAAAATTCTGTCATGCTGATGAAGGAAGGAAACCACTTCAAGACAGTGTCATGTCCAAGAGTCAAAAACAGAAATCAAGCTGAATTAACATGAAGCTGAGCTTGCTGTGTTTAACGGGGACAGATTGCATTAGCTTTGTGTCTAAGGCTGAAATCTGAAGCAGCACTCAGCCCTCTTAAAGCAGCATTTATAAAATGGATCCTCAGTGCTAGCATGCTAAGGAGCCTATTCCTGAACCGCTTAAGTGTCAGAGGAACTGCCCATACTGCAATTTCACACATAGTAAGTGTGTAAACTCATTGTGCAGTGTTAAAAAGCACCAGACAAGACACACTGACCAACATAACCCACACAGCGCATAGGAATACTAACACCAGCAGTAAGTCCGAATATTTTAATTAGCACCTAGCTAACATCTACTGCTTAAAGCACTGTAGTCAGTAAAATTAAAATTCCTAACACTGTCAATATAACAGTGTAGCAATCTCTATTACAGCATTATTTTCTAATGAAAGGGAAGAGCAAAGTTTGTGTGAAATGTGTCTATTGTCTTTTCACCAACACTTTTTCACTTTTTATTTTGAATTTATTGGAAGCCTAAAGACAGTACTTTGCAAACATTAGAGGCCGCCACATATATATTTCTAGTTTATTTTCTGTTAAGTATGTCTTTAGATTTTTACATTTTGAATACTTTGTATTTGGACAGGGAATTAACACAGAAAATTAAACAGGATTTTTTCTGTCTCTATTAGTCAACGTATGGAACATATGCTGTAGAAAGTACTTTAAAATCCCGTTCGAAAATCATTATGGGCTTTTGGCCTTTTCAGAAAATAGGACCTGAGGAAATCCTCCATTTTACTGTTGATTTCTGCAGCTCTGATGCTCAGTAGCAAGAATATCTATTCAGCAACTCTGAGGAAATGGCAGGAAAGTGTCATATTAGATAAAGAGTGAACGGTTTGACAACTCAACGTCCATCCAACACACAGCTATTCACCAATCTTCTCTGGCAAATGTAATCTCAAAGTGTGGCAGTCAGTAGACACTATGACACTGATCGCTCTCCTTTTTATGAAGTGGCAGCCAGAAATATTGGAGGTCTTAGAAAATTGCAATATTATAATCTGACATTCAGTAATTTATAAGTACTGTCTAATACATACAGTGCAATATTTACATTTCCATACCATGTAACTTATATTGTGTATTGCTTTCTGTTAAAATGTCCTTTAAGTATAAGTTATTAATTTTTCAGGAGATATTCCTAAGAAGGAATATGAATGAGTGGAAAGGATAAAAAAGGGACCTAGCAGAAGACGTTTTTGTTGTTTTTGCAGGTTTCAATATCTGCAGGATTTCATCATTCTGGAGAGTCTTGGTGGTTCTTATTCCTTTGTTTGATGGTCATCATCAGAATACACAAAACTGAGTCTTGATCGGTTTTCTCGTTCCAGTCAAGGTGTGAAGAAATGGCAGACGATGATGAAGCTTTTTATGGTACGTTATAGATGCTACATCAACTTACATTAATTTAGAAATCCATGAAATATTAAAAACCCTTTCAGAATCCACGTTTGAAACGTAAGCAAAGTGATTAAGACTGGTTTAATGTGAAGATCGTAGGCTCTGATTTCTTTACAGTGGTGTTGATAGGAGCCAGATCCACCAACATTTGTTTAACTTTGGGGCTGTTTTTGTTTGACCACACCTTGCAAGTATCCATCATGACTGTACTTTTTTAAAAAAGTAGTTAAGGTTTTATGTCCAAACATGATCACATAACAAATGCAATGCATTATTTCAGTCATCAAGCAGTGTGTTTTTTTATAGGTTACCGTGAGGTCAACTTTAGAGGCATAAAAGGCTTCAGACGTGTGGTTTCTGTTACCAACACGCAAGCAAGGTTTCTCTGGAACTGAGCAGTTGATATCAAACCTCACTGTATGACTGTAAACGTTTAACTGTGATTATGCAATTTTAAAAAAATCGAAGAAACTTCTCTTTACAGTTCCAGCGATGGTTATTTTTGTGTGTGTGAGGCTTATATTATGCAAAACGCAATCTAATCATAATAAAAATATGTTTTTCTATTTCTCTTCTGACTTGCAGATGATGTCCTCCGATGGTGGCGCATTTTCCTCTTCATCGTCTGGCTTTTGGACATTGGCCTCATATTCACCATCACACATTTGGAAATAGCTTTAATTAGAAGAATTAAGAAATTCAGAATGAGAATGGCTCAAATGAATGTGCAGCAGAGTAATAACAACGTTTAAAACTCACTGGAGTGAATCGGGGCAGATTCAATATAAAACAATCTGAGAAAGTTTAAAAGAAATAGAGTTATTGGAGTTGCAAGCTCTGCAAGACTTGGTAGACCAGCATAACTCTCCTTCTCATCAAGTCCACGTCTTTCCATCAATCCTTCCACAGTTACGGAGTCTGAAAGGAGGTGCAGTTATCGAGGAACTATTACTTTGCTTCATGTTACATTTATTTACATATTCATCATTTAATATTCACCAATAAAATGCAATAAAGCGGCTTTGTTTAAAAATATTTCACCTTAATATTGACTGAAGATTTTTGATTTTAAAAACCAGATAAAAAAGCAATAAGACCTTTTGGATGACAAGGAACAACGTGTCCTTTTATACAAAGGGTAACTCAACAAATAATGAGGTGCTTCATTAGGTAACCTGGAGTTTCCCGGGTGCCAACTTGTAGCTGAAAACAAGTTTAAATATTAGTAGTAGCTTTCAAAAGACACTGGCATCTAATCATGTCATGACCATATCATTAGAATATTCCCAGAATTAGATAAACAGTGGTTTCAGTTCCTGTCATCATTCTTACAGTAACCAAAGAAAAAATAAAGTCATGAGCAGATGTGCTCTGATGAAATGAGAGGTTTTAAAACACCTGAAAACTAACCAAAGAAACGAAAACATGGCACTGTTTCTACTGCTCAGTTCTTTAGACTTTAACAAGTAACAGCTACTGATCATTTGAAGGGAATTTAACTGTTGTTTTCAAAGTCCAATACAGAGAGGCGCCTTCTTAATGTCTCTCTCTACAAATGTCTCTCTTCCTGACAATAACTCTTGTGTTTTCTCTTGTAGAGCTCGTATAGATGTGAGGGCTTTAGCAGGCAACACAGAAATAATGAGTAATCTGATTCATTTATTCCTGGAAATAACTCAGTGCAGTTTGAGAGAATTTAATGTTATTTTTATAGGTATACACCATTTGTAAAATCGATACCGAATAAAATTGGAAAGCTGTCGAAGTCTGAGGTTCCTGTGCCCGAAGCCAAGCATGGGCCAGACGGGTTTTAAGCCAAAGAAAAAAAAGTATGTCTTGGCTATACTTTGGGAAAGGAGAAAAGTTGTGTAAATGTGACTTTAAACGTGACCCCAGAATTTATGAGCCAAAGCACGCAGAGCAGAGCCACATTCCTGAGGGTTACGGCAGACATGACAAGGCAGCTCACGTAACCTCCGCTTTAGAGTAAAAGAGGGCACTGATCAAAGAGTGCATTCTGAAAACAGGGTGATTTGATGGTAACAGAGCGTCAAGATTAGACTGAGGTGAATTTCCTGACACTCGTTTTGTAGCAAGAAAAACCGCTTTTCAACAAGTTTGTCTCCGTCTCTGTTCAGTGATTTCATGCGATATGCAAAAGTGCCACAATAAAGGCTCCTACACAAACAACAAACCTGACATTTAGTCTGCAGGAAGCTCACGCTATCGTGCTCATGTGGTCTCTCTCTATCTGTCTTCCTGTGTGTGTGTGTGTGTGTGTGTGTGTGGATGTGTAATAATAAAAAAATATATATATAATTTGTTGTATTGTTTTAATGTTACTTTATTCAAAGCTTGTAAAATCATTAGTTTCAAGAACACAAAAAAAACATTGGTTATATTTAAAATACATGCTTAAGTTTATATAGAGGCTACCTCCTGTATGTTACACTCACTGTAAACTCATAGATTTAATACTGTAGTGTATCACTATAAAATATGAGAGAAATATCAAGTGTTATCAATTTACATTCATTCATTAATAAAAAAAAACCCAAACAAAAAAAATGTATAAAAAACACAAGAGTAAAAAATATTATTATTTCAATTTCCCTTTTTAATTTTTTTTTACATTTTACATTTATTACATTTTAGATTGCATTATTATTAAATGTAGTACTACAGCATGGTACCAGTGGTGTAGAAGTCTAATAGTAGAAATACATTTATGGAAATTATGGAGGGTGTTACCCAGCCTTAGACATTTATGCATTAATAGCGTTATTTATTTTAACTGGGAAGTCATCTCATAACTCAGAGGGTCCCGTGGAGGAATTTTGGACCAGACATGTCAGCTCTGGACTATCTGTGTATCACAGGACATGATAGCAGTGATATTTTTAAAAATTCCTTTCATATTTGTCATTGAGAAAACCAGCTGCATTCCTAATATGAGCATTTTCTGAACAATATCAGAATTCTGTGTCATTTCCATAAATAAATAATTTGTTAAAATAACTTTTATTCAACGTTTAATTCTATGTGTTATTAACGTTTTTGTGTAAATGTGATTTTAGTTGCATTTCCATTGAACTAAATCTATACATACGCTTCGTTATAGTACTTCATAAACTAAAAAGGGAGTGAGCTTTGACTCCTAGCATCAACATAACTGCCTGTAGTTTTTCCATCTGTCTGACACTGGAGGAATTCCTGTCAACTCCTCTTCACATAGCTGTTTCTGCTACGCAACACGGGTGCAGATTTAAAGAGGAATTTCTCATCTGAATAGGTCCCATCTGTAAGTCTGGACTCTCGCTAGGCCACTGTAAGCATCCAGATTGCCTCTTTATAAGTAAGGATTAAATCTTTCACTTTACAGTATTTCATTCATTCATTCATTGTCTGTGACCCTTATCCAGTTCAGGGTCACGGTTGGTCCAGAGCCTACCTGGAATCATTGGAACACACCCTGGAGGGGGCGCCAGTCCTTCAAAGGGCAACACAGACACACACACACACACACATACACCCACACACACACACCTAAGGACATTTTTGAGTCACCAATCCACCTACTAACGTGTGTTTTTGGACTGTGGGAGGAAACCCACGCAGACACAGGGAGAACACACCACACTCCTCACAGACAGTCACCCGGAGGAAACCCATGCAGACACAGAGAGAACACACCACACTCCTCACAGACAGTCACCCGGAGCAGGACTCGAACCCACAACCTCCAGGCCCCTGGAGCTGTGTGACTGCGACACTACCTGCATACACCGACCCATGACTTCTAAGCAGAAGGATGTATATATTTGCACTCATATGAATGATGCCACATTACTGATATATCTGTGATGCTTGTGCAAAGTAAGCATTGCAGTTGACGCTAAAACAAGGCTTGTCTGGTCTTACTATACTATTGAATAAAGCATGAAATACTCATTGTTATTATTGTTTTTGTAGAATAATTCAGCCAACAATCAGTTCTCGGCTGGTTCAACTCTTTTTACTGAAATATTCTGAGAGCTGACCATATTTATTTGTCCAACTGTGCTGATTCCACTAGGGAAATGCCTCTAATTCATGTTTAATTGCTCCACAAATAAATAACCTGGGTAGAGAACATGAGTTTCTTGATTTCTCCGAGCGCGTTTCTGATCGCCACAGTAAGCAACAAAACCGAGGGAATAAATTCAGTGTGGGAAAAGGAGAAAAAAATGCAGAAAATCAGACTGAAGAGAAAAAAAAAACATGTTCTCATGACAGGAATAGTCTTGACAGATTATCAACATTGTATAGGATTGGCTGTTACACATATACAAGCAATCAGTCTTGTGTGGCCACATCTCATTTCAGGGATTTCCCAGTGGCACTCACTAAACTGTCAAGGGCTTTGGCTAAGTGGCCGAAAACGGTGGTTTTCAAAGCGACCGAAAACACTTAGCAGCACGCCACTGTACAAAATCCAGATTCATGTTGGATGCACACTAGGGCTCTGACATCGGGCTTCATTTATTTAATTTCAGTCACAACATGCATCAAGTAGTTGATTTTTCTGGTTATATATCTCCACATAAATGCTAAAGAAAACACATTTCTAAAACAAACGTTTGCATATGCTTCAGGCACCGGCTTCTAAGTGAACTCATGTAAGGGTGGATTTCTTTGAAACCTGAAAACTAGTCGATTAAAAGGCATAGGATATAGAGATTTGTCTAAAGCTATTAACACTTTGTGTGTAGCTGTCTTTTCCCTTCACTCTTTAGAACTAATACATTCTATTTGATGGATGTTATGACTAGATAATGAAGGCGTGGTCTCAGTGTTCAGTTTTGTGAAAACAGACAAGATTAATATAAATGGCAGACATTCTTGATCATCTTTTATCTAAATCTTCAGGGGGAAAACACTACTTCATAAGGTTCTGTCATGTGTTGCTTTAATTTTGTCAGTGACACAGTAGCTGTATTTTATGTTTGTAGTGATGCGGAACCTGTGTTTTATGTTTAAAGTGATGTAAGCTGATCTGCTGCTACTTGTCCATGGTGTTTACAGGGGCCCTTTCCAGGAACAGAGGCTGAGTTCGCTGTCTCCACATCATGAGTAACAATCGAACTATGAACAAAACACAGGCCAATGCCAGGAGGACAGCTGTGAATAAAAAAACACAGAAATTAGTAAAAGATCTGAATGGGTGAAGTATAAATTTTTTTTTTAATATGTTGAAATTCTGTGGTTCCCAAACCTACGCAAACAACTTTACTGCTGCAGACCGTATGATTCATTATCAGGCTGAAACTGTTTATTTGTTTCTCTAAATTTAAAGCTTAGTATTTAATCCATAGATGTGCAGAGCTGTTACACTCAAGTTTAACTTACTTTTACTGATTTAACATAATGATGTGTGTTCAACTCTTTATGCTTCTAATGTGGAGACATTATATTGTATTTTTCAGCGCATAAAACTGTCCTTTACAGACCTCGTGACTGACCAAGCCTCAAAGATAAAGACAAAACTATCTACAACCTGTGTTTCACTCTTCCTCACCTGTAAAGACTGCATTCCTGCCAGGAGCTGCTGCATCATAGTGTCGGCTCAAGCTCCCCACGAGAGCGTAGATGATGACCACGTAGATGGTGAGAATGTAGCGTACATGCTTCTCCAGCACAAAGTTTTCAACCGCAAACCTGTACACAGGAATGTAATCAACGTAAATGAGCAATCAAGATGTATGACAGCAATTATGTGATACATTTACATTTATTTCTATAAACTGCAGCGCACATGAGATAAGGAATTTAATTGCTCTATAGTGCCTGGATGAACCAGTTTATATTCCATGGATCGGGTCTCCCACACAGAGAGCAGCCATGTTTAAAGCAGTACAGAATCTGACACATACAGGCCACTAGATGTCATGTTCTGGTAGAATGGCTGCTTCATAATTGTTCATAATTTTAGAACAAGAAGAAAAAGAAAAATTGATTTCTCCTTTAAAGGCTAAACACCAGCTCTATGAAAGTGTCAAACAAATAAATACAGTGGAATTTGAGTTCCTAACTTGTGTTTATTGATAGTTATTTCTTACTAATTCAAGGAATAAGGTTTAAAAGACCCCCCCCCCCCCAAAAACGGTGTTGGGAAACTCTAATAGGCGTCTTGCCTGTGACGTAGATGGTGGACAACACTCTAGAAGCTGCACTTAATTTAATGTAAAATGATGAAAAGGTGTGTTGTTTCTGGCTGCAATCATTCAATGTACAGTGGGACATCTGTGAACAAATGGCCCAAAGATCCCAAAATATCCAGAAAATGGACTAAATTTGTCCACTTTAAACGGGCACTTTGGAAAGGACCCTCCGCTCACTCCGTTATCTGTAGCTCATTTCACTGGCGCTTTTCCAACAATATGGGCATGTAAGGACACCAACGAAAGGTGTTCAAGAGCCTCTGTAACATGGAGGTAAACAGGGTAAGGACACTCACTTCGCCTGTTTTAGTTGGTGTTAGTTAACGTTAGCTTGACTCGCTAAACTCGGTGTCTCAGATTATACTCGGCTACGTAGCTGCATTACGGAGGTTTATAGTGTCGGATGAATTCGAGTTCGACTTCGATCACATTTACAAGAATAACGGTACCTCTACATTTGAGTTTAGCTTATTGCTAGGCTATTGTCATGAATAATGTTGGTTATTTAGCTAGATACTGTCATAACAGTCAGTCATAACGGTGTTTTACCGCGGCGTCGTTCGGCTGTTGTCCACCAGTGACGTCACGGTCGCGTTCGAGAATTTCCGTAGCGAGCTCGGGTTTTTCCGTCAATTTAATAAAATTGTCAGTTTTAAAGCAAATTAAGCTGCTATTTTCATTTTAATTCATACTTATATCTGTCAGTCACTACAATAATGTGGAATATTCATGGAGGTCCATTAAGTGGTGCTTAGCCTTAAAAAAAAAAAACGAGAGCCACCAACCACACAATCACTTCCAGAAGCAGAAGGCTCAGAGAGGTGGTGGCAGCATTTGTTAGTGACACTGATGAGATGTTCAGCACGACGGCGAAGTTCAGGAGTGTGGCTATTGTTGTCCATGTGGCATAGGCAGCAATGCCATTCTGAACCTGAAACACACACATGTGCATCATTGGTTATCATATATTAAATATCCAGATGTTTTTACACACCTCTTCTAAGGGATTAGAAGTGATTTCCCTATTTAAGAGTGAATAGACACAAGCATTTAACTGTGCTCCCTCATCAAAAAAAATGAGACTCTGGAGCAGCAGCAAATGAGCCATTGGAGTCAATGTTAGTGATATACACTAATCTCTACACTAATACAGTGACATACACTCTTCCAACACTGGGCTGTGTAGCAGTGGAACTGTTCTGTGTGGAGTGATGAAGCCTCATCCAATCACATTTGAGGTGAAGTGATGTTAGTGATCCAGAACTAATCACGCAACATCAGCACTTGGCCTCACTGATGTTTATGCAGCTGAATGCAATGAGAGCCTCACAGCGATGTTATAATATCTAGAAAAGTGGAGGATTTCCCTGCAGCAGAGAGACAGTGTAGAATACAAAGTTGCCTGGCCACCACTAAAGCTTATATCATCTGCTCGAACACTGAAGCCAAAAATGAAGCTCATCAAACATTGGCATGAGTCGAAGCAAATAAAACAGAAGCCATTTGTCATTTCTAACACGTTTGCGTTTACACGAGCAGGAAGTGGGTGGCTGTAACACACCAGCACACGGATGCACCACAGGTCAGCGGGGTGGTTCTGTTTGAGCCAGAGTCCATAATCTCTCAGGCCAACACAGGAGAAGAAAATCATGAGGTAGTTGGTGAAGGCAATCAGAGCAAGCACTATTAGTGCTGGGACCATTAGCCTGCAGAAGAAAGAGAGAATATTACAAATGATAACAAAAAAGTGTATGGAGCTCACAACGTAACGTGGACTGAAACTTACTCTCGGTCCCACAGGACAAGCCAAGTGCTGTTCAGAACCATGTTAATCACCCAGAAGATGAAAAACCCATATGGAAGAACTGAGGGACTACAGTACATCCATCCAGTTGAAGTCCTGTAAAGAACATCACATAATTATTCACACTCGACTGACAAATATTTATTCAAGTAAAAAGACAAAAGTATTTTTTTATTTGGCTCTGTTTTCAAGAAGCACCAGGAATTTAAAATATATTGATGACTTTGAGCTTAGGCCTTTGCCAAACACATGTTGACCGACTAAAGCCCCAGCCCAACTCTGGCTGCTGGCTGATGGATGGTTAAATCGAAGAACAAGTAATCCTCCAGGTGCAGGACACATAACTACTGACTGGAAACGAGTATCGAATTCATCATTCGTTTGTTATGTAAAGAAACAATCACCAGTAAAATTGAAACCAGAACTGGACATTTTCAACAGGCAAACAGACCTCAATCACTGGCAAATATGTGGCTATTACAGGAAATATGACTTTTTTTACCCTCAAAAATGAACAAACACTGTTTATGAAACTGGTTGCTTGTAAACAGCAACTCACCAGGTGCAGAATTAAAAAACCTTCATAGGCTAATATATATATAGAGAGAGTACAGAAACTGATACCTCCAGGCCAATGGGTGTCAGGGTAATGGCTGCTTCATAATGAGAAGGGTCACTAGAAAACTGGCAGATTACTCCTTAAAGCTGCACTTTTTTTGTATAAACACATTTGTATTTGTAAGTACCGTCTACAGAGCCAGGTGAGAATATAAACGTTCATGAGGAGAAGCCAAGTGTAGAGGAATCCCCAAATAGAGAAGGTCCATCCAGCAGGGGTGATCTCTGTCTCATACAGTGCTGATACGTTGCCAATACTGTGCAAAAACGGACCTAAAAACCACACAACAGTTAACAACAGACATTAAGACCATAGTCACACAACAGAGCTTTCTGATTTCTTTAGATCTGTTCTGCAGTCTGCTAAATTATGACGTGAAATGAAAGAAAATTTGCAACTGAAACAATTGTTACATCCAACCACAGCTTTCTGACAGACACTGAAACAACTTTTATGAAACTAATGACTCATAAGATCAAAGGAGACTGTGTCTCTCAAAAGAAAAGAACTAGTGCTCCCTAGTGGCCCAACTGCATAATCATTGGTTCTTTTAATCAGACCCTAGAGTGTGATTGGTGGTGATGCCTCAACGTGGGAGACCAAAGATGCATTGGGAATTGCTACCTATTACAGGAGTATTGCACAAATGTATTGTGTGTAATATAGCATGTTTTTTCTAGTGCCGTTTAAAAACTCATTGATAGACCTGACTGTACAATGCACTATAAAAGACAAGATAATTTAATATTGCGGTGAATTACATTTATGTGTATTGTGAATCTGTTTATGCAACAGAAAGAATATCCAGAAATTTAATGTAGTGTGTGAAAAGTCTTATTGGTTGTTCCATGATTGCTCCCTTGTCTGATTGAACTGTTACTGCTAATATTCATTCATTCATCCTCTGTAACCGCTTATTACTTACTTATTGTTACACTTATATAGCGCCTTTCTAGATACTCAAGGACGCTTTACAATCTACACTGCTCAGAACACTCAATTCACACACACACTGGCGAGAAGCGGCAGCCAAACGCGCACAGCGTACTCTCAACCAGAAACGACCGTGCACCTGGAGGACTGCATCGGGCACTAGGACTTCACCCAGGACAGAGTGCCAATCCATATCTGGGCTCACACTCATTAACTCACAAACCAGGACAGTTATTAGAGAAGCCAATTCACCTACCCTCCATGTTTTTTTTTTTGGACTGTGGGAGGAAACCGGAGACCCCGGAGGAAACCGACGCAGACACGGGGAGAACATGGAAACTCCACCCAGATGGAACTTGAAGCCAAGATCCCAGTGCTGGGAGGCAAACGTGCTCACCACCAAGCCACCGTGCCGCCGCTTATCCAGTTCAGGGTCGTGGTGGGTCCAGAACCTACCTGGAATCATTGGGCGCAAAGTGGGAATACACCCTGGAGGGGGCGCCAGTCCTTCACAGGGCAACACACACACACATTCACTCACACACTCACACCTACGGACACTTTTGAGTCGCCAATCCACCTACCAACGTGTGTTTTTGGACTGTGGGAGGAAACCCACACGGACACGGGGAGAACATACCAACCCCTCACAGACAGTCACCCAGAGGAAACCCACGCAGACACAGGGAGAACACACCAGACTCCTCACAGACAGTCACCGCCCTGTTTTTATTATTATTATTATTATATTCTTTATTTAAAAATATTATTCTATTATTTTTGTGCAGAAGCTTTAGTTTTAACTGCCATATTATGTACTATATAAAGAAGCAGAGTTTAAAAAGAAGCTGTGGCTGGCGTGAATTTGATACTGTGCGTACAAGACTTTAAACACGGAGCGCACAATAACACAAGTCCACACTACACCGTGGATACAGACAAACCCGCGTCTTCTGAGCCTTACCTTTACCAGCGCCAGCCAGAGCATTGACGGCCAAAGTCACGATATAAACCAGCACAGACAGAGCAATGGCTACAATACGACCGACGTTATGGTCTCCCATATCTCAGATAACTAAATTTCGCTGAGGTGTATAGGCTTTTATACACTTAAACCCAACAGTTACTCTAATGCTACAGCCTCGAGATGTTTTTCAAAACTTGTGAGTCTCGCAGCTGTACTCGAAATTCTGAATAAAATAAATCGCTCAGCCGCAGTTTTAATCCCTCCGCTGTGTTATATTCTTTAGAAATATACATACACCTCTGTTTAACCCCCTATTTCCCTATAACTTTGCTCTCATAATTTACGTCGACTCCCTCCACGCTGCTTGGGTTACAAAACCATGTTTCCCACCCGTTTTCAGACCAGCTCCGCTCACGACGCTAGGATTGGCTCATAGTGTTGCGTCACATTGGTCAAAGGCGTGTGAAAACGCAGTAGGGGCGGGGACTGTCGTAAAACGGGTGTGAACACAAATCAGGTGCTGCACAAAAAAGGCGAACGGATGCCATCTGCTGTCTTATTCTTTCATTTGTTTATACATTTCAAAATTAAATCAGGCCCCTCATTAAAGATTAACGATTTGGGGGGGGGGGGGGGGGGTAATCTTTAACCAGGGGTCTGAGGTAATCATTTTATAGCAGCAACGAGGTACAGATTAAGCAAAATTTTCAACTAGTGCATCAGTGGCTTTTCAGTTTTCTTAATTAAAGGCTAAGCACCACTTAATGGACCTCCATGAATATTTCACATTATTGTAGTTCCTGACAGATATAAGTATGAATTAAAATGAAAATAGCAGCTTAATTTGCTTTAAAACTGACAATTTTATTAAATTGACAGAAAAACCCGAGCTCGCTACGGAAATTCTCGAACGCGACCGTGACGTCACTGGTGGACAACAGCCGAACAACGCCGCGGTAAAACACCGTTATGACTGACTGTTATGACAGTATCTAGCTAAATAACCAACATTATTCATGACAATAGCCTAGCAATAAGCTAAACTCAAATGTAGAGGTACCGTTATTCTTGTAAATGTGATCGAAGTCGAACTCGAATTCATCCGACACTATAAACCTCCGTAATGCAGCTACGTAGCCGAGTATAATCTGAACCGCGGTCACGCCATCTGCACTTCGCGAAAACGCAGTCACGCCATCTACACTAGGATTTCTTGTGCGCTTCTACATCACAGTTTACGGTAGAACGTGTGCGAGCGAGAGGGGGGACTCGCAGAAAAGCGCAGATATTGAAAATTCATAAGAAATTAATTTAAAACATAATTCAATACAGTTAATATTAAAAACAGGCCTGACTGGCTAAAAGAACGGGTTGTTACCAGAAAATCTCACTGTTGTATTGAAAAACATGTCCTCAGGTACACAGGGTATAATATTTATGTGCATTTACTGTAAGAATTAGAAGTAATAGGCTTGAAAAAAAACTTTAAAAAACCCTATGGATATTAAATTCCATAAAATGGTTAAATCAAACTGTTACCAGACCACTCCACTGCATTCTTGAAGAGCATGTTCTCAGGTACTCATGGTATAATTTTCATACATTTTTACTGTAGGAATATGAAGTAATATTATTTGATGATGTTTAATTTACATATATGGACAATTTTGAGTTCTATTAAAGGGTTAAATCAAACTGTTACCAAACCATTCCACTGCAGTCTTGAAGAGCATGTTCTCAGGTACCCAGAGAATAATTTTTATACATTTTTACTGTAGGAATTTGGAGAAATATCATTTCAAACTTATAAATATGCTGTTTAATTTACAAATATTGCAAAATTTTGAGAGCTATTAAAGGGTTAAATCAAATTGTTACCAAACAACTTCACTGAAGCCTTGAAGAACATGTTCCAAGGTACCCAGAGAATAATTGTCGTACATTTTTACTGTAGGAATTTGGAGTAATAATATTTCAAATCTCATTAAAATGATGTTTAATTTACATATATGGCAAAATTGTGAGTCCTATTAAAGAGTTAAATCAAATTGTTACCAAACCATTCCACTGCAGCCTTAAAGAATATGTTCTCAGGTACTCAGAGAATAAGTTTTATACATTTTTACTGTAGGAATTTGGAGTAAGAGCATTTCAAATTTCAGTAAAAATGGTTAAATTTGCAAATATTGCAAAATTCTGAGAGCTATTAATGGGTTAAATCAAACTGTTACCAAACCACTCCACTGCAGCCTTAAAGAATATGTTCTCGGGTACTCAGAGAATAATTTTTATACATTTTTACTGTAGGAATTTGGAGTAATATCATTTCAAACTTATAAATATGCTGTTTAATTTACAAATATTGCAAAATTGTGAGAGCTATTAAAGGGTTAAATCAAATTGTTACCAAATCACTTCACTGAAGCCTTGAAGAACATGTCCCAAGGTACCCAGAGAATAATTGTCATACATTTTTACTGTAGGAATTTGGAGTAATAGCATTACAAACTTCATAAGAATTTTGTTTAATTTGCATATAAGGCAAAATTGTGAGTCCTATTAAAGGGTTAAATCAAACTGTTACCAAACCACTCCACTGCAGCCTTGAAGAACATGTTCTAGAGTACCCAGACTATAATGTTCATACATTTTTACTGTAAGAATGTGGAGTAATAGCATTACAAACTTCATTAGAATAACAACACAATTCTATAAATTGCAGAATTCTGAAGGCCATAAAATGGTTAAATCAAACTGTTACCAGACCACTCCACTGCAGCCTTGAACAACATTTTCTAGAGTACCCAGGGTACAAATTTCATACATTTTTACTGTAGGAATTTGGAGTAATATTATTTCAAATCTCATAAAAAATGATGTTGAATTTACATATATGGCAAATTATGAGTGCTACTAAAGGGTTAAATCAAACTGTTACCAGACCACTCCACTGCAGTCTTGAAGAGCATGTTCTCAGGTACCCAGAGAATAATTTTCATACATTTTTACTGTAGGAATTTGGAGTAATAGCATTACAAACTTCATAAGAATAACAACACAATTCCACAAATTGCAGAATGCTGAAGGCCATAAAATGGTTAAATCAAACTGTTACCAGACCACTCCACTGCAGTCTTGAAGAGCATGTTCTCAGGTACCCAGAGAATAATTTTCATACAATTTTACTGTAGGAATTTGGAGAAATATCATTTCAAACTTATAAATATGCTGTTTAATTTACAAATATTGCAAAATTGTGAGAGCTATTAAAGGCTTAAATCAAACTGTTACCAAACAACTTCACTGAAGCCTTGAAGAACATGTTCCAAGGTACCCAGAGAATAATTGTCGTACATTTTTACTGTAGGAATTTGGAGTAATAGCATTACAAACTTCATAAAAATGATGTTTAATTTACATATATGGCAAAATTGTGAGTCCTATTATAGGGTTAAATCAAATTGTTACCAAACCATTCCACTGCAGCCTTGAAGAACATGTTTCAAAGTACCCAGAGAATAATTGTCGTACATTTTTACTGTAGGAATATGGAGTAATATTATTTTAAGTCTCATAAAAATGATGTTAAATTTACATATATGGCAAATTTTGAGTGCTACTAAAGGGTTAAATCAAACTGTTACCAAACCACTCCACTGCATCCTTAAAGAATATGTTCTCAGGTACTCAGAGAATAATTTTTATACATTTTTACTGTAGGAATTTGGAGTAATATCATTTCAAACTTATAAATATGCTGTTTAATTTACAAATATTGCAAAATTGTGAGAGCTATTAAAGGGTTAAATCAAACTGTTACCAGACTATTCCAATGCAGCCTTGAAGAACATGTTCTAGAGTACCCAGAGAATAATTTTTACTGTAGGAATTTGGAGTAATAGCATTGCAAAATTCACTAAAATATTATGTTTAATTTGCACATATTGCAAAATTGAGTGCAAATAATGGGTTAAATCAAAATGTTACCAGATAATTTACAAGAAACTGTCCACTGTAGTCTTGAAGTACATATTTTCAGTTTCCCTGGGTATAATTCTCATAACTTTTTACTCTAGGAATTTGGAGGAATAGTATGGTAAAATTCAGAAAAAATTATAATTTAATTTTATGAATCTCGTAATGTTTAAGACCGTAAAAAGTTTATAGTACTAGGTACTAATTACCAGGGTTATGTACTGCATTTACAAAGAACATGGTCTCAGGTAAGTATGTTTTTTTTGTTTTTTTTGTGTGTTCGGAATAGTAATATTTAAAATTTCCCTAAAAATTATGGTTAGATACAATTGCAGTGTTACCAGGGAGCCAAGTGCAGTCTTTAAAACCTTTTTTCTTAGGTACAATGTGCATACGATTTCATTATCGTTTAGTTTTGGTATTGTGGGTAAAAGCAGTTAATGATTATCTCCTGCTAGTAATTCATATTTCCTGAAAATGACAGTTATAATAGAATTTTAAAAATGTTTAAAAATGTTAAATTCAAAAAATGCTAGAGATCATGTCTGTAGTCTTGAAAAGAGCTTTTAAAGTTTGAAAGTTATTGTCTTATTGTTGAATTTAACATTTTTAAACATTTTTAAAATTCTATTATAACTGTCATTTTCAGGAAATATGAATTACTAGCAGGAGATAATCATTAACTGCTTTTACCCACAATACCAAAACTAAACGATAATGAAATCGTATGCACATTGTACCTAAGAAAAAAGGTTTTAAAGACTGCAATTGGCTCCCTGGTAACACTGCAATTGTATCTAACCATAATTTTTAGGGAAATTTTAAATATTACTATTCCGAACACACAAAAAAAACAAAAAAAACATACTTACCTGAGACCATGTTCTTTGTAAATGCAGTACATAACCCTGGTAATTAGTACCTAGTACTATAAACTTTTTACGGTCTTAAACATTACGAGATTCATAAAATTAAATTATAATTTTTTCTGAATTTTACCATACTATTCCTCCAAATTCCTAGAGTAAAAAGTTATGAGAATTATACCCAGGGAAACTGAAAATATGTACTTCAAGACTACAGTGGACAGTTTCTTGTAAATTATCTGGTAACATTTTGATTTAACCCATTATTAGCACTCAATTTTGCAATATGTGCAAATTAAACATAATATTTTAGTGAATTTTGCAATGCTATTACTCCAAATTCCTACAGTAAAAATTATTCTCTGGGTACTCTAGAACATGTTCTTCAAGGCTGCATTGGAATAGTCTGGTAACAGTTTGATTTAACCCTTTAATAGCTCTCACAATTTTGCAATATTTGTAAATTAAACAGCATATTTATAAGTTTGAAATGATATTACTCCAAATTCCTACAGTAAAAATGTATAAAAATTATTCTCTGAGTACCTGAGAACATATTCTTTAAGGATGCAGTGGAGTGGTTTGGTAACAGTTTGATTTAACCCTTTAGTAGCACTCAAAATTTGCCATATATGTAAATTTAACATCATTTTTATGAGACTTAAAATAATATTACTCCATATTCCTACAGTAAAAATGTACGACAATTATTCTCTGGGTACTTTGAAACATGTTCTTCAAGGCTGCAGTGGAATGGTTTGGTAACAATTTGATTTAACCCTATAATAGGACTCACAATTTTGCCATATATGTAAATTAAACATCATTTTTATGAAGTTTGTAATGCTATTACTCCAAATTCCTACAGTAAAAATGTACGACAATTATTCTCTGGGTACCTTGGAACATGTTCTTCAAGGCTTCAGTGAAGTTGTTTGGTAACAGTTTGATTTAAGCCTTTAATAGCTCTCACAATTTTGCAATATTTGTAAATTAAACAGCATATTTATAAGTTTGAAATGATATTACTCCAAATTCCTACAGTAAAAATGTATAAAAATTATTCTCTGAGTACCTGAGAACATATTCTTTAAGGCTGCAGTGGAGTGGTTTGGTAACAGTTTGATTTAAGCCTTTAATAGCTCTCACAATTTTGCAATATTTGTAAATTAAACAGCATACTTATAAGTTTGAAATGATATTTCTCCAAATTCCTACAGTAAAATTGTATGAAAATTATTCTCTGGGTACCTGAGAACATGCTCTTCAAGACTGCAGTGGAGTGGTCTGGTAACAGTTTGATTTAACCATTTTATGGCCTTCAGCATTCTGCAATTTGTGGAATTGTGTTGTTATTCTTATGAAGTTTGTAATGCTATTACTCCAAATTCCTACAGTAAAAATGTATGAAAATTATTCTCTGGGTACCTGAGAACATGCTCTTCAAGACTGCAGTGGAGTGGTCTGGTAACAGTTTGATTTAACCCTTTAGTAGCACTCAAAATTTGCCATATATGTAAATTCAACATCATTTTTTATGAGATTTGAAATAATATTACTCCAAATTCCTACAGTAAAAATGTATGAAATTTGTACCCTGGGTACTCTAGAAAATGTTGTTCAAGGCTGCAGTGGAGTGGTCTGGTAACAGTTTGATTTAACCATTTTATGGCCTTCAGAATTCTGCAATTTATAGAATTGTGTTGTTATTCTAATGAAGTTTGTAATGCTATTACTCCACATTCTTACAGTAAAAATGTATGAACATTATAGTCTGGGTACTCTAGAACATGTTCTTCAAGGCTGCAGTGGAGTGGTTTGGTAACAGTTTGATTTAACCCTTTAATAGGACTCACAATTTTGCCTTATATGCAAATTAAACAAAATTCTTATGAAGTTTGTAATGCTATTACTCCAAATTCCTACAGTAAAAATGTATGACAATTATTCTCTGGGTACCTTGGGACATGTTCTTCAAGGCTTCAGTGAAGTGATTTGGTAACAATTTGATTTAACCCTTTAATAGCTCTCAAAATTTTGCAATATTTGTAAATTAAACAGCATATTTATAAGTTTGAAATGATATTACTCCAAATTCCTACAGTAAAAATGTATAAAAATTATTCTCTGAGTACCCGAGAACATATTCTTTAAGGCTGCAGTGGAGTGGTTTGGTAACAGTTTGATTTAACCCATTAATAGCTCTCAGAATTTTGCAATATTTGCAAATTTAACCATTTTTACTGAAATTTGAAATGCTCTTACTCCAAATTCCTACAGTAAAAATGTATAAAACTTATTCTCTGAGTACCTGAGAACATATTCTTTAAGGCTGCAGTGGAATGGTTTGGTAACAATTTGATTTAACTCTTTAATAGGACTCACAATTTTGCCATATATGTAAATTAAACATCATTTTAATGAGATTTGAAATATTATTACTCCAAATTCCTACAGTAAAAATGTACGACAATTATTCTCTGGGTACCTTGGAACATGTTCTTCAAGGCTTCAGTGAAGTTGTTTGGTAACAATTTGATTTAACCCATTAATAGCTCTCAAAATTTTGCAATATTTGTAAATTAAACAGCATATTTATAAGTTTGAAATGATATTTCTCCAAATTCCTACAGTAAAAATGTATAAAAATTATTCTCTGGGTACCTGAGAACATGCTCTTCAAGACTGCAGTGGAATGGTTTGGTAACAGTTTGATTTAACCCTTTAATAGAACTCAAAATTGTCCATATATGTAAATTAAACATCATCAAATAATATTACTTCATATTCCTACAGTAAAAATGTATGAAAATTATACCATGAGTACCTGAGAACATGCTCTTCAAGAATGCAGTGGAGTGGTCTGGTAACAGTTTGATTTAACCATTTTATGGAATTTAATATCCATAGGGTTTTTTAAAGTTTTTTTTCAAGCCTATTACTTCTAATTCTTACAGTAAATGCACATAAATATTATACCCTGTGTACCTGAGGACATGTTTTTCAATACAACAGTGAGATTTTCTGGTAACAACCCGTTCTTTTAGCCAGTCAGGCCTGTTTTTAATATTAACTGTATTGAATTATGTTTTAAATTAATTTCTTATGAATTTTCAATATCTGCGCTTTTCTGCGAGTCCCCCCTCTCGCTCGCACACGTTCTACCGTAAACTGTGATGTAGAAGCGCACAAGAAATCCTAGTGTAGATGGCGTGACTGCGTTTTCGCGAAGTGCAGATGGCGTGACCGCGGTTAATCGACACCGAGTTTAGCGAGTCAAGCTAACGTTAACTAACACCAACTAAAACAGGCGAAGTGAGTGTCCTCACCCTGTTTACCTCCATGTTACAGAGGCTCTTCAACACCTTTCGTTGGTGTCCTTACATGCCCATATTGTTGGAAAAGCGCCAGTGAAATGAGCTACAGATAACGGAGTGAGCGGATGGTCCTTTCCAAAGTGCCCGTTTAAAGTGGACAGATTTAGTCCATTTTCTGGATATTTTGGGATCTTTGGGCCATTTGTTCACAGATGTCCCACTGTACATTGAATGATTGCAGCCAAAAACAACACACCTTTTCCTCATTTTACATTAAATTAAGTGCAGCTTCTAGAGTGTTGTCCACCATCTACGTCACAGGCAAGACGCCTATTAGAGTATCCCAACACCGCTGGGGGGGGGAGGGGTCCTCGTGGGTTTCCATTATTGAAGTGTCAGTAAGTGCCTAATGTGGAGTGGGGGTCCTCTGAGGAATTTAAAGCCAGCCACAGCTTCTTTTTAAACTCTGCTTCTTTATATAGTACATAATATGGCAGTTAAAACTAAAGCTTCTGCACAAAAATAATAGAATAATATATTTAAATAAAGAATATAATAATAATCCATCCATCCATTATCTGTAACCGCTTATCCAATTTAGGGTCGCGGGGGGTCCAGAGCCTACCTGGAATCATCGGGCGCAAGGCGGGAATACACCCTGGAGGGGACGCCAGTCCTTCACAGGGCAACACAGACACACACACATTCACTCACACACTCACACCTACGGCCACTTTCGAGTCACCAATCCACCTGCAACGTGTGTTTTTGGACTGTGGGAGGAAACCGGAGCACCCGGAGGAAACCCACGCGGACACGGGGAGAACACACCAACTCCTCACAGACAGTTACCCGGAGCGGGAATCGAACCCACAACCTCCAGGCCCCTGGAGCTGTGTGACTGCGACACTACCTGCTGCGCCACCGTGCCGCCCCTATAATAATAATAATAATAATAATAGAAACAGGGCGCCACGGTGGTGCAGCAGGTAGTGTTACAGTCACACATCTTCAGGGACCTGGAGGTTGTGGGTTCGAGTCCCGCTCCGGGTGACTGTCTGTGAGGAGTGTGGTGTGTTCTTCCGGTGTCTGCGTGGGTTTCCTCCGGGTGACTGTCTGTGAGGAGTGTGGTGTGTTCTCTCTGTGTCTGCGTGGGTTTCCTCCGGGTGACTGTCTGTGAGGAGTGTAGTGTGTTCTCTCTGTGTCTGCGTGGGTTTCCTCCGGGTGACTGTCTGTGAGGAGTGTGGTGTGTTCTCCCTGTGTCTGCGTGGGTTTCCTCCGGGTGACTGTCTGTGAGGAGTGTGGTGTGTTCTCTCTGTGTCTGCGTGGGTTTCCTCCGGGTGACTGTCTGTGAGGAGTGTGGTGTGTTCTCTCTGTGTCTGCGTGGGTTTCCTCCGGGTGACTGTCTGTGAGGAGTGTGGTGTGTTCTCCCTGTGTCTGCGTGGGTTTCCTCCAGGTGACTGTCTGTGAGGAGTGTAGTGTGTTCTCTCTGTGTCTGTGTGGGTTTCCTCCGGGTGACTTTCTGTGAGGAGTGTGGTGTGTTCTCTCTGTGTCTGTGTGGGTTTCCTCCGGGTGACTGTCTGTGAGGAGTGTGGTGTGTTCTCCCTGTGTCTGCGTGGGTTTCCTTAGTGCAGTTCTGTTTTCTAAAGGTACATTATATTCTCTTCTACAGAAAGAGGTGTATATTTGTAATTTTTAATTATATAACTGCTTATCCAATCCTGCAGTGGTACTGTACCGCCCTCATTATAGAACTGTGTAAAATAAAAGAACAAAAGTCTTGGAGATGCAATGGGGCGTATCATATCAAAACAATTAGTTTTTTTTAAATCTACAGTTAGAATAACATGCAATTATGTTTCCTAACTATAGTTACAGAATATGCACTCTTGAGGGTACCCGCACAGTGACAGTTTTATTGACAATGTGGCGACAAAAGAATGCTCAACTCAGCGAAATGGTTATTGTGAAGTTGGGATGGATATAAAAATAATTCCCTGTCATTTAACATTGACATGAGTTCAGTTAAATCCATCATTAAGAAATGGAAGGGATATGACACATGGGCCAAGAGCAGACATCAGACAGTTCACATTACCACAAACATACCATCCCTACCACGAAGCATCATGCTGTGGATATATAGGGTTAATAAAATGGAGCAAAACTCAGGGAAATTCTGGAGGACCATCTGATTCAGTCAACAGAAGAATTACAGACTTGGAGAAGGTTTATTTTCCTGCAAGACAATGACCCGAAGCATACAGTAAAAGCTACACAGAAACAAGGTGAAAGTTGAATGAAAGAAATATACTAATATCCTTTATTATAGACAATTTAAGTCTGCAATGTATTTATGTTTATGCTTTAAAGAGAAGATTTCAGTTAGAAATCACACCTTTATCATTTGTAATTTTTAATGAAGTTCAGACAATTAGTAAATGCTTTTACAATGTATTAAATAGAGGACAGAAAACAGGTTTGAAAAAATGTAGTTGTGAAATATTAATCGCTTCCATTATTAACTCTTCATACGCAGAAACATACAGGGCCTTCACTGTTGACATTTGCATGTTGGTGAGTAGAGAACAAAAAGGTATGGATACACATTTAAAAACCTATTTCCCTCGGGTTTTCATATTCCACATACTCAACGTCTTGTATGGAGATGGCAGCTGTTGTTAGTGCTTCCTTTGCTCTCTCACACCTCTGCTTGATCTGCATTATCTTCAGCTCTAAGTGGGTTATCAGGAAGATGAGCATAACATCCAAGACCCCAGAGCAAGAGCAGGAAATATCGAAACCATCCTTCAAAATAAAAAATAAATAACTAAATGAAAAGCAATAATATTGTCTCCAAAAATTATGGTCTTAAAGTTTCTTTGCATGCTGTGGAATAGGCCACATATTTATGACCCAGCGCACTGGTCATACACTGCAGTATTTTCTGAAAAACCTCCTTCTACATTGTTTTAACAGGGAGGAAGCTCTTCTGTCATATTTGTCCTTTGAAATCATAATACATTGTTTACATACCTAGGTCAGATTTCAACTCCCCCTAAGAAAATGTAAATATAAAAACAATTAATTAAAATTTAGACATGTATTCAACTTTATAGAAAACGCTGATTTGCAGTTATGCCAAATGTAGTTTTAGAGTATTTCCATGTCTTTAGACCATTAGTGTACTTACATTTGTGTCCATTGTAGCATGAGATGCCAGCAACTCATTAGCTTTTTGCCTCTGCAGCTTGCACATAAGAGAGAGCATGGGTGTAAGTTCATCAACACTTCAACAACTTCCCCTTCATTAAAATAAGTTTAAGGCTATTTACATATCCATGGCTGATGGTCACATATGGGTATTAAGGTGGTGCAAGAAACAACTCTGTGAAATGGTTAAGATGTATAAAGTCTCAGTCTTGTTTACTTCTGTGGTGCAAAGCTCTCAGAAGTGAGACATTTGAATTCAGGCTAATTAAAGAATCAAACAACACAAACCATGGTGAAACAAAACGTTTTCAATCCACTGGATCGTCAAGTTTTAATACATGAGCTAACATTAATGTTAAAGACCTAAATAAATGTTAACTTCCCTTAAAAGTCATTTTAATTTAATGTATAATATGATGTTACATAACATTAATATGAGTAATCTAAGTTAGCTTTTCTGAACTTGGCTGAGGAATATCAGTCAGGGAACTGAGCAGCGCTTATATATAATTAAACATATTCAGTTTCTTCGTACGCCTGACAAATTCTTTGCAGTGTTTCTATAAACTACATTTCCTATTTACATTTTAAACTTCCTTCTGGCTAACACGGATTTTAGCGTTAGCGTTAGCTCAAGGCACAGCTATTTCCTCCTTTATAAAAAATGATACACCAACTACTTCGAATGACTAAATCAGTTTCCTCAACCTATGTGTTTGCCTTAAACTGTCAGAAAATCACCTTTTCAATCAGTTCTCAAACATTGCCTCTGTTAATGAACCCAAAAGGATTTACTCAGGAATTATGCATATAAATATATACACACACAAAAGCTATGAATGCATGCTTCATTCATTCATTGTCTGTAACCATCCATAGGTGACTATGTGTTGCAGTGTGATGGACTAACACTCTGTCCAGGGTTTGTTCCCGCCTTCCGCTCAGTGATTCCGGGTAGGCCCCATTCATATCAGTCTTAGATCATTCATTCATTCATTCTCTGTAACCCTTATCCAGTTCAGGGTCGCGGTGGGTCCAGAGCCTACCTGGAATCATTGGGCGTAAGGCGGGAATACACCCTGGAGGGGGCGCCTTCACAGGGCAACACACACACACACACACACATTTTTGAGTCACCAGTCCACCTACCAACGTGTGTTTTTGGGCTGTGGGAGGAACACAGGGAGAACACACCACACTCCTCGCAGACAGTCACCCGGAGGAAACCCATGCAGACACAGGGAGAACACACCACACTCCTCACAGACAGTCACCTGGAGGAAACCCACACAGACACAGGGAGAACACACCACACTCCTCACAGACAGTCACCCGGAGGAAACCCACGCAGACACAGGGAGAACACACCACGCTGAGGTGTATAGGCTTTTATACACTTAAACCCAATAGTTACTCTAATGCTTCAGCCTCGAGATGTTTTTCAAAACGTGTGAGTCTCGCAGCTGTACTCGAAATTCTGATTAATATAAATCCCTATATTATCCCTCCGCTGTGTTATATTCTTTAGAAATATACATACACCTCTGTTTAACCCCCTATTTCCCTATAACTTTCCTCTCATAATTTAATTTACGTTGACTCCCTCCACGCTGTTTGGGTTACAAAACCATGTTTTCAGACCAGCTCCGCTCACGACGCTAGGATTGGCTCATAGTGTTGCGTCACATTGGTCAAAGGCGTGTGAAAACCCAGTATCAGCCAATTGTAACTTAGGGGCGGGGACTGTCGTAAAACGGGTGTGAACACAAATTACGCGCTGCACGAATAAGGCGAACGGCTGCCATCTGCTGTCTCTTTCTTTCTTTCTTTCTTTCAAAAATTCTTTCTTTATTCTTTCTCTCTTTCATACTGTCTTCTTTCTGTCTTTCTTGTTTTCCGTCGGTTATTCATTTATCTTTCCCGGTTTTCTTGTTCCTTTCTTTTATTAATCTGTTGTTTCTGTTTTTATTGTTCAAAGTACTGACAAATGCGTAAATGTTAATCCACAAATTAAACTCAAGTCACAAATATATTTCACTATTCACAAATAAATATCTCTCAACACTTTATGAATACATTTAAAATTTAAGACTGTGACTTTACAAATATATTGCAATGTAAATGTAAGAAAATTATTTTTTGCATAAAATTATGATATATATATGGAACCCAAACACATGCATTTAATAATTTAATTGTGTTTGTACAAGTTGCAGACTGTGAGACACTGTCTAGGAAGTATTCATTTGTGAACAGTGAAACATATCTGTGACTTGTGTTTAATTGGTGGATTAACATTTACACTTTTGTCAAGTATTTTGAGACTAATCTCTCTCCATTTCAGTGTCCAGCAGCACACCCAAAACACTGAACAAAATTAAAGCTGCATGGCGGCTAATGGAGAAGCATTTAACACATTGAACTATACGCAGATAAATCGCTTTCCGCTCAGAACCACGGACACATAAACATGCTAATTAAACATAAGCTGAGGACCTTCAAAAACCATAGAATACTGTAAATACAATAACACTCAATAGAATAGAGTATAGTCTAAAAACACAATGCTAAGCTTCTGAGAAAAAGAGCAGTTAAATAATGTAAATCTGTTAGTAATTGATTTTAATTTCTTTTTGGTTTAGGAGAAAATGATGCCACATTTCTGTGTGGATTTGATGGCATTCAGGCACTGGTCAGCTACTGATATTGAGTGATTGGTACTGGATCATAAAAGAAACTACAACTAATTCCAAATGTACTGAATAGAGCTACATCACTCCAAGGAACACACTTCCACTGCTCCACAGGCCAATCCTGCCCCACAGGGCCACAAGCCAAGTGCCAGTTAGAGACTGCAATAAACTATTACAGAAGGTCTATATTGAATTGTTCTGAAGTGAAAAAGAGAATGAATGGAGGAAACTGATTATTATTAGGGCATCAATAAAATATACACTTTATCTGTGCTGATTCATTAACACTGCTTTTGATTGGTTTATTCATTTTTGAAAGATGCCCTCGATACATCTTGGATTTCGGACATTGTGCTGAGCTTCCTGCTAACGTACAATCAGAAGAATAACTTGACTATGACCTGCAGTACTTGCTGATGTGTAGTTAACCATAAACTGCACAGGAAGTGGTTTTGAAGGTGTTATTTTAACACTATAGAGATGCCCTGTGAGAATTTGTCAAATCTATTTTATACAGAGTCATGCTTTACTTCCTGAAACTGGAAGTCTGGAGTCTTAAATCGTAGTTTATTGAAATGTTGCGGGATCTCTGGTGTTTCACTCTTAGTGTTACAGACACACAAGTTCACTTTTCACCAGAAAATGACGCAATGCACAAACGTTGCCAAGACAACGTAATTTTAATCTCATGGTTGCTGTTTTTCTGCTGACATTCATAATAATACATTTAGAGTTGTCTAAAACAGTTTGCTAACTTTAAATTATTAAAAAAAACAATACGGATAGCAAAGAAATACTGACATAATTGTACAACTGTTAAATGACTGAGACGTTAAAAGAAAGGAAGACCAACTGAGAAACACAAAGGGAATATCATTCATTCATTCACTGAATGCAACGCTTATCCAGTTCAGGGTCGCAGTGGGTCCAGGGCCTACCTGGAATCATTGGGTGTAAGGCGGAATACACCCTGGAGGGGGCGCCAGTCCTTCACAGGACAACACACACACACACACACACACACACTCACAATCACTCACACACTCACACCTACAGACACATTTGAGTCGCCAATCCACCTACCAACGTGTGTTTTTGGACCGTGGGAGGAAACCAGAGCACCCGGAGGAAACCCACACAGACACAGAGAGAACACACCACACTCCTCACAGACAGTCACCTGGAGGAAACCCACGCAGACACAGAGAGAACACACCACACTCCTCACAGACAGTCACCTGGAGGAAACCCACGCAGACACAGGGAGAACACACCACACTCCTCACAGACAGTCACCCGGAGGAAACCCACGCAGACACAGGGAGAACACACCACACTTCTCACAGACAGTCACCCGGAGGAAACCCACGCAGACACAGGGAGAACACACCACACTCCTCACAGACAGTCACCCGGAGGAAACCCACGCAGACACAGGGAGAACACACCACACTCCTCACAGACAGTCACCCGGAGGAAACCCACGCGGACACAGGGAGAACACACCACACTCCTCACAGACAGTCACCCGGAGGAAACCCATGGGGACACAGGGAGAACACACCACACTCCTCACAGACAGTCACCCGGAGGAAACCCACTCAGACACAGGGAGAACACACCACACTCCTCACAGACAGTCACCCGGAGGAAACCCACGCAGGCACAGGGAGAACACATCAACTCCTCACAGACAGTCACCCGGAGGAAACCCACGCAGGCACAGGGAGAACACACCAACTCCTCACAGACAGTCACCCGGAGGAAACCCACGCAGACACAGGGAGAACACACCACACTTCTCACAGACAGTCACCCGGAGGAAACCCACGCAGACACAGGGAGAACACACCACACTCCTCACAGACAGTCACCCGGAGGAAACCCACGCAGACACAGGGAGAACACACCACACTCCTCACAGACAGTCACCCGGAGGAAACCCACGCAGACACAGGGAGAACACACCACACTCCTCACAGACAGTCACCCGGAGGAAACCCACGCGGACACAGGGAGAACACACCACACTCCTCACAGACAGTCACCCGGAGGAAACCCATGGGGACACAGGGAGAACACACCACACTCCTCACAGACAGTCACCCGGAGGAAACCCACTCAGACACAGGGAGAACACACCACACTCCTCACAGACAGTCACCCGGAGGAAACCCACGCAGACACAGGGAGAACACACCACACTCCTCACAGACAGTCACCCGGAGGAAACCCACGCGGACACAGGGAGAACACACCACACTCCTCACAGACAGTCACCCGGAGGAAACCCATGGGGACACAGGGAGAACACACCACACTCCTCACAGACAGTCACCCGGAGGAAACCCACGCAGGCACAGGGAGAACACATCAACTCCTCACAGACAGTCACCCGGAGGAAACCCACGCAGGCACAGGGAGAACACACCAACTCCTCACAGACAGTCACCCGGAGGAAACCCACGCAGACACAGGGAGAACACACCACACTCCTCACAGACAGTCACCCGGAGGAAACCCACGCAGACACAAGGAGAACACACCACACTCCTCAAAGACAGTCACCCGGAGGAAACCCACGCAGACACAGAGAGAACACACCACACTCCTCACAGACAGTCACCCGGAGGAAACCCACTCAGACACAGGGAGAACACACCACACTCCTCACAGACAGTCACCCGGAGGAAACCCACTCAGACACAGGGAGAACACACCACACTCCTAGTGAGATAGATATAAAATCATTTTAGAGGGACCTTTCACACAAACTCATTTAGAGAACTTTCATGGAACACTGGGACAGCGTGGTGCAGCAGTTAGTGTCGCAGTCACACAGCTCCAGGTGACTGTTTGTGAGGAGTTCGCTGTGTTCTCTCTGTGTCCGCATGGGTTTCCTCCGGGTGCTAAACAAACGTTGGTAGATGGATTGGCGACTCAAAAGTGTCCGTGTGAGTGAATGTATCGCCCTCTGAAAGACTGGCGCCCCCTCCAGGGTGTGTTCCTGCCTTGCGCCCAGTGATTCCGGGTAGGCTCCGGACCCACCGTGACCCTGAACTGTATAAGCGCTTACAGACAATGAATGAATGATAAAACACTTCCAATAATTTGGCATGAGTATGGTGAATATTTTTAATCACAAAAGTGGTGTTCACATACTTGTTGTCTGTTAATAGACCACTTATTAAGAGCTAAATATGTATGTTTTGTGACATAATAGACACTGAAATTAAATTACTTCAGGAAACATTTAAACGTGTTCCATGAACGGTTGTTCTTTTTGTTTTATTGTTTGCTTTAAATTAGTCTCAATTCACCTTCCTTCGCTGCTGAGGTCTTAGCAAACAATAAAGGCAAACAAGACTGACGCTTCACACATTTGCCACTGACATTAACTGTTTTTACGCTTCTGACACCAAGAATTCAGAAATAGCTTTAATCTGTAACCTCATTTCAAAGAAAGCGGAAGTGATCACTGACTAACTGTATAAGACACATATATATGTGCTTCTTTTGTTATGTCCAACAGACTGAAGAGACACAAAAGAGTTACTGAGTTGCTGGCTGCTCCTGCTTCAATGGACAACGATGTAAGTACAATGATGCTTTATAAGTCCTCAGTGAACTCCATACTTGCATGGCATAATTATAAAGCAGTTCTCTCAGTAAAGACCAGTTAAATATATATATATATATATATATCCAATTTGAAATGTTTATCCTCTCTTTTTCTTAGGAGCAGATGAATATTTATATAGGTAAGCAAACGTTTATTTATATTTCTAAAAGATAAAGAGGACAATTAACTCCTTTTAGAATGGTGTAGTGTAGTAGGACACTCTTCAGAATCTAAAGTAACATATGATCAGTGAGCCAACTCACACAAATGATGCAAGAGAACTTAATGACTTGTGTACTTTCATCCTTCAATATACCATGGTGATTTTTACTTACTACTATTTATTTATTTATTTATAAGGATGGCTACGATACGTCTTGTTCGTAATTTGGGTCTTGGATATTGCACTCATCTTCCTGCTAACATACTTACAGCAGAAGATAATGCAGATCAAGGAGAGGTGTAAGAGTGCACAAACACCAGAAAGAACTGCCACCATCATCAATCAAGATGACGATTATGAGGTATATGAAAACCCAACGGAAATAACTTGGTAAAAGTGTATCCAAAAACAGCTTTGTGTTCTTCTGCGGAACAATATGAACAGAACCAAAGCCTTGTATATTTGTATATTTGTGAACCTGAAGATTTAATGGGAGATGGGCAAATAATGAATCTTTCAAAACTGCATTGACTCAGTCCTGTTTTTAGTCCTCAACTTATCGCAATTACACACGTTGAATGACAACTTGTTACTCATTTTGTCTTCTGTTTAATTTTTTTAAATACACTGTCTAACTTTAAATTATTAAAAAAACGGTTGTACAACTGTTAAATGACTGAAACTGTTAAGATCGACTGAGAAACACAAATGGAATATCCTTCATTCATTCATTCATTGTCTGCAACACTTATCCAGTTCAGGGCAGCGGTGGGTCCAGAGCCTACCTGGAATCATTGGGTGCAAGACGGGAATACACCCTGGAGGGGGCGCCAGTCCTTCACAGGACAACACACACACACACACAAACACACTCACATTCACTCACACCTACAGACACATTTGAGTCACCAATCCACCTACCAACATGTGTTTTTGGACAGTGGGAGAAAACCGGAGCAGCCGGGGGAAACCCACGCAGACACAGGGAGAACACACCACACTCCTCACAGACAGTCACCCAGAAGAAACCCACGCAGACACAGAGAGAACACACCACACTCCTCACAAACTGTCACCTGGAGAAAACCCACGCAGACACAGGGAGAACACACCACACTCCTCACAGACAGTCACCCGGAGGAAACCCACGCAGACACAGAGAGAACACACCACACTCCTCACAGACAGTCACCCGGAGGAAACCCACGCAGACACAGGGAGAACACACCACACTCCTCACAGACAGTCACCCGGAGGAAACCCACGCAGACACAGAGAGAACACACCACACTCCTCACAGACAGTCACCCGGAGGAAACCCACGCAGACACAGAGAGAACACACCACACTCCTCACAGACAGTCACCCGGAGGAAACCCACGCAGACACAGGGAGAACACACCACACTCCTCACAGACAGTCACCCGGAGGAAACCCACGCAGACACAGGGAGAACACACCACACTCCTCACAGACAGTCACCCGGAGGAAACCCATGCAGACACAGGGAGAATGCTTTTTAATAACTACTACCCACCACAGGCTACAAATGCTGTTATTCTATATGACAAAGGTGTGATCTCTGACACAGTTAATATTCTAGTTAGCTTTTTAAAGCTGAGATCTAAGTACACAGCTGAAATGCAGTGCCTGCAAGAAGTATTTACCCCTGGGATGTTCTTTTTATTTTATTGCTATTATAAATTAAATAGTGGTCAATATAATTTGTTTTTGGTAATTTGGTAAGAAGTTGCATTTTTTTTTAAATGTAAACATTATTTATTTAATCCTCTAATATCTGCAAAACCAAAGTGACAGTTCCTGCTTTTGGGATGAACACACCCTTAAGCATCAAGCCACTCATAAACCCTGCTGCATGAAAGTTAATAAAGTTCAACATTCAAAATGAGGCTCAGAGGGGCTCCAGAATCCCTCACTTGGATTAACAGGTCTACTGCTGCTGATCATGTTTCTAGTTTGAGGAAAACAGCTTGATTCATCATCATCAGTGCTACCTTTATCTGTACCTTGAAAATTATCATAATGTAAACCAACATGGTTTTACAGAGGCATAGGTTAGTTACTCCTATTACTTGGTGGTAGGAAAACGGCAACTGTACATTATTAACAAAGATATGATGTCTGCATGGCATATTCATAGAGCTGTAAAATGTGGACTTTATAGATCCATCCATTATCTGTAACCCTTATCCAGTTCAGGGTCATGGTGGGTCCAGAGCCTACCTGCAATCATTGGACGCAAGGTGGGAATACACCCTGGAGGGGGCACCAGTCCTTCACAGGGCAACACACACACGCACACCTACGGACACTTTTGAGTCGCCAATCCACCTACCAACGTGTTTTTGGACCCTGGGAGGAAACCAGAGCACTCGGAGGAAACCCACGCAGACACAGGGAGACTCACAGACAGTCACCCCGAGCAGGAATCGAACCCACAACCTCCAGGTCCCTGGAGCTGTGTGACTGCGACACCTACCTGCTGCGCCACCGTGCCGCCCCGACTTTTTTAAAGTCAACATTATTAGTATTAATAATGGGCAAATTGATATCACAAAGGGCAAGTTGGCAACAAAAAAGACCAGGACCCAGTAACCATTTTTGGTACAGTATGCTTTATGTTTCATTACAACATGACTGAAAAATATATACTGATTCTCTGAAAAAAAAACAGAGATGTGGCAAGATGTTCCAGAAAAATAAAGTAACATCTTTAAAAAGAAAAAAAACGTGATCTCTGGAGACTGCAGCATAGAATGGTTTAAAATAAATAGTAAAACAGATATTTCAGCACATCTGCAGTTTCAATTAATACAGGTCATAGTTGGGTTTCTCCAATACTGAATGTCCAGGTACTGCAGAACATGCCGGACAGCCCGAGAGCAGACTGGGCCGACGTACAGCATGATTTTGGCAAAGCTAAGGCACATGACAAACAGATGAAGGTACAGAGAGAAGGGCATGGATAGTGGGGTCAGCTTTTTGCTTGTTTCCGTCTCTGCACCAGCTCTGCAAGCAGCTTGTAACGAATCATACATTCCTCCTGAGGAGAAGACAAAGAACGATCAGCAAAGCCATGGTTATGTATTTTTAAAGTTAACACAGTGCATCTCAAAATGGGTGCAAACCCCTTCATCAAGTGTCTTTTCATACAACTCAAAGACACTTTACAGAAAATAAAACACACAATAACAGAGAGGAGGGTTGCTAGTGGATACTGAATGCTTACTTAAAGAGATACATTTTTAATTGTTTTTTAAATGTTTGTAGTGAGTCTGAAGCACGGATGTGTGAAGGGAGAGAACTCCAGAGGGTGGGAGTGGCCCTGTCCCCCGACGTATGGTGTTTAGTTTTGGTGATGCAAGTGAGGAGATTGGAGTCCGATGATCGAAGGTGACGAGATTGACAGTGATGCTGCAGGAGGTCAGAAAGATATAGGGGGGCCAGGTTGTTGAGGGATTTATATGTTATCAAAAGGATCTTATAGTGGATTCTGTGTTGTATGGGAAGCCATTGAAGCTTTTGAAGGACCGGGGTGATGTGTTCTCTTGAGCGGGTGCAGGTGAGTAACCAGTCAGCAATGACATTGTCCTTGAGGTTACTAAATTCAGTCAGAAAGCATTTGTGCAAAACACTACGCGCTATAAAACCATTCATGAAGTCCTGAAACTGGACAGCTCTGGTTAAACAATAGCATAAACTAATAAACAGTGTATCGTTATTCGACACTGAGATCCAAGTCTGTTCTGCTCACCTTGCTTTTCCCAGGCACCACTTTTGCGATTCTGTCCCAGCGTTCAGCAGTGCCTCGTGGGAATTGCTGCAAAGCAAGTTCCAGGAGCTTCTGCTGGTTCTGGGTCCAGACATCATCGGTGGTGCTGGGCTTTTCCTTGGGCTGTGTGGCAGGAGATGGCCTTTTCTCATCCTCACTGTCCTCGTCCACCGCGTTGGGGTCGAAGTCTTTCTGCCTGCGTCCTTTCAACTTTTCCTCTCCCGTTCCTACTGCAGTGGCTCCTGCTGTGGATTTTCTAGCTCTCCTCCTAACATTCTTGCTCTCCAGGTCTCCATCAGGCTCTGTGGGACCCTGTGGCGCAAGCTCCTCTCTCTGGGTCATCAGGTTGTCTGGAACTGAGCTCTTACCAACCACCACAGAGCTCTTCAGTTCAGAAAACTTCACCAACCCTGAGAGAGAGAGAGAGAGAGAGAGAGAGAGAGAGAGAGAGAGAGAGAGAGAGAAAAGAAAGAAAAGAAGAAAGAGAAAAATAGAGAAGAAAAAAATGGAGTCAGTAAGTTCTAAGAACAATAAAAATTACTGTGAATATAAACAGTTAATATTTTTCTGTAAGGCTTCTCAGTGCAAGTACTTTAAAATAAGTTTACCTGAGGTGTTGGAGACATTGTCTTTGACCTGTTTCACTTTTGCTGTGACCTGTAAATAATCAACATTGAATCTCCCAGTACTTCCCAAAACTGAAAGTCATGTCTGTACAAAAGTAAAAGCCATTCAATCCAAGCTGTATTTCTTAGTTTAGGCCAAAATATTACACTCTTAATAACATTTCAGAGGCCAGCTTTTGCAATATATACTCCTGAAATTAATATAGACATCATGCTCCAACACTCACATCAGTGACAGATCTCCCCAGCTCATGAGCGATCTTTTCCCACCTCCCTGGTGTCCCTCCGGGAAACTTTGCCATGCTGCGAGTCAACAGACTGATATCCTCCTCTGTCCACTCTGGAGTCTGAAACACCACATGCACATTATTCCAAATGCCACACTTTCATTAGTTGATAAAATGTTCTTAATTTTATATAAAACCAACAAACCAACCCAGTTCAAATGAAGCTTGAAACATGAGCTAACCTTCTTTTTCTGTTGTTTCCTGTCTTCTAACCAATCATCCATTTGATCCTCAATGTCCTCGATGGACGTTCCCTGGTCATAAGAAGGCATGTACGCCCCCTCACTGGGCTCATAAACTGGAAACTCCACTTTGGGTTTCTTTATCTTGGGACGTTTCTCTCCTGCACAGGTTCACAAACACTTGTTCGTCTTCCAGTAAACCAAATCATATCTCCTCCGTTGAAAATTATTCTGAATTAAAGTAAAAAGGTGTGGTACAGACCAGCCCTTGCCTTAACAGACAATTAAAGCAAAACTACAGGAGGGAGGAAATAGTGCACGACTAGGGTTGAAATACTCAAATACAGTGGAACCTCTACTAACGAGTGCCTATACTAATGAACTTTCCAAGATACGATTCGAGCATTTGAATATTTGTCTCCACCAACGAACCATAACTCTAGAAACGAACCCGAGCCTCCGCCGAGCCGGCGGCTGAAATGACCACTGACCCAAATAGGCGAGTCTCCCAGCGCACCCAGACTTGAGTGAGCTTTTAAGATTAGCACATTGTAGCTTTAGCAATTTAGTATTAGTGTAAATAGTAGACATCAAAATTCGTGCTAAGTTAAGCCGTATCTACGCTTCGTCTCCCCACATTCACCCACCTACTCTCCGTTATTCCCCCCCCCCCCCCCAGGAACAATGTTTGGTTTCATAAAGAGCTTTGTTAGAGATATGTGTGAGTGTGAAGAACACCTTAAAAGGTATAAAGCAACTTTAGAGGATGCAAAGGTTCTTTCCCAGTTAATTAGCAAAAAAATAGCTCTTCATTACCCCAAAAGTTTAAGAGACAGAGGAAGACATACAAAAATGATGAGCAGAAAACATGCGCATGTGAGTGGTACCATCTATGTATGGAAAGTTTTGTAATAAAGGCAGTAAGAGATAACATTTAATCCACTGGCAGTTACGTTAGCGTTTTCAGATGAAATATTCCTACAATGTCATTTAACAAACTGCATCATTTTCTTACTTTGCTGACTTTCCTGCTCTGCTAATGCTTCTGCTTGCTCTTTTTCCTTTACTTTCATTTCCTTGTAATCTTTGTAGTACTGCTTCACATCCTGAAAGAAAAAAACATCCAAAAATAAGCAACTTCATTTCAATTTTACACCATAGACAAAATGTAAATGGATAAGACAAACATAAAAGAGCATCAGGGGATGTTAGCTTTGTTGTGGTAGAGGAGTACCTGTATGACGTGTGGAAGAGACTTCAAAGAGTAGTATAGCCAGATGCTCAATTTGAGTGGCAAAATATCATGCCAGTGTGGTTTATCTGATCTAATGAGGAAAGGAATAGTGTGTGAAGATGGTTGCTGTTTTCAAAAAATCACTACAAGTCATATTAGTAGTACATAAAAGTTTCTACATATAATTTATCCTGCGAGGCCCACCTCTCATTTTTCTCTTGCCCATTAGACTTCAGTTCCTCTGCTATTTTGCTGCTTTGCTTTTTCTTTTTGTCCCTTTTCTTCTTACTAAGAAGTTCATCCTGAGAAATACAAGACACACTGATGTTTTCATAATATGTATCCAACCCAATTTTACTCTGTATTGTAAAGACACACATGATGGCACACACCAGTTGCTTTTCCAGATAGATGGACCAGATCACAGCATAATGGCCCACTGTGAGGATGAGGAAGAGAAGGAAGCCCAGCTCTCCATTGCTCATCTTCCTCACACGTCGGTAATAGAACACAGGCTGCCTCCAGTCAGGCAATCCATTAACCAGGATGTTGTCATACCTGTAAAAATAATACTGAAATTTATCCCACAGCCAACCACACAGTATTTTACCTGCTACACTATGTCCAAGAGTGTTATTCATAATAATTCATGATCATAGCTGCTTTACGGTGGCTTATAAAAGGTATTTTACTGTGTACACACATCTTGTACGATCTCCATAACAATACAATGCTTACACTCACATTATGGAGCAGATGATCTGCATTCTCTGGACCAACTGAGAATCTGTGATACAATAACTATAATCCAACATCAGTCCCTGACCTCACTAATGCTCTTGTAGCTGAGTGCAGCCAAATCTAATCTACCATACTAAGTCGATAATTTTAAAAGCATCTTTGTTAGACCATGGCAGTGTAGTGGAACAGGAAGCAACGTGGAGAAGTTACTATCCCCTTACCGTTGTCTTCTTTCTTCATCCTTAAGAACCTCATATATAGCAACCAACTATAAGAGATAGAAAACAAACATTCGGGTATACTCCTCTGTTTGTATGCAATTTGTAGGTTATAAAATCTATGTACCATGCATCCTTACTGCGGAGGTACACATTTCTTCAAGAGTTGATTTAACAGTTCACAACATCAAAATTGGTATACCTGTCGGAACTGCGTTTCAGCGTTTTCATCTTTGTTTTTGTCAGGGTGCAGGACAAGGGAAAGCCTTCTGTAGGCCTTCTTGATTTCAGGTGATGATGCGTCCTATGGGCAATCATTGACAGACAAGTGATTGGAAGAAACAAAATATATATAAGATAAACTTTTGATTACTAGGTTAACCAAAAATGAAGTAAAAATATACCGTTCCTGAACATGGTCTGACCACAGCTGTATTTATAATAGCTTAATACAGCTGTGCCATCTGGAGGATTTACCAAGTGTGACAATTTGTCTGTTTGCTAGTTTTGCATGATTTCCATGTTTATCCACATTCACAACATAAAACCTAAGTAATGCCAGTCGAGAGGTTTTAAGGCTTTAGGAAAAACACCAGAATGAGCCCCACTTTCTTGCTCCAAGACGGTTGCAAACTGCCGTTTACTGTATAAAACGGACTAAAGAAACTGTTTCTCAGTTTAGTTCATAAAACGACGGTGACATACATTAGTTTTACAAGCAAGACTGGCATTTTTCTCCTTTTATATTAGTTTTCAGTTGTTAAACTGCTATTACAGGACCAGGCCTCTAAAGCCTCGACCTTTCCTATAGTTGCTAGCCGGCTATGTTAGAGGTAATTCCGGCTAACCGTGACTGCTGCTAACTTCTAGTTCAGGGAGTAAAACGAGGAATGGAAATGTGGCTTTAGAAAGGGCTGTACAGCTTGAAAATATAAGAGCAGATGAAACACAAATGTAGCATCAAATACAAGGGTATACGTGTAGAAACATTAGCGCAGCTTCTTAACTTGTATTTTTGCTGTTCGACGCGAAATGATACTACCGAAAAACACAATTTAGGCCACACAAACCATTCAGAGGCAGATAAAATATCAGGAAAAATCATTTTAAATCACTTACTTGGCTAACAGAGAGGAATTCGTAGAATGTTTGTGGAATTTCTTCAACCAGGTCGAAAAGCTCCAAGTCTGTGTCCCACGCTGCTGTGGGTGAAGGCTGAATCATAAAAAGCCCGACGACACAAACCAAAGTAATCACCTCCGCTGACTTCATTTTTAATTTCTTAATGTCACGGAAAAGCAATAACAACAGCTACATTAACCCTCCATTCCTAGGTCTTGGGTCTTTATCGTGCCGCCTAGGATGCCACCCCCTCTTCTCTTTCTCTTCTCTTTCTCTTTCTCTCTTATCTACGTGGCTTGGGGCTGGAGCTCCAGCTGTAGCCGGGGACTCCACGTTTACCGCCGCCGCCACACGAGTGACCAATCAGGGCAGAGCGGTGGCCAGTCACCGCCACAGCGAGTGGAGAGACGGTTCACGAGTTAGCAGCCATGGGCAATAAAATATAGCCAAAGAGACTTTGTAGTACTTCATTACTTAATGAAGTTAGTCCAAGAACAGTTTGTGTTGGTTAATGGTGGTTTAATAATGTCATTGTTAAGACACAGAAATAAAACCTGGTGATTTTGCTTCCTAATGGGTCTGACTTTGTTCTAACACACAGTAGCCCAATTATTCCCTTCAAATTAGAAAACCATCAAACTCTTCTCGTGTACAACTCACTCACTGAGCAATTAAGGGTAATTCACGCTGAATCAGCCCATGAAGACGATGCAAAATACCGGCTGCAACACCTTCACTAATAAACACCAGAAGGAACATAAAGATATTTGTATTTCTTGAGTTTTCAGCAACAATAATCATACTGATATTCAGTGATTTCCTGACGGGCTTAATATCCCAATATAAATGTTCTTAAACGGTTTAAAATATGATATATGGCTGATTCCTGATGGCTTTCTAATTGGATCTAAATGTGTTTTACAGGAAACCTCTAGTCTCCTAATGGTATTAAGCCACTTCCCATTAGGAAGCAAAACCACCCGGGTTTAATCCCAAAGGTTAATGGGCTTTTTCCGGAATAGACTATATTTCTCCTCGAAATTAATTAACAAATAACAAAAAATCATCTTCCAAACTGTCTCTCTTAATACTACAAAGATGCTCAAACCTTTTGTATTGAACAGCAAAAAAGTAGGTTAAAATTCGTGGTGTATACAGGTAGAAACTGTATCATATTAGTCCTTACAAGGTTTCCTTATGTAAGGTGGTTTGCCCTTTGATTCTCTAAAAATATTCGTAAAGAACAGTGGTTCCAAAACTTTCTTTTAACATGAAGTATTAGAGTATTAGCCTATAATGCTTTCTCCATTAATGTTAAATTGTCAGGACTGATGTATTTATTTATTTAAAGATAAATATAGATAGACAGATTAGCCTCGTTTGCTATACTGGATGAGATCATGGATAAGTACATTTCTGCTAGATAAGGAAGATATGATCTATAGTTTTGGTGTCAAAAATATCTATCTATATATCTATCTATCTATCTATCTATCTCTTTTTTCATTTTGAAATAGAGTTTTCAATGCTAAGAAGGAGTCCATTCATTCGTTTTCCTCTCAGTTTTGTTCTGGACACCCCTTGGGCTGTCCAGCCTCTTTGACCCCGGAGAGAGGTTTACCCGGCGCCTCAAAGGCCTACCGCTGCAGGCCCCTTTGGAATAAATTAAGAATGTTTCATTTGTGTTATTAAGCAGATCTTAACGTCTATCATCTGTATTCCTAATAGGCTTTGGGTCTGTTTGTTTAACTCTTCTGAAGAAGTGATGCAACTCGGCGGGATAGTTGTTGTTGTTTTAAATAAGTATTTTTTCCACCTCCACAGAAAACGTTGAGGTATTCTCGACATGACTGACTGCAGCTTAGAGAACAGCAAAATCACACGTGACAAAAAGGGTTATCTTTGTCAAACTGACAGAATTTGGAGTTTAATAAATTAGATGAACGTTCTTGCGAATGAGTGCACTCCTTACGGCTTGGTGTGTTTGTTTAGGATCAGTTTTTGAATTTCATATCCGATCTCAGGTGATAAAATCAATGTAGATCGGTGCTCTTCCACTAATGCGATGACTAAAGATTCATTTCACTAAATTCACTAAAGAGATCACTTAACTGATTCATTTAAACCTGATTTAACAGACTTGCGCAGATCGTGCCCAAAATAAATTGGTTTCCATGTTTTAGAGGCATCACTTAAGTTTTTAATTCATCTGATCAATAGTAAAACATTCTCCAGAGGTGTTTGAAAACAAAAATGCATTTATTAGTACATTTATATATTAGTTTAGGTTTATCTGGGATTAGTGGATTCAGATACGTTTTTAATTAAATATTTTAATCAGATATAGGTGCTTTCTAATTTCCCCCCAAACTGTAGTTTTTTAAAAAACAAACAAACAAAAAATTATTTAATTGTGATGTAAATAGGAAAAATATACAATAAAAAATTTATATTATTCACACATACCTATCTATGTATATACACACACTATATATATATATAGATCAATCAATTGCTTAAAAAATTAATTGCATATATTAATATTTCTCCATATAGACAATAAAATATTTTGTAGCTGCGAAATATAATAATAACAATAATTTTAAAAATATATAAATATTATTATTATTATTAAAAATAATGTTAATAATGATTGTGATAATAATAATAATAGTTTAATTATTTACCTCAGTTGTAATAAATTCAGTATAGCTCCTTTGTATTACAAGTAGCGTAGACGTG